>NC_080039.1:29418631-29742917 GCF_030020395.1 Manis pentadactyla
GTTTCGTGTACATCTAAGTCTGTTTCATTTAAAGCATAGTTCAAACGTGTTTTGTTTCCTTATCTATTTTGTCTGGATGATCTCTCAGTTGTGAAAGTAGGACACAGAAGTCCCCATTTTTACTGTATTATTGTCTTTTACTCCCTCTATGTATTTTGTATTTGGTTAATATATTCTGGTGCTCTGAGGTTGGATGCATATATATGTACAAATTGTCCTATACTTTTGGCAAGTCTACCACTTTACTGTGATAAAATGAACTGCCTTAATCACTTGTCACAGTTTTGTCATTGTCTGTTTTAAATGAAAGCTACTTCTGCAGTCTTTTGCTTTCTATTTGTATGGATTATCTGTTTCCTTTTCTTCACTTTGACCTTGTGTGTGTCCTTGAAGATGAAGTGAGTCTCCTGTAGGCAGCATTGGAATTGGGTGTTATTTATTCATTTTTCACATTCATTCAACCACTCTAATGAGTCTAATTTATTTATTTAGATTAAAGTAATTTTTGGTAGGGAAGGACCTAGTATTGCCATCTTGTTAATTGTTTTGTGACTGTTTTGTTGTCTCTTTGTACTTTTATTCCTCTCTTGCTTTGTTCCTTGGTGATCTAATCATTTTTTTCTGGTAGTATCCGTTGATTTCCTTCTCTTTAGGTTGTGTATATCTACTCTAAGTTTCTGTTACATATGTGGATACACTGAGAGTTCCTTGATACCTCATAACAGTCTGTTTTTAATAGATATCAACTTAACCATGATCACACACAAAAACTACCCTTCCCCCATATTTTGTATTTTTTAATGTCATAATTTACATCCTTTAATATTGTAGCTAGTGTTATGAAATTTTTCTCCTTTAAACTTTATACTACGGTTAATGGATTAAGACACTAACACATTATGTTATGCTGTAATATGATAATATTACATATTACATATGTATATTATGTTACCATATTATAGTATTAGAGTATTCTGAACCTGAGTAAATATTTGCCTTTACCAGAGTGTGGTTTATTTTCACATCTAATTAGTTGCTCTTCATTTCAAAGAACTTTCAGCATTTCTTGATAGGCAGATCAGTGATGATGAGTTAACTGCCAGTTTAGTTCTTGTTTGCATCTGGTCATAGAATGAAATTGTTCCTTCAGGTCCATAGTGTCCATTCAGTCCAGGAATGACAGACCTAGGCATAGACAAATATAAGAAACTAGTTCAAGAAGAGTCAATATCTTCTCTTGGAGCATTCAGAGTTTTAGAAGGGTCAAAGGTAATGCTTCTGTCCAGTTAAGTCCAGTGTGTTGACAGATTTTTCCTGGAGTCCTTTTTATGTCTGTATTTTTTATTCTATCTGCACTGCTAATTGAGGACAGTATAGGGCATGGAAGTTTTCATGAGTACCCCAGAGTTTTTGTTTTTTTTTTTTTTAAATAATTATTTTTTATTGAAGGGTAGTTGATGCACAGTATTACATTACATTAGTTTCAAGTGTACAACACAGTGATAAAACATTTATATGCATAATTCTAGGTTCCAGCTATCACCCTACCAAGCTGTTACAATATCTTGACTATATTCCTTATGCTATACATTACATCCCGGTTACTTATTTATTTTACCATTGGAAGTCTGTCCTTTTTTTTTTTTTTTGTGAGGGCATCTCTCATATTTATTGATCAAATGGTTGTTAACGACAATAAAATTCTGTATAGGGGAGTCAATGCTCAATGTACAATCATTAATCCACCCCAAGCCTAATTTTCATCAGTCTCCAATCTTCTGAGGCATAACAAACAAGTTTTTACATGTAGAACAAATTCTTACATAGTGAATAAGTTACATGGTGAACAGTACAAGGGCAGTCATCACAGAAACTTTCGGTTTTGCTCATGCATTATGAACTCTATAAACATTCAGTTCAAATATGAATACTCATTTGGTTTTTATACTTGATTTATATGTGGATACCACATTTCTCTCTTTATTATTATTATTTTTAATAAAATGCTGAAGTGGTAGGTAGATACAAGATAAAGGTAGAAAACAGAGTTTAGTGTTGTAAGAGAGCAAATGTAGATGATCAGGTGTGTGCCTGTAGACTATGTGTTAATCCAAGCTAGACCAGGGCAATAAAACATCCACGTATGCAGAAGATTTCTCTCAGAACAGGGGGGGTGAGGTTCTAAGCCTCACCTCTGTTGATCCCCAATTTCTCACCTGATGGCCCCCCTGCGACTGTGCCTGTCTTAGGTTGTTCCTCCCTTGAGGAATCTTACCCGTCTCTGGCTAACCAGTCATCTTCCGGGGCCATACAGGGAAATGTGAAGTTGGTAAGTGAGAGGGAAGCCTTATTGTTTGAAAAAGTTAGCTTTTTACTTCTTTGCATATTTATGCCCTGTGGCTTCTATGCCCAGCCCCAGAGTTTTTGTAAGTAAGTTGTTTATTTCTGCTATAGGATGAGCTCTTAGCAAGTTGCCCAAGTGAGGAATAATTTGAATTATTAATTTCTTTACCATTATTGTGGCATTGGTGCCTTAGCTGGAGAGCACTCAGCCCATCCATTAAACATGCAGACAATAAACAAACGGAATAGACTACAGTGGGGGTAAATCTGCAGCATTCATTTGCCATGCTACAAGGGATATACCAGGTCTCTCAATGGCATCACTGGTTTCCTAGAAAGAAATTGGTGAGATTTACAAGCAGTACATTGGAAAATAATCATGTAAGAAGTTTTCTGGATGTAAGGACACAACCAGTTGTCTTTTAGTTTCTTACTTATCTCCTGTGTGCATGTGTCCCATGTGACAGGGATATGGGCAAGCAAAAATGTCCAAGTCAGGAGGCTGTGGGAAGTTCTCCTGATCCAATGCATAATCCATGTTAAAACTGTTTGGTACAGTTTTGTATCCACTTGTGTCTTTCAGACTGTGGGACATTTGCCTTATTGTCAATGTGATCCATTGGCAATAAAGGCAGGTTTATAAACTGAGTAGGAGATTGAGTAGGGTGGAGGCAGGCATCCATAGTTAAGCTGTATATTTAGCAGTCTTATCAGCAGTGTTGTTTCCAAAAAGAGTCAGTTTTCCTGGTATGAGCTGGACAGAGAACAACAGCATATTCAGTAGGAAGATGAATATCCTGTAATAGGGAAGGAGTTACTTGCCAATTGGTGACAGGAATACCCAGAGGTTGAGAATTCACGAGATTTCCAGATTGTGCTAACTGCAGAACAGATTCCAAGGGCATATCTGGAGTTGGAGTAAATAGCAGCCATTTTTTGTTTTTGATTTTTGCGAATGTGCAAGCCATAGTAAGAGCTGTGCCCTCCTGATTGTGGGCTGGGATGACTTCCCAGTGGACAAAGAGCATGTCTTCAGCGTTTCCTGTAGGGAAAACTATGGCATAATCTGTTATGTTTCCTGGAGGTTTTGTTTACAGGAGCCATCATAGAATAAAAGTAAGTCTGGGTTGCCTAAGGGGATATCTATGTGGTTCTCCTTCCACTTTGAGAGCATTTCTATTGTTGTGTGGCATGGAGTGGAGTGGAGTGGAGTTCATCATCAGGTAGAGTGGTGAAGCAGCTAGATTTAAACTATTTAAACAAGTAAGATGAAGGAGAGATTGGTCACTATGACCTGTTCATAGGTGTTGTGCCACTGTATGAACAGGTGCTGTCTTATAGACTTGTAGGGGATCAGACACAGCATGGTAGATCAGAGCAGAATAAGGGAGCCTACATGGTAGTTCTTCCTTTGTCATGTAAGGAGGCAGCTATGGCCTGGCAATCAGGCATGGTGGCATTCCTGCTGACATAGGACTGACTGACATGGGAAATGTGCTATAGGACTTATCTAGGTGGCAAAGCTCACCATAGAATACTAAACTTTAAGGCTTAAAATGGGGCCAGTGCCTCCAAGGGTCAGAATGTAGGCTCTGAGGTTGCATCTGGACTGAGGGCCTATGAGGTTTAGCAAGGGCAGTGAAATTAGGAATACACTGGCAGATGCCTCTAGAAATTTGCATAGCTGGTTCTTTTTCCTTTGGGAAAGGGAAGGTAGAATTGACCCAAAGAATTTAGGGGTGAGTGTTTGAGTGTTATAAGTAGGTAACAGTCATTTGTATTCACTGCAGTTCAGTTCAGAGGCTTTATGGCTCCATTCAGGTAGTGCTTTCAGGAGACTAAGAGAGTCTGTAAGAGGCCCCTGCTTAGTTTGGTGAAAGAGGAAGGAGGTCATCAACATACTGAACAAGAGTGGAGCTTTGAGTAAAGGCCACAGAACTTGGGCCAGCTTTAAGGACTTGGGAAAATATTGAGAGGGACCCATAACACCTGGAGGGACTAGGCCATGTTAATTATTTTCCTGTAACATAAATTGCAGAGAGAAACTGTGAGCCAGGGTACAATGGATTAAAAAGAAAGCTGAGCAGTCAATCACTATGAATCAGGCTATATCATCAGAAACTGATGTAAGAATGGCATCTAGATTAGGGTCCATGGAGTGGTAAGGAATTACAAAAAAGATTATGGCTGTTGGATCTTGGACAAATTAATAGTATTGGTTCCATTTATAATCAAATCCCCTTCTTTTTTTACAGGCATGATTTGGGTATTCCATGTGAGGTAAATGTAGGAACACCCTACTGAAAAAAGAGGTCTGTTATAGGGGTCTGTTCCTTACTCTGCATCTCTGGATAGAGGCTTTTGGGTCACCTATGAGAAAGGTATGCTTCTTTTTCATGTTATGTATACTGGTCCTCCACTTAGCAGCAACACAGTCTCATTTGCATGTGAGGACCAAAGGCTAATTGGGATGTCTTTTCGGGTTGAGTACTCCTCAGAGGACTTTAAATCATGGCGGTTCTTTTTTTATTAAAGGGTAGTTGACACACAGTATTACATTACATTAGTTTCAGGTGTACAACACAGTGATTCAACATTTATATACATGATAATTCTAGGTACCAGCTAACACCATACCTAGTTGTTACAATATTTTGACAATATTCCTTATGCTATACATTACATCCCGGTTACTTATTTTACAATTGGAAGTGTGTACTTTTTTGGTGTTGTTCTTGTGAGTGCATCTCTCATAGTTATTGATCAAATGGTTGTTAACAACAATAAAATTCTGTATAGGGGTGGTCAATGCTCAATGCACAATCATTAATCCACCCCAAGCCTAATTTTCATCAGTCTCCAATCTTCTGAAGCATAACGAACAAGTTCTTACATGGAGAACAAATTCTTACATAGTGAGTAAGTTACATGGTGAACAGTACAAGGGCAGTCATCACAGAAACTTTTGGTTTTGCTCATGCATTATGAACTATAAACACTTCAAATATGAATACACATTTGATTTTTATACTTGATTTATATGTGGATACCACATATCTCTCTTTATTATTATTATTTTTAATAAAATGCTGAAGTGGTAGGTAGATACAAGATAAAGGTAGAAAACATAGTTTAGTGTTGTAAGAGAGCAAATGTAGATGATCAGGTGTGTGCCTGTAGACTATGTGTTAATCCAAGCTAGACGAGGGCAATAAAACATCCACGTATGCAGAAGATTTCTCTCAGAACGGGGGGGGTGGTGAGGTTCTAAGCCTCACCTCTGTTGATCCCCAATTTCTCACCTGATGGCCCCCCTGTGACTGTGCCTGTCTTAGGTTGTTCCACCCTTGAGGAATCTTACCCGTCTCTGGCTAACCGGTCATCTTCCGGGGCCATACAGGGAAATGTTAAGTTGGTAAGTGAGAGAGAGGCCTTATTGTTTGAAAAGGTTAGCTTTTTATTTATTTGCATACTTATGCCCTGTAGCTTCTATGCCCAGCATTTGTCTTGAGATATCTTTACCACTTGGAAGAATTATGATACTCGGTAAATTTGATATGAGGCATGAATTCTATTTAAGGGTTGTAATTAGGAAGGAAGAAGAAAAGCTATAGAAGTAGCAGGCGGAAGAAAACATGGGAAGATTGATTATTTCTTTGACCTATCTTCTTGTAGAGTAACTTCAGCATGTGTAGGTTTTAAGCAACTACTTAAATTGTGCACACACATTAACATAATAGGAGTATAGTTACATAACCAAAGCATATCTGTAATTACCAGCCATCTCCAGTGAAACCAAGAAAACCAGTTAGGCACCTTAGGCATTTGTGAAAACTTATCTATGATATGGTGGATATTGTCCAACTGAACTTGAACAGTCTGAGAGAAATCAGACAAATTAAAACAACCCTTTCCTGGGGAATATTCACTTTCATTATGTTCTTTTAACAGTAAATAGTCTGTAGTTGTAAGATTTTGGAGCATTACAATTTGCACTTCTACTAATTTTTGATTGAGTTCCAACAGTATAGATCCAGTCAAATTTGTTGTTTTACTGTATGCACAGGCCAGCTTAGATATCTCCTTCCTCATTCCCATGGCAAGTCCAGGAGCTGGTGGGATGAGTGCATCTACAGCTGTAGCAGTGTGTGGATCTTTGTTGGGGCTTTTTGATGATCATCTTCTGGCATGAGTCTTCCAGAGAGTGCTGATGTTGGAAGTTCTTTTTCATATCGTATCTTAGTTCATTTTCGGGGTAGCCCAATTAGGCTTTGATCCTCTGTATAAACACAAACAGAACCTTTGCCTACACTTTTATATGCACTTTATACCCTTGTGTAGAAATCGTTGGAGGTTACCACACAGGAACTGCCTTTTTTTTTTTTTTGGTATCACTAATCTACACTTACATGATGAATATTATGTTTACTAGGCTCTCCCCTATACCATGTCCCCCCATAAAACCCTTTACAGTCACTGTCCATCAGCATAGCAAAATGTTGTAGAATCCCTACTTGCCTTCTCTGTGTTGCAGAGCCCTCCCTTTTCTCCTCCTCCCCATGCATGCTAATCTTAATACCCCCCTACTTCTCCCCCCCCTGATCCCTCCCTACCCACCCTTCATCCCCAGTCCCTTTCCCTTTGGTACCTGTTAGTCCATTCTTGAGTTCTGTGATTCTGCTGCTGATTTGTTCCTTCAGTTTTTCCTTTGTTCTTATACTCCACAGATGAGTGAAATCATTTGGTATTTCTTTTTCTCCGCTTGGCTTATTTCACTGAGCATAATACCCTCCAGCTCCATCCATGTTGCTGCAAATGATTGGATTTGCCCTTTTCTTATGGCTGAGTAGTATTCCATTGTGTATATGTACCACATCTTCTTTATCCATTCATCTATTGATGGACATTTAGGTTGCTTCCAATTCTTGGCTATTGTAAATAGTGCTGCGATAAACATAGGTGAGCACTGATCTTTCTCATACTTGCTTGCTGCATTGTTATGGTAAATTCTTAGGAGTGGAATTCCTGGGTCAAATGGTAGGTCTGTTTTGAGCATTTTGATGTACCTCCATACTGCTTTCCACAATGGTTGAACTAACTTACATTCCCACCAGCAGTGTAGGAGGGTTCCCCTTTCTCCACAGCCTCGCCAACATTTGTTGTTCTCTGTCTTTTGGATGGCAGCCATCCTTACTGGTGTGAAGTGTTACCTCATTGTACTTTTAATTTGCATTTCTCTGATAATTAGCGATGTGGATCATCTTTTCATATGTCTGTTGGCCATCTGTATTTCTTTTTTGGATTCCTGTCTGTTCAGTTCCTCTGCCCACTTTTTTTTTTTGATAATTATTTTTTTATTGAAGGATAGTTGACACACGGTATTACATTACATTAGTTTCAGGTGTACAACATAGTGATTCAACATTTATATACATGACAATTCCTGGTACCAGCTATCACCATACCAAGCTGTTACAATATCTTGACTATATTCATTACATCCGGTTATTATTATTTTATCATTGGAAGTGTATACTATTTTTTTTTTGTGAGGGCATCTCTCATATTTATTTATGAAATGGTTGTTAACAACAATAAAATTCTGTATAGGGGAGACAATGCTCAATGCACAATCATTAATCCAACCAAAGCCTAATTTTGGTCAGTCTCCAATCTTCTGAGGCATAACAAACAAGTTCTTACATGGAGAACAAATTCTTACATAATGAATAAGTTCTTACATGGTGAACAGTACAAGCGCAGCCATCTAATCAACCTTTGGTTTTGCTCATGCATTATGAACTATAAACAGTCAGTTCAAATATGAATACTCATTTGACTTTTATACTTGATTTATATGTGTACACCACATTTCTCTCTTTATTATTATTATTATTATTATTATTTTTTAATAATTATATTTTATTGAAGGGTAGTTGATGCACAGTATTACATTACATTAGTTTCAAGTGTACAACACAGTGATAAAACATTTATATACATAATTCTAGGTTCCAGCTATCACCGTACCAAGCTGTTACAATATCTTGACTATATTCCTTATGCTATACATTACATCCCGGTTACTTATTTATTTTAACATTGGAAGTCTGTCCTTTTTTATTTATTTTTATTTATTTATTTATTTATTTATTTATTTATTTATTTATTTATTTATTTATTTATTTTTTGTGAGGGCATCTCTCATATTTATTGATCAAATGGTTGTTAACAACAATAAAATTCTGTATAGGGGAGTCAATGCTCAATGCACAATCATTAATCCACCCCAAGCCTTATTTTCGTCAGTCTCCAATCTTCTGAGGCATAACAAACAAGTTCTTACATGGAGAACAAATTCTTACCTAATGAATAAGTTACATAGTGAACAGTACAAGGGCATTCATCACAGAAACTTTTGGTTTTGCTCATGCATTATGAACCATAAACATTCAGTTCAAATATGAATACTCATTTGGTTTTTATACTTGATTTATATGTGTACACAATATTTCTCTCTTTATTATTATTATTTTTAAGAAAATGCTGAAGTGGTAGGTAGATACAAGATAAAGGTAGAAAACATGGTTTAGTGTTGTAAGAGAGCAAATGTAGATGATAGGTGTGTGCCTGTAGACTATGTGTTAATCCAAGCTAGACCAGGGCAATAAAACATCCACGTATGCAGAAGATTTCTCTCAGAACAGGGGGGGTGAGGTTCTAAGCCTCACCTCTGTTGATCCCCAATTTCTCACCTGATGGCCCCCCTGCGACTGTGCCTGTCTTAGGTTGTTCCTCCCTTGAGGAATCTTACCCGTCTCTGGCTAACCAGTCATCTTCCTGGCCTCTGCCCATTTTTTAATTGGGTTATTTGTTTTTTGTTTGTTGAGGTGTGTGAGCTCTTTATATATTCTGGACATCAAGCCTTTATCGGACCTGTCATTTTCAAATATATTCTCCCATACTGTAGGGTTCCTTTTTGTTCTATTGATGGTATCTTTTGCTGTACAGAAGCTTTTCAGCTTAATATAGTCCCACTTACTCATTTTTGCTGTTGTTTTCCTTGCCCGGGGAGATATGTTCAAGAAGAGGTCACTCCTGTTTATGTCTAAGAGGTTTTTGCCTATGTTTTCTTCCAAGAGTTTAATGGTTTCATGACTTACATTCAGGTCTTTGATCTATTTTGAGTTTACTTTTGTATATGGGGTTAGACAATGGTGCAGTTTCATTCTCCTTCATGTAGCTATCCAGTTTTTCCAGCACCATCTTCTAAAGAGACTGTCATTTCGCCATTGTATGTCAATGGCTCCTTTATTAAATATTAATTGACCATATATGTCTGGGTTAATGTCTGGATTCTCTAGTCTGTTCAATTGGTCTGTGGCTCTGTTCTTGTGCCAGTAGCACATTGTCTTGATTACTGTAGCTTTGTAGTAGAGCTTGAAGTTGGGGAGTGAGATCCCCCCTACTTTATTTTTCTTTCTCAGGATTGCTCTGCTTATTCGGGGTCTTTGGTGTTTCCATATGAATTTTTGAATTATTTGTTCCAGTTCATTGAAGAATGTTGCTGGTAGTTTCATAGGGATTGCATCAAATCTGTATATTGCTTTGGGCAGGATGGCCATTTTGACAATATTAATTCTTCCTAGCCACAAGCACGGGATGTGTTTCCATCTGTTAGTGTCCCCTTTAATTTCTCTTAAGAGTGACTTGTAGTTTTCAGAGTATAAGTCTTTCACTTCTTTGGTTAGGTTTATTCCTAGGTATTTTATTTTTTTTGATGCAATTGTGAATGGAGTTGTTTTCCTGATTTCTCTTTCTATTGGTTCATTGTTAGTGTATAGGAAAGCCTCAGATTTCTGTGTGTTGATTTTGTATCCTGCAACTTTGCTGTATTCCGATATCAGTTCTAGTAGTTTTGGGGTGGAGTCTTTAGGGTTTTTTATGTACAGTATCATGTCATCTGCAAATAGTGACAATTTGACTTCTTCTTTACCAATCTGGATTCCTTGTATGTTTTTGTTTTGTCTGATTGCCGTGACTAGGACCTTCAGTACTATGTTAAATAACAGTGGGGTGAGTGGGCATCTCTGTCTAGTTCCCGATCTCAGAGGAAATGCTTTCAGCTTCTCACTGTTTAATATAATGTTGGCTGTGGGTTTATCATTAATGGCCTTTATTATGTTGAGGTACTTGCTCTCTATTCCCCTTTTGCTGAGAGTTTTTATCATGAACGGATGTTGAACTTTGTCAAATGCTTTTTCAGCATCTATGGAGATGATCATGTGGTTTTTGTCTTTCTTTTTGTTGATGTGGTGGATGATGTTGATGGACTTTTCAAATGTTGTGCCATCCTTGCATCCCTGGAATGAATCCCACTTGGTCATGGTGTATGATCCTTTTGCTGTATTTTTGAAATCAGTTTGCTAATATTTTCTTGAGTATATTTGCATCTACGTTCATCAGGGATATTGGTCTGTAGTTTTCTTTTTTGGTGGGGTCTTTGCCTGGTTTTGGTATTAGGGTTGTGTTAGCTTCATAGAATGAGTTTTGGAGTATCCCCTCCTCCTCTGTTTTTTGGAAAACTTAAGGAGAATGGGTATTATGTCTTCCCTGTATGTCTGATAAAATTCCAAGGTAAATCCATCTGGCCCGGGTGTTTTGTTCTTTGGTATTTTTTTGATTAACACTTCAATTTCGTTGCTGGTAATTGGTCGGTTTAAATTTTCTGTTTCTTTCTGGGTCACTCTTGGAAAGTTGTATTTTTCTAGGAAGTTGTCCATTTCTCCTAAGTTCTGCAGCATGTTAGCATATAGGTTTTCATAGTGTTCTCTAATAATTCTTTGCATTTCCGTGGGGTCTGTCGTGATTTTTCCTTTCTCGTTTCTGATACTGTTGATTTGTGTTGACTCTCTTTTCTTCTTAATAAGTCTGGCTAGAGGATTATCTATTTTGTTTATTTTCTCTAAGAACCAGCTCTTGGTTTCATTGATTTTTGCTATTGTTTTATTCTTCTAAATTTTATTCATTTCTTCTCTGATCTTTATTATGTCCATCCTTCTGCTGACCTTAGGCCTCATCTGTTCTTCTTTTTCCAATTTTGATAATTGTGACATTAGACCATTCATTTGGGATTGCTCTTCCTTTTTTAAATATGCTTGGATTGCTATATACTTTCCTCTTAAGACTGCTTTTGCTGTGTCCCAATAGAAGTGAGGCTTAGTGTTGTTGTCATTTGTTTCCATATATTGCTGGATCTCCATTTTGATTTGGTCATTGATCCATTGATTATTTAGGAGCGTGTTGTTAAGCCTCCATGTGTTTGAGCATTTTTGCTTTCTTTGTACAGTTTATTTCTAGTTTTATGCTTATGTGGTCTGAAAAGTTGGTTTGTAGGATTTCAATCTTTTTGAATTGACTGAGGCTCTTCTTGTGGCCTAGTATGTGGTCTTTTCTGGAGAATGTTCCATGTGCACTTGAGAAGAATGTATATTCTGTTGCTTTTGGATGTCGAGTTCTATAGATGTCTGTCAGGTCCATCTGCTCTATTGTGTTGTTCAGTGCTTCCATGTCCTTAATTAATTTCTGCCCGGTGGATCTTTCGTTTGGGGTGAGTGGTGTGTTGAAGTCTCCTTGAATGAATGCATTGCCGTCTATTTCCCCCTTTAGTTCTGTTAGTATTTGTTTCACATATGCTGGTGCTCCTGTGTTGGGTGCATATATATTTAGAATGGTTATATCCTCTTGTTGGACTGAGCCCTTTATGTAGTGTCCTTCTTTATCTCTTGTTACTTTCTTTGTTTTGAAGTCTATTTTGTCTGATATTAGTACTGCAACCCCTGCTTTCTTCTCACTGTTGTTTGCCTGAAATATGTTTTTCCACCCCTTGACTTTTAGTCTGTATATATCTTTGGGTTTGAGGTGAGTTTCCTGTAAGCAGCATATAGATGGATCTTTCTTTTTTATCCATTCTGTTACTCTGTGTCTTTTGATTGGTGTATTCAGTCCATTAATATTTAGGGTGATTATTGAAAGGTATGTACTTATTGCCATTGCAGGCTTTAAATTCGTGGTTACCAAAGGTTCAAAGTTAGCCTCTTTAGTATCTTACTGCCTAACCTAGCTCGCTTATTGAGCTGTTATATACACTGTCTGGAGATTCTTTTCTTCTCTCCCTTCTTAATCCTCCTCCTCGAATCTTAATATGTTGGGTGTTTTGTGCTGTGCTCTTTCTAGGAGTGCTCCCATCTAGAGCAGTCCCTGTAAGATGTCCTGTAGAGGTGGTTTGTGGGAAGCAAATTCCCTCAGCATTTGTTAGTGTGTGAATTGTTTAATCCCACCATCATATTTGAATGATAGTCGTGCTGGATGCAGTATCCTTGGTTCAAGGCCCTTCTGTTTCATTGTATTAAATATATCATGCCATTCTCTTCTGGCCTGTAGGGTTTCTGTAGAGAAGTCTGATGTTAGCCTGATGTGTTTCCTTTATAGGTGACCTTTTTCTCTCTAGCTGCCTTTAAAACTCTTTCTTTGTCCTTGATCTTTGCCATTTTAATTATTATGTGTCTTGGTATTGTCCTCCTTTGAATCCTTTCTCTTGGGGGTTCTGTGTATTTCCGTGGTCTGTTTGATTATTTCCTCCCCCAGTTTGGGGAAATTTTCAGCAATTATTTCTTCCAAGATACTTTCCATCCCTTTTCCTCTCTCTTCTTCTTCTGGGGCCCCTATAATACAGATATTGTTCCTTTTGGATTGGTCACACAGTTTTCTTAACATTGTTTCATTCCTGTAGATCCTTTTATCTCTCTCTATGTTAGCTTCTATGCGTTCCTGTTCTCTGGTTTCAATTCCATCAATGGCCTCTTTTATCACATCCATTCTGCTTATAAACTCTTCCAGAGTTTGTTTCATTTCTGCGATCTCCTTTCTGGCAGCTGTGATCGCCCTCCTGACTTCATGCCATATCTCTTGCATATTTATCTGCATCTCTGTCAGCATGTTTATGATTCTTATTTTGAATTCTTTTTCAGCAAGAGTGGTTAGGTCTGTCTCCTTCTCTGGCGTTGTCTCTGTGATCTTTGTCTGCCTGTAGCTTTGCCTTTTCATGGTGATAGGAATAGTCTGCAGAGCTGGGACGAGTGACGGCTGGAAGGACTTCCTTTCTTGTTGGTTTGTGGCCCTCCTCTCCTGGGAGGACAGCGACCTCTAGTGGCTTGTGCTGCGCAGCTGCGCGCAGACAGGGTTCCTGCTTCCTGCCCGGCTGCTATGGAGTTAATCTCCGCTGTTGCTGTGGGCGTGGCCTGGCTGGGCAGCTGCTCCAAAATGGTGGAGTCGCGTTGGAGCAGGAGCTGCTGGGAGGCTATTTATCTCTGTAAGGGGCCTCCCTGCTCCCTGCAGCCCAGGGGTTAGGGTGCCCAGAGATCCCGGATTCCCTACCTCTGGATTAAGTGTCCCACCCTGCCCCTTTAAGTCTTCCACAAAGCATCCACCAAAACAAAATATTGACGACAAATAAAGAAAAATTTTTAATAAAAAAAAATATAACTGCTCATTTTTCTTTATTCTCTGGCGCCAGCCTCAGGCATCTACTCACCGGTCTTGCTTCCTTGTTTCCCTAGTATTTTTTTCCCTATCCTTTTAAGACTTCCAAAATCACTCGCCAAAGGAAAACAAAAAAAAAAGATAGAAAAATGGCCACTCGTGTTTCTTACGTCCTCTGGTGCCAGGTCTCCGGTATCCGCTCTCTCTTCTTGCTGACCTGTTTCCCTATTATCCAGGTTCCCCCGTGCACGCACTGTGTCTGCACTCTGGCCTGGATGGCTGGGGCTGGATGTTCAGCAGTCCTGGGCTCCGTCTCCCTCCCGCTCTGCCTACTCTTCTCCCGCTGGGAGCTGGGAGCAGGGGCACTCGAGTCCTGCGGGGCCGGGGCTTGTATCTTACCCCCTTTACAGGGCACTGGGTTCTCTCAGGTGTGGAGGTGGTCTGGATGTTGTCCTGTGTCCTCTGGTCTTTATTCTAGGAAGAGTTGTCTTTGTTATATTTTCATCGATATATGTGGTTTTGGGAGGAGATTGCTACTGCTCTACTCATGCTGCCATCTTGGCTCCCACCTCCATGGCGGTTCTTATATGGGAAAAGAAGAATTTCTGTGTCAGCCTCCAGGTGGGTACATAAAAATAGCCTTTTTATTACCCTGTATGGTGGCATCAAATTTACATAAATTAAAGACTTACTGGCGAGGAGTCAGAAACCATAAACTCATGGTGGCATGAAAAGAGCCTAAAGTGTGGCCTAAATATGGGCCACACAGCAAGTTATCCAGAGAGACTGCACTTTCAGTGGAATTAGAAGTGGTTGGTAGAGCTAAATCCTCTGAAGGGGTAGTAGGGAAAGTCACACTGGTGTCAGTTAAGAAGTCCAGTTCCTCCTGTGTTCTGTTACTGGGAAGGTAAAATGGTACAATCACTGTATGAGGATTCCTCAAGAAATAAAACAGAAGTACCATGAAGAAACCAAAAAGAGAAGTACCATATGATTCTGCAGTTCCGCTTCTTGGAAAAAAACACAGAGGATATGGAAACACTAACTGAAAAAGAGGTGCACTCCCATGTTCATGGCAGCACTATTCACAATAGACAAGATATGGAAATGATAATGTGTCCATTAATGGATGCGTAAAAATGTACACACATATGAACACACACACACAAGAATATTATTCAGTCACAAAAAGTGAAGATATCCTACCATTTGTAACAACATGGGTGGATGTTACACTAGCAGCAAATGACACTGGGTTGCTGCCAAGTACAGGACTAGAAAACATAACATGAAAACAGAATCCTCATACTGTCTTCTACAGCAATTGTACCATTTTACTTTCCCAGTAACAGGGTACAAGAGGACCTGGGAAGACAAATACTCAATGATCTCACTTGTAATTGGAGATGTGTGGTGAAAAGGTACAAACTTCCAGTTATAAGATAAGTAAGTAGTAGGAATGTAATGTAGGAATGATGACCTTCATTAACACTGTTGTGATACATAATAAATTTGTTAGGAGAGTGGTTCTAAGAGTTCTCATCACAAGGGGGAGTTTTCTTTTTTCTGTACATGTATGGGGAGATTGATGTTAGGTAAACCTATTGTTGTAATCATTTCTCAGTATGTGTAAATCAAACCAAAATGTTGCACACCTTAAACTTATACAGTGATGTATCATTTCTTGATAAAACTAGAAAAAAAGAAGAAGAAACCCAGTTCTTCATCCTTTATGTCAAGTTTAATGGTGGGTTTTGGGGTTGAAGCTGAGGATCAGCTAACCCTGCCAAATCGTGGTCTTTTGGGGGAATTGCCTTACAGAAGGAGTAAAATGGACTTTCTGTGTGTGCTGTGGTCTAGGGGAATTGTTATTTAATTATTCCTTTCTTTGAAGTGCAGACCAATTGTGTTTCCAATGTCCCGGCCTTTTACAATATCCACATACATCTTCAGACAAATAGTGTGGGTTCAGTGGTTGATGATGAGCTTGTGATTCATTTAGAGTGTCATTTTTCTGCTTATTATAAACCTGATTTTCAAGGTAAGGACTGTTGTTTATAATTCCTTTTCTTCCTCTATTTTGGTTTTTGTCTGCTTTCTTGTAAGTGGTTTTCAAAGATTCAATAACAGCTTCTATAATAACATTGAGAAGCTCTCCTACCTACAGTATTTTGGATTTGTTTCTTTGCATTAGGGAGATTTCTAACTAATGTAGAAAAGGAGGAAAAGATGCTCTTGGGCCTCTAAGTTTAATGCAGTGTGTCCTTGAAAGCCTGCATGAAGCATTTCACAAAGGCTTTGGGATGCTTGTTTTCTTTCTGGGTAGACATTTCAACCCCTTAGACCAGTTCATATTTGGGGTTAGAGCCTCTATGATGGCCCCTATTAAGACTTGAATATCAGCATCCAACTGAGCAATTTCCTGGTCACTTGCAGGAGGATCTGGAAGGGAATCTAGCTTCCACAGTATGAATGAATATCCCAAGAGGCCATCTGACTTGCAATATAACTGCAGTTATAATCATAGGTGGGAAGGATACCCTTTACACACCAATCAAGGTCACTATGAGTGGGGTTACTACTGGGCCACCAATCTTTCTAGTGCCACTACATTTGGTGGGATTTTCTGAAACTGAGGGTAAAAGAGTTTTGGCATCTAACAGATATGCATCTATCTGGATGACATCAATTCTCTGTGGTAAGCATTCAGGATGCATTTGGAAAGGCCATTTCATGGGATGCATTGGAGCAGATTAGTCTCATTACAGAGCTCTGGGAAGTACATGGAGTTACAACTGAAAGTGAAACAAGTCTTACTCTGTCTTTTTAAATCCTCTGCTAAAGTTATTTTCTGGCTATCAGCATTTGTGTAAGGAACTTGTACATCCTGCATTGGGAGACATACAGCCTGGCGGTCAGGTTGGTGGGCTTTTTGTAATTCTTATAAGGAAAGAGAAATTAAAGGAGGCAGCTGGGTGATTAAGCGATTTCCTAGAAAAACCAGAGGAGTTTTGGAAATAAAAGGAAACTTTTGACAAAGGACACCATCAGTAGAACAAAAAACATTCTACAGTATGGGAGAGTATATTTGTAAATGATGTATGCAACAAGGGGTTAACATACAAAATATATATATAAAAAAAAAACTCACACACCTCAACAACCAAAAAGCAAATAATCCAATTAAAAAATGTGTGGATGATCTGAACAGACACTTCTCTGAAGAAGAAATTCAGATGGCCAAGAAGCATATGAAAAGATGCTCCACATCACTATCAGGGAAATGCAAATTAAAACCACATTGAGGGGATTAAAGATGGTAGTGTGAGAGGAGAGACAGAGGCTTCCTCCTAAAACTGGATACAATTAGAAAATTTAATTGGCACACGTAATCCTGAGAGAGCAACAGGAAAGAGGATGGTGTCAGACTGAATACACCTGGAGAAAAGAGCAGACCTCACCGAATGGGGTAATAACGGACCAGAGCTGTGGCTCAGCAGGACCGAGCCCCTCCCCCACCCCAGCTCAAAAGTGGGAGGAAGAGAAATGGAGCAGGGAGGGAGTGGAAGGCTTGGAGCTGCTGAATACCTAGCTCCGGAGATCTGCTCTGGGAGCACAAACCTACATTTCATGGTGCTTTCATGAGACTCGCATGACTAACGGGTTGGAAAGTTAATACAGACAGAGTTCCTGGGGAGACTGGGATTCCGGCCACTTGTGGAAAGCAGGGATCTACATCCGGCTGCTCTGGGATGAAAACTTATACCTGTGTGACCTGCCCACTGGCTCAGGCAGTGGAGACAGGCACAGCAGCCGGGAGGCAGGGAACAGATCTTTCCTCCTGCCAGGCACCAGTACCGCTCCCCTGCGACCCCCGACATTGCTTCAGGGGCTCAGCAGCTCCAGTGACTACAGTTTCTGGACACTAGAGGGCGCCATATACAAACATGAAACGCCAAAGGAACCTTGTTCAGAGTAAAATTATTAATATAACTCCTGAGGAAGATTTAAATGATATGGACCTGGTGACTCTTCCTGAAAGGGAGTTCAAAATAAAAATCATCAACATTCTAATGGAGATACGGAAAGACATCCAAGAACTCTGGAATGAATGCAGGTCTGAGATCCAATTGTTGAAGAGCACGATGGAGGGTATTAAAAGCAGGTTGGATACGGTGGAGGAGACAATCAATAAATGAAATAGAAACTAGAGAAGAGGAATACAAAGAAGCTGAGGCAGAGAGAGAAAAAAGGATCTCTAAAAATGAAATATTGGGAGAACTGTGTGACCAATCCAAGTTGAACAATATTTGCATTATAGGGATACCAGAAGAAGAAGGGAGAGAGAAAGGGATAGAAAGTGTCTCTGAGGAGGTGGGAAGGAGATAGTCTCTCAGGCCATGGAGACCCACAGATTTCCCAACACAAGGGACCCAAGGAAGACAACAGTAAGACACATAGTAATTAAAATGGGAAAGATCAAGGATAAGGACAGACTGTTAAAAGCAGCCAGAGGCAGAAATAAGATCACATACAAAGGAAAGCCCATCAGGCTAACATCAGACTTCTCAGCAGAAACCTTACAGGCAAGAAAGGAGTAGTATTATGTATTTAATGCCATGAAGCAGAAGGGCCTGGAACCAAGATTACTTTATTTGGCAATTTGAAGGAGGGATTAAACAATTTCCAGGTAAGCAAAAGCTGAGAGAGTTTACTTCACACAAACCATCTCTGCAGCCTATTTTGGAGGGACTGCAATAGATGGAAGTGTTCCTAAGGTTAAATAGCTGTCACCAGAGATAATAACCACAGTAAAGAAAGTAGAACAGCTAATTACTAAGCGAATGCAAAATTAAATTAACTATCCACAAAGTCAATCAAGGGATAGACAAAAAGTACAGAATTCAATACCTAATATAAAAAGAATGAAGGAGGAAGAAAAAGGAGGAGAAATAGAAAAGAACCTTTAGATTGTGTTTGTAACAGCATACTAAGTGAGTTAAATTAGACTCTTAAATAGTAAGGAAAGTAACCTGGAACCTTTGGTAACCATGAATCTAAAGCCTGAAATGGCAATAAGTACATATCTATGGATAATGACCCTAATAATGTAAATGGACTGAATGTATCAATCAAAAGACATAGTCACTGAGTGGATAAAAAAACAAGACCCATCTATATGCTGCTTACAAGAGACTCACCTTAAACCCAAAGACATGCACAGACTAAAAGCCAAGGGATGGAAAAAGATATTTCATGCAAACAACAGGGAGAAAAAAGCAGGTGTTGCAGTACTAGTATCAGACAAAGTAGACTTCAAAACAAAGAAAGTAGCAAGAGATAAAGAAGGACATTACATAATGATAAAGGGCTCAGTCCAACAAGAGGATATGACCATTATAAACATATATGCACCCAACACAGGAGCACCAGCAT
The DNA here is from genome assembly GCF_030020395.1 of Manis pentadactyla. Lineage (NCBI taxonomy): Eukaryota > Metazoa > Chordata > Mammalia > Pholidota > Manidae > Manis > Manis pentadactyla. Next base: position 29,437,952 of record NC_080039.1, read on the forward strand.
ATGTGAAACAAATACTAACAGAACTAAAGGAGGAAATAGAATGCAATGCATTCATTTTAGGAGAATTCAATACACCATTCACTCCAAAGGATAGATCCACTGGGCAGAAAATAAGTAAGGACACGAAAGCACTGAACAACACAGTAGAGCAGATGGACCTAATAGACATCTACAGAATTCCACATCCAAAAGCAACAGGATACACATTCTTCTCAAGTGTACATGGAACATTCTTCAGAATAGATCACATACTAGGCCACAAAAAGAACCTCAGTAAATTAAAAAACATTGAAATTCTACCAACCAACTTTTCAGACAACAAAGGTATAAAACTAGAAATAAATTGTACAAAGAAAGCAAAACGGCTCACAAACACATGGAGGCTTAACAACATGATCCTAAATAGTCAATGGATCAATGACCAAATTAAAATGGAGATCCAGCAATATATGGAAATAAATGACAATAACAACAGAAAGCCCCAACTTCTGTGGGATGCAGCGAAAGCAGTCTTAAGAGGAAAGCATATAGCAATCAAGGCATATTTAAAGAAGGAAGAACAAGCCCAAATGAATAGTCTAACGTCACAATTATCAAAATTGGAAAAAAGAGGAACAAATGAGGCCTAAAGTTAGCAGAAGGAGGGACATAATAAAGATCAGAGCAGAAATAAATAAAATTGAGAAGAGTAAAACAATAAAAATATCAATGAAACCAAAAGCTGGTTCTTTGAGAAAATAACCAAAATAGATAAGCCTCTAGCCAGACTTATTAAGAGAAAAAGAGAATCAACAGACATCAACATAATCAGAAATGAGAAAGGAAACATCACAACGGACCCAAAAGAAATACAAAGAATTATTAGAGAGTACTATGAAAACCTATATGCTAAGAAGCTGGAATACCTAGAGGAAATGGACAACTTCCTAGAAAAATACAACCTTCCAAGAATGACCAAGGAAGAAACACAAAATCGTAACAAACCAATTAACAGCAAAGAAATTGAAGCTGTATCAAAAAACTACACAAGAACAAAACCCCGTGGTAACATGGATTTAGCTCAGAATTTTATCAGACATACAGAGAAGATATAATTCCCATTCTCCTTAAAGTTTTCCAAAAAAATAGAAGAGGAGGGAATACTCTGAAACTCATCCTATGAAGCCAACATCACCCTAATACTAAAACCAGGCAAAGACCCCACCAAAAAGAAAATTACAGACCAATATCCCTGGTGAACATAGCTGCAAAACTGGTCAATAAAATATTAACAAAGTGAATTCAAAAATACATCAAAAGGATCATACACCATGACCAAGTTGGATTCATCCCAGGGATGCAAGGATGTTACAACATCTGAAAATCCATCAAGATCATCCACTACATCAACAAAAAGAAGGACAAAACCACATGATCATCTCCATAGAAGGTGAAAAAGCTTTCGACAAAATTCAACATCCATTCATTATAAAAACTCTCAGCAAAATGGGTATACAGGGCAGGTACCTCAAGTCAATAAAGGCCGTATATGATAAAGCCATAGCCAATAGCATACTGAACAGTGAAAAGCTGAAAACTATTCCTCTGAGATCGGGAACAAGACAGGGATGCCCACTCTCCCCACTGTTACTCAACATAGTACTGGAGGTCCTAGCCATGGCAATTAGACAAAACAAAGGAATACAAGGAATCCAGATTGGTAAAGAAGAAGTCAAATTGTCACTGTTTGCAGATGACATGATATTGTACATAAAAAACCCTAAAGACTCCACTCCAAAACTACTAGAACTGATATCGGAATACAGCAAAGTTGCAGGATCAAAATTAGCACACAGAAATCTGTGTCTTTCCTATACACTAACAATGAACTAATAGAGAAATCAGGAAAACAATTCCATTCACAGTGGCATTAAAAAGAATAAAATATTTAGGAATAAACCTTACCAAGGAATTGAAAGACCTATACCCTGAAAAATATAAGACACTCTGAAGAGACATTAAAGAGGACACGAACAAATGGAAACTCATCCCATGCTCTTGGCTAGGAAGAATTAATATTGTCAAAATGGCCATCTTGCCCAAAGCAATATATTGGATGCAATCCCTATCAAATTACCAACAACATTCTTCAACAAACTAGAACAAATAGTTCAAAAATTCATATTAAAACACCAAAGACCATGAATAGCCAGAGCAATCCTGAGAAGGAAGAGTAAAGTGGGGGGGATCTCGCTCCCCAACTTCAAGCTCTACTACAAAGCCACAGTAATCAAAACAATTTGGTCTGGCACAAGAGCAGAACCACACACCAGTGGAACAGAATAGAGACCCCAGATATTAACCCAAACATTTATGGTCAATTAATGTATGATAAAGGAACCATGGACATACAATGGGGAAATGACAGTCTCTTCAACAGGTGGTGCTGGCAAAACTGGACAGCTACATGTAGGAGAATGAAACTGGATCACTGTCTAACCCCATACACAAAAGTAAATTCAAAATGGATCAAAGTCCTGATTGTAAGTCATGAATCCATTAAACTCTTGGAAGAAAACATAGGCGAAAACCTCTTAGACATAAAGATGAGCAACTTCTTCATGAACGTATCTCCCTGGCAAGGGAAACAAAAGCAAAATGAACAAGTGGGACTATATCAAGCTGAAAAGCTTCTGTACAGCAAAGGACACCATCAATAGAACAAAAAAGTACCCTACAATATGGGAGAATATATTCATAAATGACAGATCTGATATAGGGTTGTCATTTAAAATATATAAGGAGCTCACGCACCTCTACAAAGAAAAAGCAAATAATCCAATTAAAACATGGCTAAAGGAGGGGGCAGAAGATGGCGGCGTGAGTAGAGCAGCGGAACTCTCCTCCCAAAACCACATATATCTATGAAAATATAACAAAGACAACCCTTCCCAGAATAAAGAACAGAGGACACAGGACAATATCCAGACCACATCCGCACCTGAGAGAACCCAGCGCCTCGCGAAGGGGGTAAGATACAAGCCCCGGCCCCGCGGGAGCCGAGCGCCCCTCCCCCCAGCTCCCGGAGGGAGAAGAGCAGGCAGAGCGGGAGGGAGACGGAGCCCAGGGCTGCTGATCACCCAGCCCCCGCCATCCGGGCAAGAGTGCAGGGCGCTCGATACTTGGAAAACAGGGCAGCAAGAACAGTGAGCAGGCACTGGAGGCTGGGCGACAGAGGGCATAAGAAAAGTGCGTGACCATTTTTTTTTTTTTGCTTTTTTGCTGTTTTGTTTTGGCGAGCGCTTTTTGGGAGTTTTAAAGGGATAGGGACCCCAATACTAGGGAAACAGGGCAGCAAGAACAGTGAGCAGAGACCTGGGGCTGGCACCGGAGAATAAAGAAAAACGAACGACCACCTTTTTTTTTATTTTTATTTTTTTATTTTTTTAATTAAAAAAAAATTTTTTTTCTTTTTTTTTGGTGGGTGTTGTTTTGTTCTGGCGGGTGCTTTCTGGAAGTCTTAAAGGGGCAGGGCGTGTCACTTAATCCAGAGGTAGGGAATCCGGGATCTCTGGGCACCCTAACCCCTGGGCTGCAGGGAGCAGGGAGGCCCCTTACGGAGATAAATAGCCTCCCAGCAGCTCCTGCTCCAACGCGACTCCACCATTTTGGAGCAGCTGCCCAGCCAGGCCACGCCCACAGCAACAGCGGAGATGAACTCCATAGCAGCCGGGCAGGAAGCAGAAGCCCTGTCTGCGCGCAGCTGCGCAGCACAAGCCACTAGAGGCCGCTGTTCTCCCAGGAGAGGAGGGCCACAAACCAACAAGAAAGGAAGTCCTTCCAGCCGTCACTCGTCCCAGCTCTGCAGACTATTCCTATCACCATGAAAAGGCAAAGCTACAGGCAGACAAAGATCACAGAGACAACACCAGAGAAGGAGACAGACCTAACCAGTCTTCCTGACAAAGAATTCAAAATAAGAATCATAAACATGCTGACAGAGATGCAGAGAAATACGCAAGAAAAATGGGATGAAGTCCGGAAAGAGATCACAGATGCCAGAAAGGAGATCGCAGAAATGAAACAAACTCTGGAAGGGCTTATAAGCAGAATGGATAGAATGCAAGAGGCCATTGATGGAATTGAAATCAGAGAACAGGAACGCATAGAAGCTGACATAGAGAGAGACAAAAGGATCTCCAGGAATGAAACAATATTAAGAGAACTGTGTGACCAATCTAAAAGGAACAATATCCGTATTATAGGGGTCCCAGAAGAAGAAGGGAGAGGAAAAGAGATGGAAAGTATCTTAGAAGAAATAATTGCTGAAAACTTCCCCAAACTGGGGGAGGAAGTAATCGAACAGACCACAGAAATACACAGAACCCCCAACAGAAAGGATCCAAGAAGGGCAACACCAAGACACATAATAATTAAAATGGCAAAGATCAAGGACAAGGAAAGAGTGTTAAAGGCAGCTAGGGAGAAAAAGGTCACCTATAAAGGGAAACCCATCAGGCTAACGTCAGATTTCTCAACAGAAATCCTACAGGCCGGAAGAGAATGGCATGATATATTTAATACAATGAAACAGAAGGGCCCTGAACCAAGGATACTGTATCCAGCACCACTATCATTCAAATATGATGGTGGGATTAAACAATTCCCAGACAAACAAAAGCTGAGGGAATTTGCTTCCCACAAACCACATCTACAGAACATCTTACAGGGACTGCTCTAGATCGGAGCACTCCTAGAAGGAGCACAGCACAAAACACCCAACATATGAAGAATCGAGGAGGAGGAACAAGAAGGGAGAGAAGAAAAGAATCTCCAGACAGTGTATATAACAGCTCAATAAGCGAGCTAGGTTAGGCAGTAAGATACTAAAGAGGCTAACTTTGAACCTTTGGTAACCACGAATTTAAAGCCTGTAATGGCAATAAGTACATATCTTTCAATAGTCACCCTAAATGTTAATGGGTTGAATGCACCAATCAAAAGACACAGAGTAACAGAATGGATAAAAAAGCAAGATCCATCTATATGCTGCTTACAAGAAACTCACATCAAACCCAAAGACATGTACAGACTAAAAGTCAAGGGATGGAAAAACATATTTCAAGCAAAGAACAGTGAGAAGAAAGCAGGGGTTGCAGTACTAATATCAGACAAAATAGACTTCAAAACAAAGAAAGTAACAAGAGATAAAGAAGGACACTACATAATGATAAAGGGCTCAGTCAAACAAGAGGATATAACCATTCTAAATATATATGCACCTAACAAAGGAGCACCAGCATATGTGAAACAAATACTAACAAAACTAAAGGGGGATATAGACTGCAATGCATTCATTCTAGGAGACTTCAACACACCACTCACCCCAAAGGATAGATCCACTGGGCAGAAAATAAGTAAGGACACGGAAGCACTGAACAACACAGTAGAGCAGATGGACCTAATAGACATCTATAGAACTCTACATCCAAAAGCAGCGGGATATATATTCTTCTCAAGTGCACATGGAACATTCTCCAGAATAGACCACATACTAGGCCACAAAAAGAGCCTCAGAAAATTCCAAAAGATTGAAATCCTACCAACCAACTTTTCAGACCACAAAGGCATAAAACTAGAAATAAACTGTACAAAGAAAGCAAAGAGGCTCACAAACACATGGAGGCTTAACAACACGCTCCTAAATAATCAATGGATCAATGACCAAATCAAAATGGAGATCCAGCAATATATGGAAACAACTGACAACAACAACACTAAGCCCCAACTTCTGTGGGACACAGCAAAAGCAGTCTTAAGAGGAAAGTAAATAGCAATCCAAGCGTATTTAAAAAAGGAAGAGCAATCCCAAATGAATGGTCTAATGTCACAATTATCGAAATTGGAAAAAAAGAACAGATGAGGCCTAAGGTCAACAGAAGGAGGGACATAATAAAGATCAGAGAAGAAATAAATAAAATTGAGAAGAATAAAACAATGGCAAAACTCAATGAAACCAAGAGCTGGTTCTTCGAGAAAATTAACAAAATAGATAAGCCTCTAGCCAGACTTATTAAGAAGAAAAGAGAGTCAACACAAATCAACAGTATCAGAAACGAGAAAGGAAAAATCACGAAGGACCCCACAGAAATGCAAAGAATTATTGGAGAATACTATGAAAACCTATATGCTAACAAGATGGGGAACCTAGGAGAAATGGACAACTTCCTAGAAAAATATAACCTTCCAAGATTGACCCAGGAAGAAACAGAAAATCTAAACAGACCAATTACCAGCAACGAAATTGAAGCGGTAATCAAAAAACTACCAAAGAACAAAACCCCCGGGCCAGATGGATTTACTTCGGAATTTTATCAGACATACAGGGAAGACATAATACCCATTCTCCTTAAAGTTTTCCAAAAAATAGAGGAGGAGGGGATACTCCCAAACTCATTCTATGAAGCTAACATCACCCTGATACCAAAACCAGGCAAAGACCCCACCAAAAAAGAAAACTACAGACCAATATCCCTGATGAACGTAGATGCAAAAATACTCAACAAAATATTAGCAAACCGAATTCAAAAATACATCAAAAGGATCATACACCATGACCAAGTGGGATTCATCCCAGTGATGCAAGGATGGTACAACATTCGAAAGTCCATCAACATCATCCACCACATCAAGAAAAAGAAAGACAAAAACCACATGATCATCTCCATAGATGCTTAAAAAGCACTTGACAAAGTTCAACATCCATTCATGTTAAAAACTCTCAGCAAAATGGGAATAGAGGGCAAGTACCTCAACATAATATAGGCCATCTATGATAAACCCACAGCAAGAAGGTGAAAGCATTTCCCCTGAGATCGGGAACTAGACAGGGATGCCCACTCTCTCCACTGTTATTTAACATAGTACTGGAGGTCCTAGCCACGGCAATCAGACAAAATAAAGAAATACAAGGAATCCAGATTGGTAAAGAAGAAGTTAAACTGTCACTATTTGCAGATGACATTTAACTGTACATAAAAAACCCTAAAGACTCCACCCCAAAACTACTAGAACTGATATCGGAATACAACAAAGTTGCATGATACAAAATCAACACACAGAAATCTGTGGCTTTCCTATATACTACCAACGAAAAAAGAGAAAGAGAAATCAGGAAAACAACTCCATTCACAATTGCATCAAAAAAAAAAATACCTAGGAATAAACCTAACCAAAGAAGTGAAAGACTTATACTCTGAAAACTACAAGTCACTATTAAGAGAAATTAAAGGGGACACTAACAGATGGAAACTCATCCCATGCTCGTGGCTAGGAAGAATTAATATCGTCAAAATGGCCATCCTGCCCAAAGCAATATACAGATTTGATGCAATCCCTATGAAACTACCAGCAACATTCTTCAATGAACTGAAACAAATAATTCAAAAATTCATATGGAAACACCAAAGACCCCGAATAGCCAAAGCAATCCTGAGAAAGAAGAATAGAGTAGGGGGGATCTCACTCCCCAACTTCAAGCTCTACTATAAAGCCATAGTAATCAAGACAATTTGGTACTGGCACAAGAGCAGAGCCACAGACCAATGGAACAGACTAGAGAATCCAGACATTAAACCAGACATATATGGTCAATTAATATTTGATAAAGGAGCCATGGACATACAATGGCGAAATGACAGTCTCTTCAACAGGTGGTGCTGGCAAAACTGGACAGCTACATGTAGGAGAATAAAACTGGACCATTGTCTAACCCCATATACAAAAGTAAACTCAAAATGGATCAAAGACCTGAATGTAAGCCATGAAACCATTAAACTCTTGGAAGAAAACATAGGCGAAAACCTCTTAGACATAAACATGAGTGACCTCTTCTTGAACATATCTCCCCGGGCAAGGAAAACAACAGCAAAAATGAATAAGTGGGACTATATTAAGCTGAAAAGCTTCTGTACAGCAAAAGACACCATCAATAGAACAAGAAGGATCCCTACAGTATGGGAGAATATATTTGAAAATGACACATCTGATAAAGGCTTGACGTCAAGAATATATAAGGAGCTCTCACGCCTCAACAAACAAAAAACAAATAACCCAATTAAAAAATGGGCAGAGGAACTGAACAGACAGTTCTCCAAAAAAGAAATACAGATGGCCAACAGACACATGAAAAGATGCTCCACTTCGCTAATTATCAGAGAAATGCAAATTAAAACTACAATGAGGTATCACCTCACACCAGTAAGGATGGCTGCCATCCAAAAGACAAACAACAACAAATGTTGGCGAGGCTGTGGAGAAAGGGGAACCCTCCTACACTGCTGGTGGGAATGTAAGTTAGTTCAACCATTGTGGAAAGCATTATGGAGGTATATCAAAATGCTCAAAACAGACTTACCATTTGACCCAGGAATTGCACTCCTAGGAATTTACCCTAAGAACGCAGCAATCAAGTTTGAGAAAGACAGATGCACCCCTATGTTTATTGCAGCACTATTTACAATAGCCAAGAATTGGAAGCAACCTAAATGTCCATCAATAGATGAATGGATAAAGAAGATGTGGTACATATACACAATGGAATACTACTCAGCCATAAGAAAAGGGCAAATCCAATCATTTGCAGCAACATGGATGGAGCTGGAGGGTATTATGCTCAGTGAAACAAGCCAAGCGGAGAAAGAGAAATTCCAAATGATTTCACTTATCTGAGGAATATAAGAACAATGGAAAAACTGAAGGAACAAAACAGCAGCAGAATCACAGAACTCAAGAATGGACTAACAGGTACCAAAGGGAAAGGGACTGGGGAGGATGGGTGGGTAGGGAGGGATAAAGGGGAGAGAAGTAGGGGGGTACTAAGATTAACATGCATGGGGGGTAGGAGAAAAGGGAGGGCTGTACCACACAGAGAAGGCAAGTAGTGGTTCTACAACATTTTGCTATGCTGATGGACAGTGACTGTAAAGGGGTTTATAGGGGAGACCTGGTATAGGGGAGAGCCTAGTAAACATAATATTCATCATGTAAGTGTAGATTAGTGATACCAAAAACAAAGCAAAAAAAAAAAAAAAGAAAGGGCAGTTCCTGTGTGGTAACCTCCAACGGGTTCTACACAAGGGTATAAAGGGCATATAAAAGTGTAGGAAAAGGGTCTGTTTGTGTTTATACAGAGGATCAAAGCCTAATTGGGCTACCCCGAAAATGAACTAAGATACGATATGAAAAAGAACTTCCAACATCTGCACTCTCTGGAAGACTCATGCCAGAAGATGATCATCAAAAAACCCCAACAAAGATCCACGCACTGCTACAGCAGTAGATGCACTCATCCCACCAGTTCCTGGACTTGCCATGGGAATGAGGAAGGAGATATCTAAGCTGGCCTGTGCATACAGTAAAACAACAAATTTGTCTGCATCTATACTGTTGGAACTCAACCAAGAATTTGGAGAAGTGCAAATTGTAACGCTCCAAACTCTTACAACTACCGACTATTTACTGTTAAAAGAACATATGGCATGTGAACAGTCCCCAGGAATGGGTTGTTTTAATTTGTCTGATTTCTCTCAGACTGTTCAAGTTCAGTTGGACAATATCCACCATATCATAGATAAGTTTTCACAAATGCCTAAGGTGCCTTAATGGTTTTCTTGGTTTCACTGGAGATGGCTGGTAATTACAGATATGCTTTGGTTATGTAACTATACTCCTATTATGTTAATGTGTACACGCAATTTAAGTAGTAGCTTAAAACCTATATATGCTGAAGATACTCTACAAGAAGATATGTCAAAGAAATAATCAATCTTCCCATGTTTTCTTCCGCCTGCTACTTCTATAGCTTTTCTTCTTCCTTCCTAATTACAACCCTTAAATAGAATTCATGCCTCATATCAAATTTACCGAGTATCATAACTCCTCCAAGTGGTAAAGATACCTCAAGACAAACGCTGGGCATAGAAGCCACAGGGCATAAATATGCAAAGAAGTAAAAAGCTAACCTTTTCAAACAATAAGGCTTCTCTCTCACTTACCAACTTTACATTTCCCTGTATGGCCCCGGAAGATGACTGGTTAGCCAGAGACGGGTAAGATTCCTCAAGGGAGGAACAACCTAAGACAGGCACAGTCGCAGGGGGGCCATCAGGTGAGAAATTGGGGATCAACAGAGGTGAGGCTTAGAACCTCACCCCCCCGTTCTGAGAGAAATCTTCTGCATACGTGGATGTTTTATTGCCCTGGTCTAGCTTGGATTAACACATAGTCTACAGGCACACACCTGATCATGTACATTTGCTCTCTTACAACACTAAACTATGTTTTCTACCTTTATCTTGTATCTACCTACCACTTCAGCATTTTATTAAAAATAATAATAATAAAGAGAGAAATGTGGTATCCACCTATAAATCAAGTATAAAAACCAAATGAGTATTCATATTTGAACTGACTGTTTAGAGTTCATAATGCATGAGCAAAACCGAAAGTTTCTGTGATGACTGCCCTTGTACTGTTCACTATGTAACTTATTCATTATGTAAGAATTTGTTCTACATGTAAAAACTTGTTTGTTATGCCTCAGAAGATTGGAGACTGACAAAAATTAGGCTTGGGGTGGAATAATGATTGTGCATTGAGCATTGACTCCCCTATACAGAATTTTATTGTCGTTAACAACCATTTGATCAATAAATATGAGAGATGCCCTCACAAAAAAAAAAAAAAAAAAAAAAAAAAAGTACAGACTTCCAATGATAAAATAAATAAGTAACCGGGATGTAATGTATAGCATAAAGAATATAGTCAAGATATTGTAACAGCTTGATAGGGTGATAGCTGGAACCTAGAATTATGTATATAAATGTTCTACCACTGTGTTGTACACTTGAAACTAATGTAATGTAATACTGTGTGTCAACTACCCTTCAATAAAAAATAATTAAAAAAAAAAAAACATGGCTAAAGGAGCTGAACAGATAGTTCTCCAAAGAAATTCTAATGGCCAACAGACACATGAAAAGATACTCCACATCACTTGTCATCAGAGAAATGCAATTTAAAACCACAATGAGATATTACCTCACACCAGTAAGGATGGCCACCATCCAAAAGACAAACAAGAACAAATGTTGGTGAGGTTGTGGAGAAAGGGGAACCCTCCTACACTGCTGCTGGGAATACAAATTAGTTCAACCATTGTGTAAAGCAGTATGAAGGTTCCTCAAAAAGCTCAAAATAGAAATACCATTTGACCCAGGAATTCCACTTCTAGGAATGTACCCTAAGAATGCAGCCCTCTAGTTTGAAAAAGAAAGATGCACCCCTATGTTTATCACTGCACTATTTACAATAGCCAAGATATGGAAGCAACCTAAATGTCCATCAGTGAATGAATGGATAAAGAAGATGTGGTATATAGATATATACAATGGAATCTTACTCAGTCATAAGAAAAAAACAGATCCTACCATTTGCAACAACATGGATGGAGCTAGAGGGTATTATGCTCAGTGAAATAAGCCAGGTGGAGAAAGACAAGTACCAAATGATTTCACTCATCTGTGGTGCATAAGAACAAAGAAAAGCTGAAGGAAGAAAACAGCAGCAGAATCACAGAACCCAAGAATGGACTAACGATTACCAGAGGCATGGGGGGAGACTCAATAATAAGGGTGAATGTAATAACCAGATTGTTTTTCTTGTGAAACCTTCAGAAGAGTATGTACCAATGATAGCTTTAAAATATTTAAGGAATGAAACTTTTGAGTAGGTATGGAGAGAATTTTGGGTGTGAATTTTGAATAAGGGGTCCAGAGGGCCAACAAATACTTCTGGGGAGTCAGGGACAGGATTTGGGGAGTATAGGAGGGAGGTGTAGGAGGGAACTTACAATCAGCATCAAGTTTAACTTTTGCTCTGGTCTGATATATTCTTTCCAGTTTTTTTGTGTGTGTTTCACTTTTTTTAAGGGAGTCCCTAAGGCTAGTCACGCTGCTTTTTGTACAGCTTTCCAATTTGGTAGGTTCCAATAGGATGTTTATTTAGAATCAGAATTCTCTAAAAATTAATTTTTAGAGATACAAGATACAAGTTTTCCAAGTCAAAGATTCATTGTCTGGCCATCAAAGACATGGGACTCCAAGGCTATATGCATCCCAAATGTGGCACAACTCAGGAGGTCTTTATGTAGAAATATCTGAGGCAACTTGTCAACTGTAAAGTATTTAGAGCAAATTTTTACCATAACCCTAGAGGCATCCTTGGTGTGGGTACAGATGATGTAGCTTCCATGATCCAAAGTTGCCACCCCCAAAGATGGCCAAAGGAGTAAAGAAAGAACATTGCCACAGTTAGTAAGGATAGTGTTTGTAAAAAGTCAGGTTTGTAGTCTCCCACTATCATGAGATGCCTCTGACCACAGTCCTGCTCATCTGTGTTATAGGGCAGGTGATAATGGGGTGGGATTATGACAAGGCAATGGAAGAAAAAGATGACCAAGTTGTCTTAGGGACTGAGAGCGTTTACTACGACAAACTTCCCTGAGAGTAGGAAGGTCAAGAGATAGGGAAGCAGCAGGGAGAAACTCCTGCCCAGTTAGAGTACAGTGGAGGCCCTGGAAAAGGACAAAGCTTTACTGAGTCTTCAGGAATATAGAGAAAGAACAGGGTGCTTGAGGTTGAAACAGTGGAAGAGTGTATCCCCCACTAGGACCCAGTGATATGGAACAGCTTGATAACCATTGTCTCATAGGCCTTTTAGTTTACAATATAGATCAAAACATAATTAATATTCTGGCTGAACCTATAGGTTCACTGCAGCACTGCAACACAGGTTCACTCCCACTGTGATCAACATAAAACCCTAGACATGGAGACCCCCTGCAGCAGCCTTGCCCCTTCCTGCACCTGTCAGGAGTTCTAAACTTTCTCTTATGACTTATAAAACTTTCTCTGTAAATCTCCTACCTTGCTCATTCACAAAGTTCATTCTTCAAATATCTGCAAAACAAGAACCCCAGCATCAATCAGATATCGTTGCCTATCCACCTTGTGCCCCAGGTTTTCTGGCCTGACAGCCAACCGCTGGGCACAGGCATGGCAATATGCACCCAGGGCCTGTGAAAACCTTGGAGAGTACACTCTCACAATATCCAAGCCCAGTTCTGAAGGCACAGATGAAGGAAAAGCTCTTGCAGGTTTTAATTTCTCACCTCCTCTTTTCCTTCTTTTTCAGACCAGTATCAGGGTTTGTCCAGATGGATGCTGGTCCAGAGAACTATAAAGTCATCATTCTGTGAGGCTGGCTTTAACAACAGGCTTGTAGTATCTTTGCCTGTGTTTGACACTATGACTCTCCACATAAGACAAATTGTTGCCAGGCAATCCAATTGGGGGAGATGTCCCTGCACCCTTGGTTAGAACTCAACCTGGGAGGTGGCTCATGATGCTAATCAAGAAAGAATTCACAACCAGGTTGGATTGAATATAGGTAAGGAAGGAATTCATTAGAGTGAGAATCGTAATGAATGTCAACCACCCTGCAGGTGGCAGAGAGCAGGAAAGTGCAGAGGGAAGGAGGGGAAGTTCACTGAACCCCTCGGCACAGGGTATGTGTGTCCCCTTTGCCAGCTTCTGCAGCTAGGGTTACCTAGCATCCTGTATGTGCTTGGATATGCCACAGCATGGGGAATAGCCCCCACCACTTCAGGATTTGGGAGAGCCATGGAGCATGGGACAGTTCTTAGACCTTGCCAAAGAAGTGAAACCTTCATGCAGGCTATTATACAGCAGTTCACACAGCTGCAATTCTGTCCAGGTCACCCAGATGAAAGGACCTTGCAAGCTCAAATCAGAGGTCTCAGCCGACCATCCTACTCATCAGTAGTAAAGCAGACATAAGGTGAAGAGTCTCAAATAGTATGAAACAGCAAAGAGATGCTTAGCATTGGAAGAGTGCAGAGGTAAAACCCAGTCAAGTTGAGCAGTGAGAAAGTCCTATTTAAAAATATGCACTTGAAGAAAGGAAAATGCGAGCAACCTCACACAGGAATTCTGTCTTTTGAGGGTTTTCAGGAATGTGGCAAAGGGCAAAGGGTGTTGACATGTCAAGCAGTCTCAAGATGCTTATCTCCTGTGAGAAACACCATGTCTCCTCCATTATCAGTCCTCCTGATAATTCTGTAAAATAAACCTAACACAAGAAATTTACTGATCTGGTTCCTCACCAATATAATGGCTTCCTTTAGGGAATGAATATATCAGTTAAGATTGTTTGCTTTGCTTAAGGTAGGTTGAATTATTGTGTATTTACTAAAGAAAATATTAGGAATTTTAATTCCTAGCTCCCTGGTTTTAAAAAATGGGATATTAGCCTTAAGATGGAGTTCCTCCAGTTTTTACTATACTCAGCTTTTTTGAAAAATTAACCATGATGCTTGTCTCCTATCTGTTCTCTATCTAAAAATGACACAACAGAGACAGACAAAGGAAAACAGTGGCCATCCTGAAAAAGAAGGATCCATAACAAATAGCCAGAGGCACACAAATCCAAAGGTCAAGTTGGCACAAATGTTTTCCTCTCCTAAACTTGAAAAGGAAGAGACCAAAATAAATTATTACCTCATTTGCCAATGCAAGCAGTTCCCCCTCACTCTTTCTTGACTGAACTCTACGGACAGAATGCCTGAAGGTAATTGGTAAGAATTCCTACTTTTTGTTTGCTTTGCCAGTTGTCTCTGGGAGGGTTTCAGAGAGAGAAGAGAAGACCCTCAAAGAAAAAGCAGGGCTTGCAGGCTCTTATGCCCTTTGGGCAACAGACAGTAACTTTAAAGAGAAGTGAGAAGACAGAGGAAAGGGACTTTGGGCTTTTAGGGGTGTCAAATTGTGTGAAGGGTAATACCTGGTAAACTGACAGTAAGGAATGGGCTCATTGGCGAGGTTTATTTGTGTACACTTTTTACTGGCGCCAGCTCATCTAGGCAAGCTATTATCCTTTCCCTGGTATGAGAAGTGCAGGAGCAGGTAGGATGGGGGGACAGGAAGACAACTTCACATCTGGAATTTATGTTATACTTGCAGGGAGATAAGTCATTGCGGGAATGCTTTTCCTCAATTGTCTTCAACCCAAGATAATCTTTGCAAGAGTGGCACTTTGGGGGTGGGATATTTTGATTTCCTGTAGATGTAATTGGACCTAACAAACTTGATACAGAAAAGGATGAGCTCAGGAATTCAAATTTCCAGTTGAAGTGCTTCATAAGCATGCAGGAAGTTCTGTGTCTCTTCCAAAGTTACCTTTGTCTCCTGTAGCCATAGGGCTAAAATCGCTAAAAGTCAAAAGGGAGTGGCTGCATTACAACACAAATTGATTTTCCAACCATATGTGGTGTCTGCTGTTGAAGTGAGGACATTGATTGGGAAGGAAAGGGACCCTGAAAACTGAAATTTAGACACATGGGAAAAGTGAACCTGTAAATTCTGATGACCCTCATTTGCCAATACAAGCAGTTCCCCCTCACCATATGAGCAGATTAACCCCACTTTTCCCCTTAACACTAATGCCCCACTCCACCCCTCCACCCCAAGGTAGTTACATTGCAAGGCACTGCTGATTGTACTCAGGACTTATCCTTTCCATTTCTCTTTGATTTCTTAACCTTACAACAATGAAGATGGCAATTATTTTACCAGCAAAATGATCTTATCTGAGAACAGAGAATTGCAACTCAGGATGAGAAAGCTTTGGCAAAGCCCATTGTTGCCTCCAGTTTGGAGCAATGGCAGAGCAGTGATGGAACGGGCAATCAAAACAGAGAAGGCGTGCCTTGCCTGATCTTTCCTCAGTCTCCTGCCGGGTCACCCTGGACCAGCCCCACTCCGCTGTTCCCACTGGAGGAACTCAAGGAGGCTTGGCATGTGAGGACCTGGTTCCGACATTGAATCCGGTAAGGCCCCGGGGCACCTGACCCAGCCAGTATCACCTGTTGGGGTGGAAGGGGGAGCCTGATCACTTCCTGGACACTTCTTAAAAGTCTCACACGTAGACATTCCCAGGGGGGAAATGTTTAAACTCTGGTCTGAGTGTATAAGTGAGTGTGCAGGGCAGCTGAAGTCACTGAGTCTGCACTGAATCTGTGATTCCACAGCCTGAACTATGGAATCTGCGTGGGCCCTTTGCCATATTTGTGGTCAGCTGCCATGACATAAAGGTGACTCAGCTTCGGTTGACCTGGCCCAGAACTTATATAGGTGCACCTTAATCAAGGCTGACCATATTCTCCACTAGGAGAGTGAATGGATGGGCATCTGACTGGTCTCCTTTCTGAAGGGGCACCCCCTCTTTTGCCTCTTGTCATGGCACTGTTACATGGACATGTCATGGGATCAAGGGCACAGCAAATCCACAGTTCTCGACACCATGATCAAAAACTTCAGGAAGAGATTTTTTGGGAGACTATGGACTAAAATTAACCCCCAGCAAGTTGAACACCCTGTGTGAATCTGAATGGCCCACCTTTAGCATAGAGTGGCCTTTGGGAGGGACCCTAGATGTCCCAACAGTCTGCTGAGTCTGGCAGGTCATCACTGCAGATCCATGTCATTCTGATCAGTTTCCGTACATTTTCTCCTGGTTAGGAGTTGCCCAGACCCCTCCTGCTTGGGTGTGATTCATTTGCAAGAGGCAGGGACAAGGTAGGGTCTTAGTCACCTCTTCAAAGCAGCCTGCAAAAACCAACAAAATCCTAAGGCTCTGCAAATTCTAACTAGTGATCCTTAGGAAGAATCTATATTGCCTACAGCTTATGCACCCTCAAGTTCTTCAGCACCCAGCTCCCCTGGTCACAGACACTCTGCTGCCATTGGCGTCCTGGCCACCTCCACAACTGGCAGAACTACTCTCCTCTGGAACAGCAGCCAGGTTACACCCCTGACCAGACACGCAATTACCCTTCAAATATCAATACAAGAAGCATGGGAGCCCAAGAGATACAAAGAAGACAGGACTACCCATCCTGGCCAGTCTATGCTCTATTATCAACCCTTCTCCTCAACTGGAAGGACATACTCAGAGAGGCCACAGGCCATATTTGATCTCATGGAATCCATCTTCCAGACCCATCAACTGACCTGGGAAGACTGCCAACAGCTTATGTGAACCCTGTTCAACACAGAAGAGAGGATGCAAATTATAAGAGGCTCAGCAATACCTGGAAGAGCATCCACCAGCTGGGGGCCTTGATCAAGGTGCATGGGCTGAAACTGCTGTCCCTGAGGAGCGCCCTGAGTGGGACTTCACCACCCCTGACAGGCAGCACCAGGTCTACTGATATCAGGACGCCCTCCTCCAGGGGATCAAAGCCAGGTCCAAAAAGCCTATGAACATGACCAAAGTATTTTCAAGTCACTCAAGAACCAGGAGAGATTCCTGGGGACTATTTTTAAGACTGTGTGAAGCTTATCGCATCTACACCCCTTTTGACTGTGGGGCACAAGAGAGCCAGCAGATGGTCAACACCTCATTCGTGGCCCAAGCTGCCCAGAGATCAAATGAAAGCTTCAGAAACTTGAGGGCTTTGCCAGGATGAATATCACTCAGCTGATTGAAATTGTCCACAAACTATATCAAAACAGAGAAGCTGAGGCTGACAGAGAGGCTGGAAGAAGAATGAAGGAAAATGCAGCCTCCTAGTAGCTACCCTAAAAGGAAGAGATGACCAAAAGTCAGAGAAAAGCTGGCTTCCAAGAGTGGGGAAGGCTAGGACATCCCTAGCCAGGGACCAGTGTGCTTACTGTAAAGAGAAGGGGCATTGGAAGAACGAATGCCCCAACCGAGGCAAAGCCCTGAAACCCAGTCGCTACTGGAAGGAGCCTCATGGAGAAAGGATCACTTGCCTGGCAGGAGCAGTCGCAGACTGACAAGGACCGGGCTCTCTCGCACTCGGCCCCCATGAGCCCACAGTCAAAAAGAAGGTTGGGGGGCAAAACATGACTTTTATGGTTGACCCAGGGGCAGAACACTCTGTGGTCACCCTCCCTGTAGCCCCCTTCAGTGAAAAGACTGCAACTATTCTAGGAGCCACCAGGACAAAAGCAGTCCAGCAACACTTTTTTACCAGCTCTCCAATATGAACTTGGAGGCTACAAGATCTGACATGAGTTTCTCTACTCACCTGACTACCCCATTTGTCTCCTCAGCCGAGATGTACTCTTGAAGCTTGGAGCTCAAATAACTTTTGAACGAACTGGGCACACCAGCCTCAAACTAAACCCATGCCAAGAAAGGCCAGGGTTTCTCATAGTGGCAATACCCATACTCAAAGGAAGAGAAATGGAAGCTATTCTGTGCCCAGACCCCCTCAAGTAGCCCACCTGAATTACAAGCTGCCTTCCCCCCACTATGGGCTGAAGACAACCCACCTGAACTTGCTCATAACTGAGCCCCTGTCATTGTAGAATTGAGTCCAGGGGCCCAGTCACAAAGAGTGCAGCAGTACCCCCTCTCACAAGAGGTGAGAGCAGGCATCCAGGAACACCTGACTAGGTTCAAAGAAGCAGGCATTCTGGTCTTGTGCCAGTTGCCCTGAAACACCCCACCCCTACCAGTCAAAAAGCCAGTAGGAGGGTACCAACCAGTGCAAGGCCTGAGAGCCATCTACAAGGTGAATGTTTTTCTGTACCCGGTAGTCCCAAACTCATATATCCTACTCAGCCAGATCATGGTTCACTTACCTAGATTTAAAGGATGCCTTTTTCTTCCTCTGGCTGGCCCCCAAGAGCCAGCTCTTGTTTGTCTTCAAATGGACTGAACCAAATATGAGGAGGGTGGGTGCAGACGCAGTTAACATGGACCCGGCTTCCTCAAGGGTCAAGAACTCACCCCTCTCTTTGCAGAGGGATTGGCTGTAGACCTTGCCAGCTTTCTGAGGGGAGCCATGCCCTCCTCCAGAATGCAGATGAACTCCTCTTTGCCAGTGACACCGATGAAACAGTATAGAGACCACAAAGGCTCTCCTGCAACTTCTGTCAGACTTGGGATACTGAGTCTCATGAAAAAGGTACAAATGTGCCAGCAACAAGTCTGGTACTTGGGCTTCCTCCTCACACAGAGGAAGATGACACTAGGGCTGGAGAGGAAAAGAGTCGTTATCTCCTTACCCCAGTGCCAGATGAAGAAGGGCATACGAGAGTTCCTGGGGAATGCAGGGTTCTGCTGTATCTGGATTCCTGGATTCTTGGCAATGGCAAGACCCCTCTACAGCCTCCTGCAGGGGCCAGACCAAGAGCCCCTTGACTGGACGGAAAAGGCAAAGCTACCTTCCTGGAAATAAAGGCTGCCTTATGGCAGGCATCAACCCTAGGTCTTCCAAATATAGAAAAGCCCTTCAATCTCTTCATACTTGAAAAAAAAATGTGGCCCTCAGGTTTCTCATGCAAACTGTTGGTCCTTGGTGTGGCCAGACACATACACGTCAAAGAATCTAGACCCGGTTGCAATAGGATGGCCACCCTGCCTCAGGGAGCTGGCAGTCACAGTTCTACTTACTAAAGAAGCAGATAAACTCACCCTGGGACAAGAACTGAATGTCAAGGTCCCCCATGCTGTTGTTTTCCTCATGAACACACAGGGACACCACTTCCTCTCCAAAGATTGGCTAGTGCAACACCAAGGGCTCCTCTGTGGAAACCCACAAGACACACTCAAAACAGTAAGGACAGTAAATTCAGCAACTTTGCTCCCCACCGAAGAGGTGAAACCAGATAATGACCTCTCCAAAGTAACTGACAAAGTCTATGCAAGTCATCTGGATTTGTGGGATCAAGCAATACAAAATACAGAACTCATGCTATCCAGTGATGGCAACAGTTACCTACAGGAGAGTCTTCATAGAGCAGGTTATGCAGTATTTACTGCCACTGAGGTCTTAGGAGCAAAAGCCCTGCTGGTCAGATGTTCAGCACTATGGGCTAAACTGGATTCCTTAATCCAAGCCCTCACCATCAGCAAGAGCAAGTGAGCCAACATCTACACTGACTCTTGATATGCCTTTGCCACAGTACACATACATGGGGCAATCTGCATGACTTGTGCCAGAAATAACACTTGATCTGCAGTGCAATCCCTGACAGGTGTCCAAATGGCAGAAGTTGCCCCTTTTAAAGACCTAGAAATAGACTCCACAAATGTCCAGCCAAGCAGAGGATGCAGATGCCTTCAGCCTTTCCTTCATTCAGAGTTCTGGGGCTCTAAACTACCTGAAGATGAGGAGCCCCGACTGTGTTTTTGATTCAAGCTTGACATTTATTCCCTTGGCCTAGAACTCTTCTGCTTGTAAAGGTCAAGTAAAACTTTAGTAGGCTTCCCATCCAGTTCACTTCTAGTGACAACTGGAGCAATTGACTGTCTCTGTCAGTCAGACAGGTCTGATTGCTACAGCTTTAATTCTGCTGCTCATTTCAGAAACCCCAGTCAAACCCTGCCTTTGGTGATTAAGTGCTGCCCCTTGGCCCCTGCAACCCAGGAGCTAATCATCCCCAACTGCATTTAGGTTTCCCAGTTCAGTGACACAGTAATTTCTAACCTACAGAGAAGAGTGACTGAGGGGTGCTGGGGCTCACCCTCACAAACTTATTCCTCATTTCTGCAGCAAGAGAGGTATATCCTGAATCCTATCAGGGTGGGTGAGCACTTCTCACATGGTAAATCTTATGTAACTCCCATCTGTTTAGCGCATCCCTTCCTATATAACATACTCTGGGAGTTGTGCAGGATATTTTGTTATCCATGGTTCAGCCAACAAATCAAACATAACATACTGCTAGAGTTCCTTCTTACCCTTGAGCTACAACATTAGTTCCAGAATCTCTGCTTAGTAGGCCCACGTCAATAAACTCTACCTGATCCAACTTCATGTTCCCACTACCATTATCCCAGTGTCAGTTACTGAGTCTTTCTATTCCAATTACGCATCCTTTATTACTCTTAACATCCTTTTCTGTATTTCTGAAAAATCATGCAGCTCTTTTGGAGTGTAGTCCAACCCCACACTTTGTTCTTCATCTTGCAGTTCCTGCTGGGACATGATTCTGGTTGTGTTACAGAAAACTGGAAAACCTGGACTGGATTACTGATAGAAGAATCAAGTGATTCTCAGAAGTCTTGGAGAGTGGAGGGGAGTTATCTCTAAAGTCTGAGCTCTGAACATGAACAAGGGGGGCAATTTATAATATTTTGTTTTCATATATGTGTCTTTTCAGCGTGTGTAGCAAGCAGGGTGATGGGTCAATAATGATTTGGTACTGTTACACTAAGGGTCATATGTTGCCTTTAGGTTTCACTCTGGTTGGTAGATTTCTGCAGGTTTTGACAACTACGTAATGTTATGAATAACCATTATAGTATCATACAAAAACCTTCACAACCCCTAAGTATTCTACATGCTTGAAATATTTATCTCTGTCTTTCTCCTCCAAACCCCTGGCAACCACTAATCATTTTAATTCCTCTACAGCTTTGCCTTTTCCAAAATGTCATGTAGTTCTAATAATACAGTATGTACCCTTTTCATGTTGTCTTCACTTAGCTATATGCATTGAAGCCTCCTCCATGTCTTTTCATGTCTTAATGGCTACACCACAATTTGTTTAATCCGTTCAGGTTTTGAAGAGATCTTGGTGCAGTCAGTTTTTGGCAATTATGAACAAAGCTGCTATAAACACTCATGTACAGGTTTCGTATGGCTATAATTTTTCAACTCACTAGGGCATATACCTGGGAACACATTGCTGTATTATATGGTAAGACATGTTTAGTGTTGTAAGAAAATGCTATACTGTCTTGACTATTTTGTCCAGAAATCCTTGATCAGAGATGTGTTTTGCAAGTATTTTCTCTTAGCCTGTAGTTATTTTTCTCAATTTCTTTTTTTTTTAAGCAGAGTGAAAGTTTTATTTAAAGTTACTTAAAGAGACAAAAAGTATGGACACCTCAGCAAGGAGAGACACCCTGAAAAGTTGGAGAAAGAAAGTTTAGATTAACAAGTTACACACTTAGAAAGTGTGGGCAACCTCAGAGAGAGAAGCACCCCCAAAAGGTTGATGGTTCCCCCTTTTAAGAATTTTTCAGGAATGTAACAAAGGGCTGAGGGTGCAGACTTGTTAAGCAGCTTTTGAATATGTAGAAGTAAGACAAGGAACTTCCTGCTCTGATTTCTCCCTGGGATACTGGTGTCTTGGTCTGGGAGCATATCAAACAGAATGCCTGCGCAGCCCCCAAGGTGGGCTGAGGTATTGTCTGTTTGCTAAAGAGTAAATTAAGAATCTTACTTCTTAACTTCCTGGCTTTTGCTATGTTGTTTACAACTATGCCTGCCTGCTAAATTAGTTGCCTTGGTTGCAAACTACTTGATTAGTCTGAAGGAGGAAAAAAGCAACATATAGGTAAAGTTAAAAAAAAAAGCTGGGCCTGCATAATTAACACAATAAAGACATGTGATATGCTGAGGTACCCTTCTTTAGCTGTTGAGTATTTAAACATTCCAGGCCAAGATGCTCCTGGATTTTGAGCTTTAACTGATTAACTCTGGGTTTTCCTTGTCTTAGTCTCTTTTCACCCTGCTCATATCTATTGTCCTGCTTAACATTCCCCCCCTTGAGCATTTGGGACCCAAATCATTGGGGTGAGGGGTGATGACCACTCTGGTTGCTTCCTGCTTGGGATGGATGGTGTAGTTATTTGGCCCCCTCCTTGCTGACTGTTGGTATGGTGGAGATTAGGATAGGAAGATAGGAAGGGTAGCCAGTTAGGGGTTTTAGTTGCTTGCTGTCAGTGGAGGCAAGGAGGACTCAGATCGGATGTAGGAGTGTCTGTCAAGTGGTCCCATGAAGATGGAGGTGTGGTCATTGGAAGGTATGGGTTGGAGTCCTTGTCTTACAACCATTTACAGTTTGCTTTTTAGGCAAGAAGACATAAATTGGATTCAAGGGTTAAGTAAATACAGTCTAAATCTGATGGCTAATATTACTAGTCCAAGGAGGGTAATAAAAGGACCCAGCCAGAGAAACACTCACCCCATGAAGGATTTAAAGATTTGGCTTATCCAGGAGTTTTGTGTTTCTTTTTCGTTAAAATTAGACTGGGGCACTAGGCTTCTTTTGGGCCGATGCTGCATTGACTCATCCAGGAAGGAACCTAAGCTAGGTGGCTTCCCAGCTGTTGGGAAGGGGGTGCTGTTAAGAATTAATACATTAGGGAAGGCTGCAATTATTGTGCACCTTCCTCTCCATCCTGCAGGCAGGGTTAACTATACATTTATTCCACAAAGGAATAATAGTCCTCCTGTTCCTGCCAGCATAGCTCTAGTGGACTATTCTTGTAGCCTAGCATTTTCATGTGAAGTTAGGAAGCTATTTTGTTTGGTTAAAGTAAAGGGATCCCATGGTCTCCCAGGGTTAAAAGTAGTCAGTTGTATGCCTGCCAGGAGAGGAACTAGTGAAGTGAAGGTTAATAATAATGATGGCATGTTTAAGGCCATTTTTTAAAGATTTAAACTTAATAAGGGCAGAAATACTGTTGGCTAAAGAAAAGGGGTTTTACAATAGCATAGGAAATGATTAAGTCCCACTCTCATAAGGATGCCCAGAAAGGGTGAGGGAACTGGAGTTACAGAGCACTTATCTTAGGTGGCTGTCACTTCAAGAGGTATTTTAGATCTTCTATAGGCTCACAAGTGTAGCTAGGTCCGTGGATCTCGTGACTCTGCACTGCTGTATCTTTCCACAGCTGACGACTTCAGGGACATTGACAGCTGAAAGGGTAGATAATAAAGACTCGGTAGGGTCCTTTCCAAATAGGTTGCAGTTGAGATTGGGGTGACCCTCTCTTTCCAGACTTTGATGAGGACTCGTGTCCCTGGGCTATAGAATGGCCTGTTCTATGATGGGTCAGAGACTGTGGCCTGGGTGAACTCCAATTCTCTTAAACCCTGTTGTAACTGATGTGTAGACATGGCATATGGCCTCATGAAGTTGGCTTGACTTACCAGTTGGTAAGGACTTGAATTTTCAAGGTAACAGGACTTTAATCTTGAGGGTTAGTAGTGGGGGGTGGAAATCCATCAGAGTCAGGCAGCACCAAATATGTTGGTGGGAGAGGTTGGTTCAGCTTACTGGAAATGGAAATCCATCTGAGGCACCAAATATGTTGGGGGAGTGTTGTGTACGTTCCTCTGTCCTTATCACCGCCACAACAAAGAATTGAAGGGCTGTTGAATTGAAGTAGTGAAGAGGAGGAAATGTTTTATTTAAAGTTACTACAGGAAGAAAAAGTACAGGCCACCTCAGCAAGAAGAGGCACCCTGAAAGGTTGGACAGAGAAAGTTTAAGATTAAAAGGTTACACACTTAGAAAATGTAGGCGACCTCAGAGGAAGAAGCACCTTTTATCATTTTCTTTACAGCGTTCCTCATAGGATATACAGTTTTAATTACAATAAAACTCAAGTATTCAACTCTTTTTTTTTCAAACATACCGCTGCTGTGGTAACTGATAGCTCATCACCACACTCAAGGTCACCTAGATTCTTGCATTTCTGATCATAAAATTTTACAGTTTTACATTTGAGGTCTACCATTCACTTTGAGTTTTTATGGAAGCTGTAAGGACTATATGTTGATTCTATTTTTAATTTTTTTCACCCAGGCTTAAAAATATTCTCATACCATGTATTGAAAATATTATCATTGAATTTTCTTTAAATTACCTTTGAATTATCTTTAAAAAAACACTGAATTATCTTTGCTTTATTGTCAAAAAAATTAATTGACTCTATGTGTGGGGGTATTTTTACACCCTCTGTTCTGTTTCATCGATCTATTGCTCTATTACTTTTGCAATGTGGATTACGTAGCTTCATAACATCTTGAAGTTGGATAGTATCAGTTCTCTGGCTATGTTCTTCAATATGTCTTGGCTATTCTGTGTCTTTTCCATTTCCATGTACACTTTAGAATCTGTTTGTCTGTATTCAGAAATTAACTTGGTAATTAGTTTTGAATGGGATTTCATTTGTAGAGCAAGTTGGGTAGGACTGACATCCTGGCAATACTGAAGGCTCCTTTCCCAAATGTGAAGCATTCTTTATTTTGCAGTAGAAATGCAATGGCTTTTTTTTCTTCCTTACTGTGGCATAAACACACAACACAAAATTAATCATTTTTTATTGTGGTAGAAAACATACAGCATAACATTTACCATTTTAATCCTTTGTACATGTACAGTTAAGCAGTGTTACATATATTCACCTCTTTGTGAAACAGACCTCAAGAACTCTTTTTGCAAGCCCATTAAATGGTAACTGCCCATTCTCCTTCCACAGCCTCTGGTATCCAATGTTCTACTTTATTTCTCTGTGAATTCGACTGCTTTAGATACCTCATATGTGTGGAACAATCCAGGTTTTGTCTTTTTTGTGACCAAATTAAGTTTGTTTAGCATAATGTCTTCAAGGATTATCAATATTGTAGCATGTGACAGGATTTCCTTCCCTCTTAAGACGAAATAACATTCCATTATATGTATATGTTTATTCATCTATTTACAGAGATTTGGCTTGCTTCTACCTCCCAGCAATTGTGAACACTGCTGCTATGAATATGAATGTGAAAATATCTCTTCGACACTCTGCTTCCAGCTCTTCTGTATGTATAGCCAGAAATAGAATTGCTGGATCATATGGTAATTTTATTATTAATTTTTGGAGGAAATTCTGTACTGTTTTCCACAGCAGTTTTATCATTTTGTAATCTCATGCCCTGTCTCCAAGGGTTCCATTTCTTGGCAACATCTGTGATTTTTTTCTCCCTCCTTCATCCTCTTCTCTTCCTTCCCTCCTCCTTCTTTCCTTAGATATCCTCCTTCTTCTTCCCCCCCATTACCTGCTCCTTCTCCTCCTCATTATCCTGTTCCTCCACTACAACATCTTCCATCTCCACTTCTTCCCTATCCTTCTCTTTCTTTTGTTGATAGCAGACCTTCTAATGGGTGAGAAGTGATATCTCACTGTGGTTTTGATTTTCATTTCCCTGTTGATTAGTGATGTTGACTATATTTTCATGTGCTTCTTCACTATTTGTTTATCATCTTTTATGTAATGTATTCACACTTTCTCTCTTCCTTTCATAGTTAATGTAGGTGAGGATTCATCAATTGTGCTAATCATTTCAAAAATTTAACTCTTAGTTACTCTAAGGTTCTTTCAATATTCTGCTTTGTTCATTTCTGCTCTAATGTTTCCTATTTTTGACCTTTCGCTAGCTTTGCATTTAGTTTTTTCTTCCTCTTCTGGTTTCCTGAGGTATAAAGTTAGCTTCTTGATTTGATTCCTTTCTTCCTTTGTTTGTGTACATTTTTACAGTGATGACATCTCTTTTAGCACCCCTTTTCTACATCCCATGTAGTTCTGTATGTTGTGTTGCTCTCACTTGCCTCAGGTAATTTTCTAATTTCCTTTGTAATAACTTCTTTAACTCATTGGGTCTTTTTTAAAGAATATTTTTTGTAGAGGTATAGTTGGCATGCAAGATCATATTTGTTTCAAGTACACAATACAGTGGTTCAACAGTTACACACATTATTAAATCCTCACCCCCACTAGTGCAATTACTATCTGTCAATATGGAAAGGTACTACAGAATCATTAGTTATATTCTCCATGCTGCCTTTCCATACCCACGACCAGCTTATATTATGATTGAGATTTTCATGCTCTTTTATCCCTCACATACCCCATAGCCACCTACCCCAGCCCCTCCACAATGATAAGCATAAGTCAACTTCTCAGTGTCTATGAGTCTACTCCTGTTTTGTTGATGTGTTTTGTTTTGATTTCCACAACTAAGCGAAACAATAGACTCACTGTTTTTGTGAGTATATTGTTCAATTTCCACATATTTCTGTATTTTCCTTCTGCTCTTGATTTTAGTTTTATCATCTTGTGATCAGAAAAAGTACTTTGTGTGAATTGCATGATCTTGAAGACTTGTTTTGTGGCGTAAGATGTGCTCTATCCTGAAGACTGCTCCCTCTGTGTATTCTGTGTGTTCTGCTGTGGTTGGGTGGACTGTTCTGTTGTTTCCTATTGGCCTGTATTGCTTTTCTTTGTCTTTATTCCCTTATTGCTCTCTGTCTGCTTCTATCCAGTATTGAAAATGATTTCAGTATAAGTGCAGGATAGAAAATCAACATAAAGAAACAGCAGGGCTTAACAGCGTTTTATCTGAAGTAGAAATAGCAAAGCAATTCTGTTTGCAATACATCAAATACAAGATATTTATATATGAATATAATCAAGGAAATGAAATATCTCTTCACTGTACACTGATGAAAGAAACTGATGAAGAGACAAAAATGGAAAGATGTCTCAAATTCTTGGATTGGAAGAAATTTTAGAAAGACCATAATTATTCAATGACACTTGTAGGTTTAATGCAACCTTTATCAACATCCCAATACTTTATATTTGTTTTCATTTGCTTATTTACAGAATTAGTAAAAATGGTACAAACATTATGAAACCTACAGAAGACGTCGTATAACCAAAGCAATTCTGGGAAAGAAGAAAGTAGGAGATATCACACTTCCTGATTTCAAACTATATTATAAAGCTACTTTATAATAATAAAGTAATAAGCTTTATTAATAAAAACAATATGGTCCTGGCCTAAAATAGACATACAAATCAGTTAAACAGAATTAAGTGCCCAGAATTAAATCCATGCATATACAGTCAACTAATATTTGACTGGGATGAAGGTAATAGAGGAAGGAAAGTCTAATCAATAATTGGGGCTGGAGAAACTGCATGTTAGAATGTAATAGACTGATGACTTATATTATTCTCCTGTGTTATGACACTCAAAAATTTAGCCTGAAATATATTAAAGAAAAATGTGAGACCAGAAACTATAAAATTCCTAGAAGAAAACAGGCAGGAGCTTCTTGGTCTTGGGCCTGGCCATGAATTTTTTGGTTTATGCCTCCTAAAGCAGAAGAAACAAAATAAAGCAAACAAGACAGACAACAACAAATGAAGATGCTTATAAGCTTTTATAATAAAAGATCAGCTCTAGTAAAAGCCCCACCTATGGAATAGGAGAATACCTTTACAAATCATATACCTGGTAAGGGTTTAATATCCAAAATGTATGAAGATTCCTGTGTCGAGCAATTTGAGTCCAGAAATGTATGAAAAACTTTATTTACCATGACAAAGTGGGAATTATTATAGGCATGCAAGGCTGGATTGACATTCTAAAATCAATACTGGAATACATTACATCAGTAAGCTAAAGGAGAAAAATAAAATCTCATGAACAGATGGAGAAAAGTTACTTGATAAAATGAATAGAAATGACATGAAAAACCCTAAAGAATCCACCCCCAAAACTACTAGAACTAATAACTGAATTCAGTGAAGTTACAGATACAAAATTAATACACAGAAATCTGTTGCATTCCTATACACTAATGATGAACTAGCAGAAAGAGAAATCAGGAAAATAATTTCATTCACAATTGCATCAAAAAGAATAAAATACCTAGGAATAAATCTAAACAATGCAGTGAAAAACCTATACCCTGAAAACTACAAGACACTCATGAGAGAAAATGAAGAACAGAGCAATAAATGGAAATACATACTATGCTCGTGGATAGGAAGAATTAATTTTGTCAAAATGGCCATGCTGCCTAAAGCAATCTATAGATTCAATGTAATCCCTATAAAAATACCAACAGCCATCTTCAAGGAACTAAAACAAATAGTTCTAAAATTCATATGGAATCACAAAAGACCCCCAATAGCCAAAGCAATCCTGAGAAAAAAGCTGAGGGGATTACACTCCCCAACTTCAAGCTCTACTACAAAGCCATAGTAATCAGGACAACTTGATACTGGCACAAGAACAGACCCATAGATCAATGGAATAGATACAGAGCCCACATATAAACTCACACATATATGACCAGTTAAGTTACAATAAGGGAGCCATGAATATACAGTGGGGAAAGACAGCCTCTTCAACAACTGGTGTTTGCACAACTGGACAACTACATGCAATAGAGTGACACTGGACTATTGTCTAACTCCAAACACAAAAGTAAACTCAGAAGGAACAAAGACCTGAATGTAAGCCATGAAACCACAAAACTGTTAGAAGAAAACATAGGCAAAAATCTCTTGAATATAAACATGAACAACTTTTTCCTGAACACATCTCCCTGGGCAAGGAAAACAAAAGCAAAGAAGGAATAAATGGGACTACATTAACTGAAATGTTCTGTACAGCAAAGGATATGATCAGCAGAACAAGTATGGGAGAATCTATTAGTAAATGGTACATCTGATAAGGGATTATCATCGAAAATATATAAAGAGCTCACAAGCCTCAACCACCAAAACACAAATAACCCAATTAAAAAAAAATCGATGGAGGATCTGGACTAGTTCTCCAAAGAAAAAATTCAGATGTCCAATAGGCACATGAAAAGATGCTCCACATGACTAATTATCAGGGAAATGCAAATTAAAACCACAATGAGAAAGCACCTCACACCAGTTAGGATGGCCAACATCCAAAAGACAAGGCACAACAAATGCTGGCAAGGATGCTCAGAAAGGGGAACCCTCCTACACTGCTGGTGGGAATATAAATTAGTTCAACCATTGCGGAAAGAAATATGGAGCCTCCTCAAATAACTAAAATATTTATATTTTTAGAAATATTTGATCCAGGAATTCCACTCCTAGGAATTTACCCAAAGAAAACAAGATCCCTGATTCAAAAAGACATATGCACCGTGTTTATCACATCACTGTTTACAATAGCTAAGATATGGAGGCAACCTAAGTGTCCATCTGTAGATGAATGGTTAAAGAAGATGTGGTACATAAATGCAATGGAATATTTTCAGTCACAAGAAGAAAAGAAGTTCTACCGTGTGCAACAACATGGATGGAGCTAGAGGTATTATGCTTAGTGAAATGAGCCACACAGAGAAAGACAAGTACCAAATGACTTCACTCACCTGTGGAGTCTGTGGAATGTAAGAACAAAGCAAAAGCTGAAGGAACAAAACAGCAGCAAGATCATGACTCCAAGAAGGGACTAGCGGTTACCAAAGGGGAGGGTTTGGGGAGGGTGGATGGGGAGGGAGGGAGATAAGGAATAAGGGGCATTATACTTAGCACATATAATGCAGGTAAGTCGTAGAGAAGGCAGTATAGCATGGAGAAGACAAGTCAGGACTCTATGGCGTATTACTGTGCTGATGGACAGTAACTGCAATGGGGAGTGTGCAGGAGGATTTGATAATATTTGTGAATGTTGTCACCACAATGTTGCCCATGTGACACCCTGCTAAGGTTGTGAATCAGTGATATCTTAATTTAGAAAAAACCTCAGAATCTCTACAGCTAGCATCATAGGGAATGATGAGAACCTGGAAGCTTTCCCACTAAAATCAGTAACAAGGTCAGTGTGTTCATTCCTATCAGTCTTTTAATATACTGGATACCAACCAATACAATAAGACATGAAAGGAAACAAGTTATAGCAAGTTGGAAGTAAAAGATATACCATCTTTATTCATGGATGACATGATTATGTAAGTAATCTAAAAAATTGCCAAAAATATACTTGAATTAATAAACAATTACAGCAGAGGTGCAGGATGCAAAATTAAGATGCAAAAGCCAATCACTCTCCTATATACCAGTAATGAAGAAGTGTAACTTAAAGGAGAAAATACAATGCCAGTTTCCTCACCATCAACCGAAAATGAAAACTTGTGGAATAAGTTTAACAAAATATCTACAGCAATTCTATGAGATTAAGTAAAAACTGTATGAAAGAAATCAAAGAACAAAGTAAGTGGAGAATAATTTCTGTTCACAGGAATCTTTATTGTCAAGATATCAATTTTCTCAACTTTCCAATGCAATCTCAGTAAAAATTCCAGCAAGTTATATTGCAGACATCAACACTCTGATACTATAGTTTATGTGGAGAGGCAAAATACCCAAAATGGCCACCCAGTATTGAAGGAGAATGCCAGGGTTGGAGGAATGCACTACCCGAATCCAACAATACGAAGCTACAGTACTTAGGGTAGTGTGATATGGGTGAGAATAAACCAAACAGAATAGAGCTCTAAGAAATGTATTTTCAACCGATTGTTTTGAAGAACTGGACATCCACATGAAAAAAAATTTTACACTATGCACGAATGTCACTTCAGAATGCACTATAAAGTTAAGTGTAAATGAAAAACTATAAAACTTTTACAAGATAATACAGCAAATGTAGATATGATGGCAATAAGTTTCAGTTTTGCTGTGAACCTAAAGTCACTCTCAACTATAAAGTCTATTAAAATATATTGTTATTTGTGGCTTAAGTAATGGCCCATTCCTTAGAATGTACCATAGGTCATTAAGAAAATTAGGCACTCTGCTTTTGCTGAGTGGAGTATTCTGTATATGTCTGTTAGGTTTATATTGTTAAATTC
The DNA here is from genome assembly GCF_030020395.1 of Manis pentadactyla. Classification (NCBI taxonomy): domain Eukaryota; kingdom Metazoa; phylum Chordata; class Mammalia; order Pholidota; family Manidae; genus Manis; species Manis pentadactyla. Next base: position 29,469,514 of record NC_080039.1, read on the forward strand.
TTTATTTCCCTATTGATCTTCTCCATGGATGCTCTACCCATTAATGAAAGTATACTAATAACTCTACAGTTACCTTTGTGCAATTGGCCATTCTCTTCTTCTCTCTGTTTTTGCATCATAAGGCTCTGTTATGAGATGTATGTATATTTATAATTGTTGTATCTTCTTGATGGAATGGCTCTCTGTTTTTAGTATATAATGTCCAGTTTCAATTTAACAATATTTGACTTAAAGCCTACTTGTGTTTGTTACTAATATTTGCCACCCTTTCCTCTTTGTATTGTTTTTTTTAAATTTATTATAGTTGATGTAGAATTGGTTTCAAGTACAACATAGTGATTCAATAGTTATGTATTTCATTGAATCCCCAACTAGGGTAGTTACTATCTGTCAACAAAGGTATTACAGAACCATTGACTAATTTTCTAGGTTGTACTTTCATCCCCATGATGAATTTATATTATGATTGATATTTTATGCCTCTGTAACCCCTTCACCTATTTCATGCACCCATCCACAAGCCTCCTGAATAGTAAACACCCATCACTTCTTGGTGTGTATGAGTATACTGTTGTTTGGTTTGTTTTTTATATTCCACATCTAAGTCAAATTATATGGTATTTTTCTTTCTCTGCTTTATTTCACTTAGCATAATACCCTGTCTATGCTTATTTCACTTAGCATAATACCCTCTAAATCCATCCATGTCACAAATGGCAGGATGTTTTTCTTTTTTATGGATAAATAATACTCAATTGCATTTATGTACCACATCTTCACTATCCATTCATCTATTGATGGAGCATTTTGGTTGCCTCCAGCTTGTCTATTGTAAACAATGCAGAAATAACCATGAACTTGTCTATTGTAAACAATGCAGAAATAAGCATACAAGTGCATATATCTTTTCAAGTGAGAGATTTTGTTGTCTTTGGGTAAATTCCTAGATGTAGAGTTATGGGGTCATATGATATTTCTCTTTTTAGTTTTTTGAGGAAGCTCCATACTGCTTTCTATAAAGACTGCACCAATTTACATTTCCACAGCAGTGTAGGAGGGTTGTCTTTCCTCCACACCCTTGCCAACACTTATTTATAGTCTTTTGGATAATGACCATTCTGAAAAATGTGAGGTTATATCTTACTTTGGTTTTGATTTGTAATTTCCTGATGATTAGTGATATGGAATATCTTTTCATATGACTTTTGGCCATGAAAACATAGTACCAAGAAAAAATATTATCCTTTGGAAAAATGACTGTTCAAGTCCTCTGCCCATTTTTAAATCAGGTTAGTTTTTTTTGTTTTGCATCGAGTTGCACAAGTTCATTACATGTTTTGGATGTTAACCCCTATCTGATAAATCTCTTAAGAATATATTCTCCTATATTGTAGTAGATTCCCATAATTAGGTTGTCTTACAGTTTTGTTGATGGAGTCCTTTGCTGTACAGAAGCTTTTAAGTTTAATCTCATCCATTTGTTCATTTTTATTTTGTTTCCCCTGCCCATGGAAATATGTCCAGCAAAAAGAAAATTTTATTCGTGCTTATGTTCATTTTCACAGATTTTGCCTGTATTCTAAGACTTTTAGGATTTAACAGTTCTACTTAGGTCATTGATACATTTCAGTGTTAAGTTTGTATATGGAGTTAGACATTAATTCAGTATCATTCTCTTGCATATAGCTCTCCAGTTTTCCCAACACTGGTTATTAAAGAGACTGTGTAATCCCCATTGCATAGTCCTTGCTCCTTTGTCATGTAATAATTGAGAATATTTGTGTGTGTTTATTTCTCAGCTCTGTGTTCTGAACCTGTGATGTATGGGTGTGTTCTTGTGTCATAATGATACTGTTTTGATTATTGGAGCTTTGTAGTATAGCTTGAAGTCAGGGAGTGTAATCCTCACAACCTTTGTTATTTTTCAGCATTGCTTAGGATATTTGGCGTCTTTTGTGTCTCCATATAAATTTTAGATTTCTTTGCTCTAGTTCATTGTAAAATGCCATTGGTATTTTGGTAGGGATTTCAAATCTGTTAATTGCTTTTAGTAGGATGGCCATTTTGATAATAATAATTTCCATGAACATGGGATATATTTCCATGTATTTGCATCTTCTCAGTTTCTTTCATGGGGGTCTTACAATATCAGAGTACTGGTCTTTCATCTCCCTGGTGATGCTTATTCCTAGGTAGTTTATTCTTTTTGATGCAATTGTAAATGCAATTGTTACCTGATTTCTCTTTCTGTTTGTTTTTGGCATATGGTAATGCAACAGATTTCTGTGTATTTACTATATATCCTGCAACTCTGCTGAATCCTGTTATTAGTTCTCACAGATTTTTGGTGGCAGCTTTTAGGGTTTCTATATAGAGTAAAATGTCATCTGCTAATAGTGATAGTTTGAATTCTTCCTTACCAATTTGGATATCTTTTAGATATTTTCCTTGTCAGAGTGCCATGGCCAGGATTGCCAGTACTATGTTGAATAAGAGTGGTTTAAGCCGATGTTCCTCTCTTCCTTACTGATTTGGATGCCTTTTATAACTTTTTCTTGTCAGATTACCATGGCTAGGACTGCCAGTACTATGTTGAATAAAAGTGGCTTAAGGGGATGTTCTTGTCTTGTCCCTAAATTAGATGAAAACCTTTCAGCTAGCTTTTTGCTTTTGCATATGATGTTGAGGTGGTTTGTAGTCTATCCCCTCTATACACATTATATTGAAGTATATTCCCTCTATCACCATTTTGTTGAAAGTTTTATCATGAATGAATGTTGATTTTTTCAAGTGCTTTTTCAGCATCTTTTAAGATGTTAATATGGCTTTATCTTTCCTTTCATTAATGTGGCATATCACATTGATTTACAAATATAGTACCATGTTTGCATCCCTGACATAAATCCCACTTGGTGTGATGCATGTTCCTCTTGATGTATTTTTATTCATTTGCTAATATTTTGTTGGAATATATGTATCTATGTTCTTTAGGGATATTGGTCTCTCTTTTTCTTTTGGGTTCATTTTTTTCTATTTTTAACTTCTATTTTCTATTTTTTATTTTATTTTTTCTATTGTTTTATTCACTATTTTATTTCTGCTCTGATTTTATTATGGCCCTTCTTTTACTAACTTACATTATATTTGTTCTTTTTCTTGTTTCTTCAGTTGTGAGTATACTATTTGGGGTTGTTCCTGTCTAATAGAGTTAGGCCTTTATTGCTAGGTACTTCTGTTTTAGACCCTCTTTTATGGCATCCTACAGAGTTTGAACTGTTGTATTTTTAAATTTGTCTCCAGGTATTTTTGCATTTCCTCTGACTTGTCCAGTGATCCCCTGATTTTTGAGTAGTATACTGCATAGATTCCAAGGGTTTGTGTAGTTTTGTTTGTTTTCTTCATATAACCAATACCCTTGTGACCTGAAAATATGTTTGCTACAATATCAGTCTTTTTAATTTAACTATGCTTTTTTTGTGTCCTAATTTATGATCTATTCTGAAAGAACAATCTCCATGTGCACTTGAGAAAAATGTGTATCCTGCTACTTTGGGTGGAATATTCTATACATATCTGTTAAGTCCATCTGGTCTTGTATGTCTCATATTCAGTGTCTCAGTTTTCTTTTTTATTTTCTTTGTGGATGATCTATCCATTCATGTAAGTGGGGTTTTAAAATCTAATATGATTGTGTTGCTGCCTATTTTCCCTCTTAGGTCTGCTAGTCTCTTTTTTACATATTCAGGCTCTCATGTGTTGTTTGCATAGATATTCATGTTTTTTATATCCTCTTAGAATGATCCACCTTTTACTTTTTAAATTAAAGTATCATTGATATATACTTTTCTGAAGGCTGCACAGGAAAACAATGTGGTTATTACACTGACCCTTATTATCAAGTCCCCTCCCGTTACCCCATTGCAGACAGATGCCACAAAGTCCCTATTTATCTTCTCTGAGCTACATTGTCTTCCATGTGACCCTCCACACACCATGGGCACCAATCATGATACCCCACAATCCCCTTCTCCCTCCCTCTCTCTCACCATTCACTTTTGGTAACCATTAGTCCCTTCTTGAACTCTGTGAGTCTGCTGCTATCTTGTTCCTTCAGTTTTGCTTCATTGTTATACTCCACAAATGAGGAAAATAATTTGCTATTTGTCTTTCTCTGCCTGACTTATTTCACTGAGCACAATAACCTCCAGTTCCAGCCATGTTGCTGCAAATGATAGGATTTGTTTTCTTCTTATGGCTGAATAATATTCCATTGTGAATATGTACCACTTCCTCTTTATCCATTCATCTACTGATGGACGTTTAGGTTGCTTGCATATGTCTTTTCGAAACTGGGATCCTACATTCTTACATCAAATTCCTAGGAGTGGAATTCCTGGGTCAAATTGTATTTCTATTTTGAGTTTTTTGAGGAACCTCCATACTGCTTTCCACAGTGGTTGTAGTAGTTTTTATTCCCACCAGCAGTGTAGGAGGGTTCCCCTTTCTCCACATCCTAGCCAGCAGTTGTTGTTCCTGGTCTCTTTGATGTTGGCCATCCTAACTGGTGTGCGGTGATATCTCATTGGGTTATAATTTGCATATCCCTGATATTTAGTGATGTGGAGCATCTTTTCATGTGCATGTTGGCATTCTGAATTTCTTTTTTGGAGAAGCATCTGTTCAGGTCTTCCACCCATTTTTTGGCACAGTTATTGGTTTTTTGGGTGTTGAGGTGTATGAGTTCTTTATATATTTTGGATGTTAGCCCCTTATCAGATGAGTCATTTATGAATACATTGTCCCATAACATAGAATGACTTTCTATTCTGTTGATGGTTTGCTTTGCTGTAGAGAATGTAGTTTGAAGTAGTATCAATGATTTATTTTTTATTTGGTTTCCCTTGCAAGAGGATATGTGTTCAGAAAAAAAGTTACTCATGTTTACATTCAAGAGATTTTTGCCTATGTTTTCCTGTAAAAGTATTATGGTTTCATGACTTTCATTTAGGTATTTGAACCATTTCAAGATTACTTTTATGTAATGGAGTGGCAAAATAATCCAGTTTCATTGTCTTACATGTAGCTGTCCACTTTTCCCAACACCAGTTGTCAAAGTGGCTGTTTTTTCCCTCTTATATATTCTTGGCTCCTTAATTATATGTTAATTGACCACATATATTTGGGTTAATGACTGGACACTCTATTCTGTTCCACTGGTCTATGGGTCTGTCCTTGTACCAGTACCAAATTGTGTTGATTACTGTGGCTTTGTAGTAGAGCTTGAAGTCAGGCAGTTTACTCTCCCCAGCTTTGTTCTTCTTTCTTGGTGTTGATTTGGCTATTGGAGTCCTTGCAGTTTTGTGTGAATTTTAGAACTATTTGCTCTAGTTCACTGAGGAATGCTGTTGGTATTTTGATTGGGATTGTATTGAGTCTGTAAATAGTTTTGGGCACAATGGTCATTTTGGTAGAATCTATTCTTCCTATCCATGTTCATGGGATAGATTTCCATTTATTGGTGTGTTCTTCAATTTCTCTCATGAGTGTCTTGTAGTTTTCAGAGTATAGGTCTTTCACCTCCTTGTTTAGGTTTATTCATAGATATTTTATTCTTCTTGATGCAATAAATGTAGTTGTTGTCTTGATTTCTCTTTCTGGTAGTTCATCATTAGTATATAGGAATGCAACAGATTTCTGTGTATTAATTTTGTATCCTGCAACTTTGCTGAATTCAGTTATTACTTCTAGTAGTTTTGGAGTGGATTGTTTAGGGTTTCTATGTACAATGTCATGTCATCTGCAAATAGTAGCAGTTTAACTTTTTCCTTACAAAGCTTGATGACTTTTTAAATTTGTATTGTCTGGTTGCCATGGCTAGGGCCTTCAGAACTATGTTGAATAACAGTGGGGAGAGGGGGCATCTTTGTCTTGTTCCCAGCCTTACAGAAAAAGCTTTCTGCCTTTCACTATTAAGTAAGATACACTGCCTGTGGGTTTGTCATATGTAGCCCTTATTATGTTGAGGTACTTGCAGTCTATGCCATTTTATTGAGTGTTTTTATCATGAATGGATGTTGGATTTTGTTGAATGCTTTTTCAGCATATATGGTGATGACCATGTGGTTTTTGTCTTTTTTTTTTGGTTGATGTGGGGATGACGTTGATGGATTTTTTAATGCTGTACCATCCTTGCATCTCTGGAATAAATCCTACTTGATCATAATGGATGATCTTTTTGATGTATTTTTAAATTTCTGTTTCCTAATATTTTATGGAGCATTTTTGCATCCATGTTAATCAAGAATATTGGTCTGTAATTTTTTTATGTGTGTGTGTGTGATGTCTTTGCCTGGTATTGGTATTAGAGTGATGCTGGCTTCATACAATGAGTTTTTAGGTATTCCCTCCTTTTGTAGTTTCTGAAAACTTAAAGGTGAGTGAATGTTTTCTCTAAGTTAAAATTCAGCAATGAAGCCATCTGATCTAGAGATTTTGTTCTTAGGTAGGTTTTTGATTACCAATTCAATTTCATGCTGGTAATTGTTCTGTTCAGACTTTCTGTTTCTTCCTGGGTCAGCCTCAGAAAGTTGTATTTTTCTATAAAGTTGTTCATTTCTTCTTGATTATCCAATTTGTTAGCATACTATTTTTCATAGTATTCTCTAATATTCCTTTGTGTTTATTTCTGCTCTGAGCTTTATCATGTCCCTCTTTCTACTGACTTTAGGCTACACTTAATCATTTTTCTAGTTTCATCAATTGTGAGTTTAGATTGTTCATTTAGGATTGTTTGTGTTTCTTGATGTAAGACTGTACTTCTGAATACTTGCCTCTTAGAAATGTCTTCACTGCTTCCCACAGAATTAGGAGTGTTGAGCTGTTGTTTTCAGTGGACTCCATATATTGCTTGCTTTGTTTTTATTCAGTCATTGACCCACTGATTATTTAGGAGCATGTTGTTAAGCCTCCATGTGTTTGTGGGCTCTTTGTTCTTTGCATAATATATTTCTAGTTTCATAACTTTGTGGCATGAGAAACTGGTTGGTTTTAATCTTTCTGAATTTACTGAGGCTTTTTTTGTGGCCTAATATATTACCTATTCTGGAAAATGTTCCATGTTCACTTGAGAAGGATGTGTATCCAGCTGCTTTTTGGTGGAGTGTTCTGTAGATGTCTGTGAGGTTCATCTGTTCTAATGTGTTGTTCAGTGCCTCTGTCTCCTTATTTTCTATGTCATTGATCTGTCTTTTGGAGTGAGTGGTATGTTGAAGTTTCCTAAAGTGAATGCTTTGCATTTTATTTCCTCCTGTCATTCTGTTAGTATTTGTTGCACATATTTAGGTACACCTAAGTTTAATGCATAGGTATTTATAGTGGTTAGATCATCTTCTTGGACTGACCCCTTTATTATTACATAATGTCCTTCTTTGTCTCCTGTTACTTTCTTTGTTTTGAAGTTTATTTTGTTTGATACCCCTACTGCAACTCCATCTTTTTTCTCCTTTTGTTTGTGTGAAATATCTTTTCCATCTCTTGACTTTTGCATATGTGTATCTCTCGGCTAGAAGTGAGTGTCTTGTAAGGCACATATCGATGAGTCCTGCTGTTTTTTTTTAATTTTGCTATTAATGAACAATTACATGAGCAATATCATGGTTATTAGACTCCCTCTATTAGCAAGTCCCCACCATATACCACATTACAGTCACTGTCCATCAGCCTAGTAAGGTGCTGTAGAATCACTACCTGTCTTCTTTGTGTTGCACAGTCCTCCCCGTGCCCACTGCCACATTATGTGTGATAATCGTAATGCTGCTTTTTTCCCCTTATTCCTCCCTTCCCACCCACCCTTCCCTGTCCCTTTCCATTTGGTAACTATTAGTCCGTTCTTGGGCTCTGTAAGTCTGCTGCTGTTTTGTTCCTTCAGTTTTTTCTTTGTTCTTATACTCCACAGATGAGGGAAATCACTTGATACTTGTCTTTCTCTGCCTGGCTTAGTTCACTGAGCATAATACACTCTAGCTCCTTCCATGTTGTTGCAAATGGTAGGATTTGTTTTCTTCTTATGGTTGAATAATATTCCATTGTGTATATGTACCACATCTTCATTCATCTACTGATTGACACTTAGGTTGCTACCATTTCTTGGCTATTGTAAATAGTGCTGCAATAAACATAGGGGTGCATATGTCTTTTTGAAACTGGGCTGCTGCATTCTTAGGGTAAATTCCTAGGAGTGGAATTCTTGGATCAAATTGTATTTCTATTTTGAGTTTTGAAGTAATTTACATTCCCTGTAGCAGGGTAGGAGGGTTTCCCTTTCTCCACATCCTCACCAACATTTGTTGTTTATCTTTTGTATGGTGGCCATCCTAACTGGTGTGAAGTGGTATCTCATTGTGGTTTTAATTTTAATTTCTCTGATGATTAGCAATATGGAGTATATTTTCAGGTGCCTATTGGCCATCTGAATTTCTTCTTTGGAGAGGTGTCTGTTGAGCTCCTCTGCCTATTTTTTAATTGGTTTATTTGCTTTTTGTTTGTTGAGGTATGTGAGCTCTTTACATAATTGGATGTCAACCCTTTTCAGAGATGTCATGTATGAATACGTTGTTCCATACTGTAGGATGCCTTTTAGTTCTACTGATGGTGTCCTTTGCTGTACAGAAACTTTTCAGTTTGACATAGTCCTACTTGTTCATTTTTGCTTTCATTTCCCTTGCCTGGGGAAATATGTTCATGAGGAGTTGCTTATGTTTATGTCCAAGACATTTTTGCCTGTTATTTTCAAAGAGTTTTATGGTTTTATGACTTGTATTGAGGTCTTTGATCCATTTCAAGTTTACTTTTGTGTATGGGGTTAGACAATGAGTCAATTTCATTCTCTTACATGTAGCTGTCCAGTTTTGCCAACACCAGCTGTTGAAGAGACTGTCATTTCCCCATTGTATATCCATGGCTCCTTAATTATATATTAATTGACCATATATTCTTGGGTTTATATCTGGGCTCTCTAGTCTGTTCCATTGGATTATAGGTCTGTTCTTGTGCAAGTATCAATTTGTCTTGATTACTGTGGCTTTGAGTAGAGCTTGAAGTCAGGGACTGTAATTCCCCACACTTTATTCTTCCTTCTCAGGATTGCTTTGGCTATTTGGGGTCTTTTGTGGTTCCATATGAATTTCAGAAATATTTGCTGTAGTTCATTGGAGAATGATGTTGGTATTTTGATTGGAATTTCATTGAGTCTGTAGATTGCTTTAGGCAGGATGTTTATTTTGACAATATTAACTCTTCTTATCCATGAGCACAGGATATGTTTCCATTTATTGGTATCTACTTTAATTTCTCTCCTGAGTGTCTTGTAGTTTTCAGAGCATAAGTCTTTAACTTCCTTGGTTAGATTAATTCCAAGGTATTTTATTCTTTTTGATGCAATTGTGAATGGATCACTTTTCTGATTTTTCTTTCTGCTACTTCAGCATTATTGTATAGGAATGCAATAGATTTCTGTGTATTAATTTTTTATCCCACAACTTTGCTGAGTTCAGCTATTAGATATAGTAGTTTTGGGATGGACTCTCTAGGACTTTTTATTTATAGTATCATATCATCTGCAAACAGGGACAGTTTAACTTATTCCTTGCCAATCCGGAGGCCATTTTTTTCTCTATATTGTCTGTTTACTATGGCAAGGACCTACAGAACTATGTTGAATAGAAGTGATGAGAGTGGGCATCCTTGTCTTGTTGCCGATCTTAAATAAAGGTTTTATATTCTCATTGTAAAGATTAATGTTGGTTGTGGGTTCATCATATATTGGCCTTTACTATGTTCAGGTATCTGTCCTCTGTGCCCATTTTGTTGTGAGTTTTTATCATGAACAGGTGTTGAACTTTGTTGAATGCTTTTTCAGCATCTATGGAGAAGATCATGTGGTTTTTGACCTTTTTGTTGATGTAGTGGATGATGTTGATGGATTTTCGAATGTTGTATCATCCTTGCATTCCTGGGATGAATCTCACTTCATGTTGGATGACCTTCTTGATGTATTTTTTTGGTATCATTGATCTACAATTACATGAGGAACATTATGTTTACTAGATACCCTCCATCACCAAGCCCCCCCTACATACCGCATTACAGTCCCTGTCCATCAGTGTAGTAAGACATTGTAGAATCACTACTTGTCTTCTCTGTGTTGCACAGCTCTCCCCGTGCTGACCCCCCACCTACATGCTAATTATACATGCTAATCATAATGCCCCTTTTCTTTCTCCCTCACCCTCATCTCCTCATTCCCATCTGTCATCCCCAATACCTTTCCCTTTGGTAACTATTAGTTCATTCTTGGGTTTTGTGTTTCTGATGCTGTTTTCTTCCTTCAGTTTTTCCTTTGTTCTTATACTCCACATATGAGTGAAATCATTTGGTACTTGTCTTTCTCCACCTGGCTTATTTCACTGAGTATAATACCCTCTAGCTCCATCCATGTTGTTGCAAATGGTAGGATTTGTTTTCTTATGGCTGAATAATATTCCACTGTATATATGTACCACATTTCTTTATCCATTCATCTACTGATGGACACTTAGGTTGCTTGCATTTCTTTGCTATTGTGAATACTGCTGCGATAAACATAGGGGTGCATGTGTGTTTTTCAAACCGGGCTGCTGCATTCTTAGGGTAAATTCCTAGAAGTGGAATTCCTGGGTCAAATGGTAAGTCTATTTTGAGCTTTTTGAGGAGCCACCATACTGATTTCCACAATGGTTGAGGTAATTCACATTCCCACCAGCAGTGTAGGATGGTTCCCCTTTCTCCACAACGTCGCCAACATTTGTTTTTGTTCATCTTTTGGATGGTGGCAATCCTTACTAGTGTGAGATGATGTCTCAGTGTGATTTTAATTTGCATTTCTCTGATGATTAGCAATGTGGAGCATCTTTTCATGTGCCTGTTGGCCATGTGAATTTCTTCTTTGAAGATCTGTCTATTTAGCTCCAATGACCATTTTTTGATTGGATTATTTGCTTTTTGTTTGTTGAGGTGCATAAGCTCTTTATAAATTTTGGATGTCAACCTTTTATCAGATCTGTCACTTATGAATATATTCTCCCTTACTGTAGGGTACCATTTTATTCTATTGGTGGTGTCCTTTGCTGTACAGAAGCTTTTCAGCTTGATATAGTCCCACTTGTACATTTTTGCTTATGTTTCACTTGCCTGGCGAGATATGTCCATGAAGAAGTCAATCATTTTTATGTCCAAGAGATTTTTGCCTTTTTTTTCCTAAGTGTTTTATGGTTTCATGACTTACATGCAAGTGTTTGATCCATTTCGAATTTACTTTTCTGTATGGGGTTAGACAGTGATCCAGTTTCACTCTCTTACATGTACCTGTCCAGTTTTGCCAGCACCAGCTGTTGAAGAGACTGTTATTTCCCCATTGTATGTCCATGGCTCCTTTATCATATATTAATTGACATTTGTGTTTGGGTTAATGTCTGGAGACTCTATTCTGTTCCACTGGTCTGTGGGTCTGTTCTTGTGCCAGTACCAAATTGTCTTGGTTAATGTGGCTTTGTAGTAGAGGTTAAAGTTGGTAAGTGAGATCCCCCTCACTTTATTCTTCCTTCTCAGGATTGCTTTGGCTATTTGAGGTCTTTGGTGTTTCCATAGGAATTTTTGAACTATTTGTTCCAGTTCATTGAAGAATGCTGTTGGTATTTTGATAGGGATTGCATCCAATCTGTACATTGTTTTGGGCAGGATGGCCATTTTGATGATATTAATTCTTCCAAGCCAAGAGCATGTGATGAGTTTACATTTGTTAGTGTACTCTTTAATTTCTCTTAAGAGTGTCCTATAGTTTTCAGGGTAGAAGTCTTTCATTCTTTGTTTAGGTTTACTCATAGGTATTTTATTCTTTTTGATGCAATTGTGAATGGAATTGTTTTCCTGATTTCTCTTTCTATTGGCTCATTGTTAGTGGATAGGAAAGCCACAGATTTCTGTGTGCTAATTTTGTATACTGCAACTTTGCTGTATTCTGATATCAGTTCTAGTCATTTTGGAGTAGAGTCTTTAGGGTTTTTTATGTACAATATCATGTCATCTGCAAATAGTGACAGTTTAACTTCTTCTTTACCAATCTGATTCCTGGTATTTCTTTGTTTTGTCTGGTTACCGTGTCTAGGACCTCCAGTACTATGTTGAATAACAGTGGGGAGAGTGGACATCCCTGTCATGTTCCTGATCTCAGAGGATAAGCTTTCAGCTTCTCGCTGTTCAGTATGACGTTGGCTGTGGGTTTATCATATATGGCCTTTATTATGTTGAGGTACTTGCCCTCTATACACATTTTGTTGAGAGTTTTTACATGAATTGATTTTGAATTTTGTTGAGTCCTTTTTCAGCATCTATGGAGATGATCATGTGGTTTTTGTCCTGCTTTTTGTTTATGTGCTGGAAGATGTTGATGGATTTTCGAATGTTGTTCCATCCTTGCATCCCTGGGATGAATCCCACTTGGTCATGGTGTATGATCCTTTTAATATATTTTTGAATAAGGTTTGCTAATATTTTGTTGAGTATTTTTGCATCTACATTCATCAGGGATATTGGTCTGTAATTTTCTTTTTTGCTGGGGTCCTTGCCTGGTATTGGTATTAGGGTGATGTTGGCTTCATAGAATGAGTTTGGGAGTATTCCCTTCTCTTCTATTTTTTGTAAAACTTTAAGAAGAATGGGTATAATGTCTTCTCTGTATGTCTGATAAAATTCCAAAGTAAATCCATCTGGCCCGGGGGTTTTGTTCTTGGGTAATTTTTTGATTACCAATTCAGTTTTTTTGCTCGTATTTGGTTTGTTTAAATTTTGTGTTTCTTCCTTGGTCAGTCTTGGAAGGTTGTATTTTTCTTGGAAGTTGTCCATTTCTTCTGGGTTTTCCAGCTTGCTAGCATATAGGTTTTTTGTAATATTCTCTAATAATTCTTTGTATTTCTCTGGGGGTTTGTCATGATTGTTCCTTTCTCATTTCTGATTCTGTTGATGTGTGTTGATTTTCTTTTTCTGTTAATAAATGTGGCTAGAGGCTTATTTATTTTGTTTATTTTCTCGAAGAACCAGCTCTTGGTTTCATTGATTTTTGCTATTGTTTTATTCTTCTCAATTTTATTTATTTCTTCTCTGATCTTTATTATGTCCCTCCTTTTATTGAGTTTAGGCCTCATTTGTTCTTCTTTTTCCAATTTCTGTAATTATCATGTTAGATTATTCATATGGGATTGTTCTTCCTTCTTTAAATATGCCTGGATTGCTATATACTTTCCACTTCAGACTGCTTTCACTGAGTCCCACAGAAGTTGGGCCTTTGTATTGTCATTTGATTCTATATATTCCTTGATCTCTATTTTAATTTGTTCATTGATCCATTGATTATGTAGGAGCATGTTGTTAAGGCTCCACATGTTTATGAGCCTTTTTGTTTTCTTTGTACAATTTATTTCTAGTTTTATACCTTTGTGGTCTGAAAATTTGGTTGGTGGAACTTCAGTCTTTTTGAATTTACTGAAGCTCTTTTTGTGGCCTTGTATGTGTTCTATTCTGGAGAATGTTCCATGTGCACTTGAGAAGAATGTGTATCCTGCTGCTTTTGGATGTAGAGTTCTGTCGAAGTCTATTAGGTCCATCTGTTCTAGTGTGTTGTTCAGTGCCTCTGTGTCCTTACTTATTTTCTGTCTAATGGATCTGTCCTTTGGAGTGAGTGGCATGTTGAAGTCTCGTACAACAAATGCATTGCGTTTTATTTCCTCCTTTAGTTCTGTTAGTATTTGTTTTACTTATGTTGGTGCTCCTGTGTTGGGCACATATATATTTTTAATGGTTATATTCTCTTGATGGACTGACTCCTTTATGATTATGTAATGTCCTTTTTTATCTCTTGTTACTTTCTTTGTTTGAAGTCTATTTTGTCTGATACTAGTACTGCAACACCTACTTTTTTTCTCCCTGTTGTTTGCATGAAATATCTTTTTCTGTCCCTTGTCTTTTAGGCTGTCCATTTCTTTGGGTTTAAGGTGAGTCTCTTGTAAGCAGCATATGGATGGGTCTTGATTTTTTATCCATTCTATTACTCTGTGTCTTTTGATTGGTGCATTCAGTCCATTTACATTTAGGGTGATTATTGTAAGATATGTACTTATAGCCATTGCAGGCTTTAGATTCGTTGTTACCAAAGGTTCAAGGTTATCTTCTTTAGTATCTTACTGTCTAACTTAACTCACTTATTGAGCTTTTATAAACACTGTCTGGTGATTCTTTATTTCTCTCCCTTCTTGTTCCTCCTCCTCAATTATTTATTTGTTCGTTGTTTTATTCTTTGCTCTTTTGTGTTTCCTTTGACTGCTTTCATGAGTAGTTGATTTTATCTTTGCCTTTAGTTAGTATTTGGTTTGGTCTGCTTGCTTTGATGTGATTTTATTTTCTCTGCTGATATATATTTAGCCTTAGGAGTGCTCCCGTCTAGAACAGTCCCTCTAAAATACCCTGTAGAGGTGGTTTGTGGGAGGCAAATTCCCTCAACTTTTCTTATCTGGGAATTGTTTCATCCCTCCTTCATATTTAAATGATAATCGTGCTGGATACAGTATCCTTGGTTCCAGGCCCTTCTGTTTCATTGCATTAAATACATCATGTCATTCTCTTCTGGCCTGTAAGGTTTCTGTTGAGAAGTCTGATGATAGCCTGATGGGTTTTCCTTTGTAAGTGACCTTTTCCCTCTCTCTAGCTGCCTTTAATACTCTATCCTTGTCCTTGACCTTTGCCATTTTAATTATTATATGTCTTGGTGTTGTCCTCCTTGGGTCCCTTCTGTTGGGAGTTCTGTGTGCCTCTGTGGTCTGAGTGATTATTTCCTCCCCCAGGTTTGGGAAGTTTTCAGCAATTATTTCTTCAGATACACTTTCTATCCCCTTTCTTCTGCTTCTGGAACCCCTATAATGCGGATATTGTTCCTTTTGGATTGGTCACACAGGTCTCTTAATATTGTTTCATTCCTGGAGATCCTTTTACCTCTCTCTGCATCAGCTTCTATGCGTTCCTGTTCTCTGGTTTCTATTCCATCAATGTCCTCTTGCATCTTATCCATTCTGCTTATACATCCTTCCAGAGATTGTTTCATTTCTTTAATCTCCTTCTGGACTTCATCCCTTAGCTCTTGCATATTTATCTGCAGGTCCATCAGTATGGTTATGACCGTTATTTTGAATTCTTTTTCAGGGGTTTTGGTTAGGTCTCTCTCCCAAGATTCCTTCTCAGGGGAGGAAGTCTGGTTTAGTCTGGTCTGTATCAAATTCTTCTGCCTTTTCATGGCGATAGAGGTAGTTGTGGGGAGCTGGCGCATGTATGACGGCTGGGGGAACGTCCCTTCTTGCTGGTTTGTGGCCCTCCTCTCCTGGGAGAACAGCGGCCTCTAGTGGCTTGTGCTGGGCAGCTGCATGCAGATGGGGCATCTGATTCTTGCCCGGCAGCTATGGAGTTTAGCTCCGTGGTTGCTGTGGGCATGGAATGTCTCAGTCTGCTGCTCCAATATGGTGGAGCCACTTCAGAGGGGAAACAGGCAGGAGGCTATTTATCACCGTGAGGGACCTACTAACTGTGCTGCCTTTCACAGGGTTAGGGCACCCAGTGTTCTCCGGAATTCCCAGCTGCTGGACTAAGTGTCCCGGGGTGCTTCAGTCCAGCTGTGGGGTCCCTGTCCCTTTAAGACTTCCAAAAAGCCCTCACTTTTGTTTGTCCCAGGTGCACTGGCTGTGGGGACCTGCTTACAGGTCCTGCTGTCCTGCTTCCCTAGTATGCAGCACCCCACGCACGCACTGTGTCTGCACCCCAGTGCACATGGCTAGGGCTGGGTGTTTAGCAGTCCTGCGCTCCCTCTCCCTCCCTGCTCTGACTCCTCTCCTCCCACCAGGAGCTGGGGTGAGGGGCGCTCAGGTCCTGCAGGGCCATGGCTAACCTCCTTCGCGAGGCACTGGTTTGTCTCAGGTGTAGTTGTAGTCTGGCTGTTGTCCTGTGTCTTCTGTTCTCTTTTAGGAATCTCCTTAACTAATTTTTATACATAATTCATTTTACTACTTTTGTATTTTTGACAATCATTGTAGTTTTTAAATGTTGACCTACTATGTTCCTATGTGTTTGTGTTTACTAGTGAAATTTTTCCTTTAATTTTCCTTGCCCCTACTTAGGGTCATTTCTTTTCTTCTCAGAGATTTTTTTATCTCCCCTCCTATCCCAAGTAATAATCTTATTGTAGGGTATTCTTCATTGGAGGTTTTCTTCTGTTCAGCACTTTTGAATATATCACACCACTCTCTTATGTCCTATAGAGTTTCTCCTGTAAAATCAGCTGATAACCCTATTGGTTTTTCCTTGTGGGTAAGTTGTCACTTTCTTCTCACTAGTTTTAACATTATTCCTTCAGTTTATCTTGTTGGAGCCGTTTGTATTTTCTGGACCTGGAAGTCCCTTTTCTTCTTTATGTTAGCTTTTAGCTACTTTTCCTTTAAAAAAGATTTCCACTCCTTTCTCACTCTCTTCACTTTCTGGGTTTCCTATAGTGTGAATGTTTGGACAATTGAGATTGTTCCAGAGTTACACTAAACTATCCTCATTTCTTTTTATTAATTTTTAATTCTTCTTTTCAGCTTGAGTGTTGCCCATTATCTTCCAAATTGCTAACCTGTATTTCTGCATCCTCAAGTGTGCTGATTCTGTTTAATTTTCATTTATTATATTCATCTCTGATCATTTCTTTTAAATATTTTCTATCTTTGTTGAGGTTCTGAGTTCATCCACTATTCTCCCAAATATGGTGGCCATATTTATAATGATTACTTTGAACTCTTTACCTAGAAGATTGCTTAGCTCTTTTCACTTAGTTGTTTTTCTGAAGTTTTATGACGTTCTCTCATTTCAACCATATTCCTCTCTCCTCATTTTGACTTCATACTTAATTCTATGAGTTAGTAGAAAGGCCTGCCTCTCCTGGTCTTAAGGGATTTGCATTGTGTTGGAACATCCCCTGGGCAGACTGTGTGTTCCTGATGGCTTTGTGTGGCTGGCTGGAAGCATAAAGAGTGTGAGAAAGAAACATTGTTGTGCCAGGGATCTCAGACCATGGTTGGGTGTATCATTGTCAGATGGGGACAATCCAAGAGGCTCCGAATTCGATCCTGGTGGGGTCTTCCCTGTCAGGGAATTAGCTGGCTGTTCATTCTCAGGTCTCCTGTGCATCTGTGGCTACTGGCTCCACACTGTGCAACATTGTTAGAACACGCTCTCTAGGGGGCAGTGAATGAAGGGCTCAGTACCCATAGTGCAGCCAGGTTCCCTGAGCACCCTCCAGGAAAGCCTTACCTCCATGGCTACTGTCTCCATGTCATCAGTGCAGATGTGGCCTCAGTGACCCTTCCAGGAATCACAGCTGCTTGTGTCCATTGTGTTCATTGTGTAGTGGTGGCCTTGGTGCACTCTCTGGCTGATGTGTCTGTGTGTGGGCATGGCCTGAGAGGCCACCTAAACCAAGTCTGGAATTGGTGTGTGTGCCTTGCTCTGCATGGCACTATCAATGTGGGAAAGGAATACAACACTAGGTGAGGGTCAAGCACCCCTCTGTATCTGAGACCATGTACAATCTTGCAGCTCTCCTGCCAAAGTGTGGATGCTTTTGGGGTTTTTCTTCATAACTCAGATGCATTTTAAAGTGAGACTTTTCTTCTGTTCCTTAGGGAAGTGAATCTGCATCCAGGTACCTCAGTAATATCCCTCCCAACTGAGGGTTGCTGTGTTGGGGGTGCTCCATGTTTTAACATGTCTCTTTCTCTCCTCCCTTTTTTTCATGAGATGTTTTATCTTTCATTGGGCAGGTGCTCATTCAGCCCTCAGTTATTTGTCAAGATGAATTTCTCTGTGTATAAGTATGGATTCAGTGTGAAGGTTGGAGAATGCAGATTCAGGCTTTTAGTATGCCACCACCTTCCCTTTACTGTTTATTTTTTCAAATCTAGGAGTTGGCTTTTCTGATGATTGGGATTTCCTTGTCTAAGTTCATGGTTTGTCTATACATTGTTTTCCTGACTTGTTTAGTGGTCGGCCTGTGCTTTCTTGTAGTTCACTGAACTTCCTTAAAAGAATTTAACAATTCTTTGAGAGCATAGATTACATGCGTTAGGGTCAGTTGCTGGAGTTATATTAATTTCATTTGATGGTATATTATTTACTTGATGTTTTGTGACCCTTCACTCCCTTACATTAGTATCTGTATTTGAATAGTTGGATTCCTCTTCCATACTTTACAGGTTAGCTTTTTTAGAGATAGTTCTTCACCAAGCAGCTCAGTTTTGGTTTCTATGTATTTGCTGGTAATATCGTTGGCAGGTAAGACCTGCTATTATGGTCTATTTGGGGGTGACGCAAGTGTTTGAGCACTAAGGATGGCAACAATAGGGTGCCATTTTCTGAGAAAATTGTATAGTACTCTGACTTGTTTCCCAGTACAAGTGAGATGGTAGGTGAGTTCCATGGTTGCCTGGCTTCTCTGGTCAGGTTTACAAGATGGCTGGGACTATGTACTATATTCAGGAATATGTGGGTCTATGAATTTGTTTCCCTTTCCATGCAGGCAGCAAGATGACACCTAGGGTCTGCACAGCTCATTGCTTGGAAACCTAAGTGAGGACAGAGTGTACAATAAATTCCCTGACTTGGCTAATTTATTTGCAGAAGTGCAGCAAGAAGAGCAATCGATTACATAAGCTCTTTTAAATGTGCTTTGATGGAACTTTTTGTAAGGAATTTCAGGTTCAACTTTCAAAGGCCTCTTGAGGCTAGACAGCCAAGCCAGACTTGCCATCAGGTTTTGCCTGCAGTACCTGTAGATCTGGGTGAATTCCTCTCTTCTTGAGGTTTCCAAGACATCTTGAGGTTCTTGCACCTGCCAGGAAGTGACCTTCTTTACTCACCTGGTAAGGCTGCTGTGAACCTTGTAAGCAAGGTACCAGGCCAGTTCTTCTAAGGGGCTTTGTTGGCTTTATAAAGTCAACCTTAGTTCCTTAAAGCTGTTCATATCTGAGTTTATGTATATGTCTCTGAGGTATGACATTCCAGTTAAAGCTTTGGTAATATAACTAGTGGTTCTAATTGGTCTTCTTACAAGGAAAGCAGATTCTTATTGAACTTGCACAAATAAACATACTGCCATGAAATATAAAAATAGTCACTGACGGTTTTTTTTTAAATTCTGGAGGGATCAGGTAGAGAGAAAGATAAAGTTTCAATTCTGCTTATAAAGGCAGTCATTTACTAAACTGTTGTCAGCTTAAGAGAAAAAGCTTAAAACACTTTATCAGCAACATTTGAAACAAAAAACCACAAAATCATCTCTTTTAGTTTACTTAATCCTATGTAACTAACACTTGTTCTGCTGAAATCTAGTTCTTTTCTAGTTTAGGAGTAATAAAACAGTGACTATAAATGACAAAAGACTTACAAATGACAATGGCTAAAGATCTGATGAGAGCTTACTATAAGACCGTTGATATAAGAAAATTCAGATATTTCTTTACCACAAAAGATTAAGTAACAAAGTTTGGCATCATTCTTTTTGACAGTGCTTTGCAGATAATTATATATCAGATAAGTAAGCCAAATTAGCGAAATAACTTTCCTCAATGAGAAAAATTCCTCTGACATGTTCCAGGGGGCCTCTGGAAAATATCAGAATTAACTAGAGGTAAAAGTACCTTTTTGAATTTGGTTTTGGGAAGTTGTCAGAAGAAAGTTTCTTTGGCATTTGCTTAAATAGGATTGTAAGTTGCTATGAAGCAATAGTTATCTACTTAACCAGAGCCAAAATACCTCAAAGGCAAATAAAGAAAGTTACACAGTTGTTAGCATAGTTTATCTCTTAGTCTTTTTTTTTAATTCTCCCATAATAAATTTTTAATGTTTTTTACTTGATTTTCTTTTTTTTAAATTTTATTTATTTATTTATTTATTTATTTATTTATTTATTTATTTATTGAAGGGTAGTTGACACACAGTATTACCTTACATTAGTTTCAGGTGTACAACACAGTGATTCAACATTTATATACATGATAATTCTAGGTACCAGCTATCACCATACCAAGTTGTTACAATATTTTGACTATATTCCTTATGCTATACATTACATCCCGGTTACTTATTTATTTTACAATTGGAAGTGTATATATATATATATATATATATATTTTTTTTTTGTGAGGGCATCTCTCGTATTTATTGATCAAATAGTTGTTAACAACAATAAATTTCTGTATAGGGGGGTCAATACTCAATGCACAATCATTAATCCACCCCGAGCCTAATTTTCATCAGTTTCCAATCTTCTGAGGCATAACAAACAAGTTCTTACATGGAGAACAAATTCTTACATAGTGAATAAGTTACATAGTGAATAGTACAAGGGCAGTCATCACAGAAGCTTTCGGTTTTGTTCATGCATTATGAACTATACACAGTCAGTTCAAATATGAATATTCATTTGATTTTTAAACTTGATTTATATGTGGATACCACATTTCTCTATTATTATTATTTTTAATAAAATGCTGAAGTGGTAGGTAGATACGAGATAAAGGTAGAAAACAGAGTTTAGTGCTGTAAGAGAGCAAATGTAGATGATCAGTTGTGTGCCTGTAGACTATGTGTTAATCCAAGCTAGACCAGGGCAATAAAACATCCACGTATGCAGAAGATTTCTCTCAGAACATGAGGGGGGAGGTTCTAAGCCTCACCTCTGTTGATCCCCAATTTCTCACCTGATGGCCCCCCTGCGACTGTGCCTGTCTTAGGTTGTTCCTCCCTTGAGGAATCTTACCCGTCTCTGGCTAACCAGTCATCTTCCGGGGCCATACAGGGAAATGTGAAGTTGGTAAGTGAGACAGAAGCCTTATTGTTTGAAAAGGTTAGCTTTTTACTTCTTTGCATATTTATGCCCTGTGGCTTCTATGCCCAGCATTTGTCTTGAGGTGTCTTTACCACTTGGAAGAATTATGATACTCGGTAAATTCGACATGTGGCACGAGTTCTATTTAAAGGTTGTGATTAGGTAGGAAGAAGAAAAGCTATAGAAGTAGCAGGCGGAAGAAAACATGGGAAGATTGATTATTTCTTTGACATTCTCTTAGTCTTTTTAATATTAAGATCTTATTTTTTAAAATACTCGGACAACTCATTGAGACTTTAACAATGAGAAACTGCTTTGATAAAACAATTTGAGAACTCATTGCAATATTTTAATATTAAGAGCAGACTAACAGTTAAGAAAACTTTGTCTTTTTAACTGAAAAAAATGTTTAATTTTGCGGTGTGCTTTGTACTGAGACTCATTTGCCTTAATTTTATATAGCATGACCATATTAAATTCCTCTACAAACTTTCTACAACCTTTTTACATTTAGATTTCTCCTTCTAAATAAACAGCTGTTTCCGAACAAAGTTACTTTCTTTTTTCAAAAGACACATTCTTTAGCATGCAAAAATATTTTCCTTATTACTTTAAGTAGTTTTAATTAGAACTTAAAACTATTAGGTACCTTAAGTTTCAGTAAACACTGAGATGTAGACTATTGTAAACTGTCAAACTAACATTCTTTAGATTGACAAATTTATAAACACATTTTGTAATTTCTGTAACCATAAGCTTTACAGCACAATCTTTCACTAAGCACAAAGTATATCTTCTTAACTTAGCAAAACTTTAAGGTTTTAGGTTACTATAAATATTTCTAGGCTATACATAGGTATACACACTGTAACACACAATTAAAAGGTGTTCACTTGCCACACTTAGTTCACTCATTCGTAACAACTATGCTAGATGACTTACAAGACCTTTAGTGAATATTAAAGAAAGCCAAGCTTTTAAGCATTTTATTATTAAAAGATTTAGCAGGTAACATCAACTAAAATGACCTTAGGTAAACTTAGGTGGCTGATAACTACAAGGATATGCCCGCCTCAGCCAAACCCAAATTAGCATTAATGCTTAACATTTTTTATCAGATTTTCTGGAAGTTTTAGAATGCTCAATTTTCACAAGTGCTTGTTTTTAAAATGATTTTTATTAATACCATCCAGTGGTGGGAATATAGTTTTCATCTATACACTTAGACATACAAACATACAGAGACACAATGACTACAGTCAGCAACACTTGTTACACAGAAACATATACACAGACAAACTGATATAAAGGCTTGAGTTAATGATATCTCATTTCTCTTCGTCAACTTCTTGTCTGTGACTTCTGGAACCGGAGGGCGGGAGGAGCGTGTTCTGGTGGGGGAAGAGGGCGGTGAAGGCGGAAGGAGAGGGGGAGGGGGTGGTGCAGCCAGCAGAAGAGGAGAGCAGGACAGCGGCATTGTTGAGAATGTAGGACTTTAAGATGGTGGTGACACATGTGAAGACAAAGGACTTAAAGATGGTGGTGGAGGGGGAATCGTGAGCTGAGGGAGGCGGGCAGCTGAGGTCTTCTGGGGGATCTGAAAAGGAATGACTGGGCAGAGTAAGAGGCTGAAAATCTTCAGCTAGAGATCGGGCCAGGAGAACCTGAGTCATTGAACACTTAACATAAAGGTCTGGGGGGTGGGGGACACAAAATCCAAAAAGCCTGCACATATGGGATTTCATTCTACTCTCCACTCCAGTGGCAATAATTGATAAAGTCGGTGAGGAGGCTAAAATTGAAACTTCCCTCAGGGGGCCAGCGAGATTGATTGTCCAAGGGATACTGAGGCCCGGCCTCAGAGCAAAGAAGGATGAGCTTCCATTTGCAAACTTCCTGGGACAAATGGAGAGAAGCCAAATTAGAGATGAGACACTGCAACGGGGTCTGAGCCTCTGCTTTTGAGGGCTGGTTCTCCATGTCAGTGCCACTTCCCAACTAATCCCATTGAGAGGAGCGCCCAGCGTCCCAAGCGCACCAAGTCAGGGGAGACGCCCTGGGAGCCTGGGTGAGGGACGTCTCCCACACTGCAGGGCCAGGGGCAGGTATCCTGGGTACCCACAATGGATGGGCTGGATGCCCAAACCTGGACGTATGTACAATTTTTAATGGACCAGGTGAAACAGAGTTAGGAAGGGACGCAGACTGGGGGAAACTGAGGGACTCACTGGAAAATAGTCCACGCAGTGGAGAGCAGGCTGAGGTCACGGGTCTGGGAAGGAGGAGTGGGGCTGCTGATGGCCAGTCGGGGCCCCATGCTCATGCTCCTTCCTGGGGTTTTGGCACCAAATATAGGATAAATTTTAGCCAAAATAAGCAGGCCAAGAGAGGCAACAAAGGGCCAGGCAGTGTATTTGAATGCCCCTGGGCGAGGCTCCCTAGTCTATTGAAATGGAGGCTGGGGAAGTCACACGAAAGTAGACAGGCAGCAAGTTTTTAAAGAACATAGGGGGAGGCAGAGCTTAGATTTAGCGGGGTCAGGACTGGCTAGCTTAAGGCACATTTTTCAGGTTGGAAGGCGGCAGCAGCCATGGACTTTGGCACGTCATCAGTGTCTGACATGCTCCCCCCTCCCCCCAATGCCTTCAACCTTACAGACAACACAGAGGTGGTTTGATAATTCCTGTTCTAGATAGAATACAGTAGATCCAGAGCCATTTAGAAGGGAACTTTTCTCAGAGGGTTCTTCTTCTTTCCCCCACTTGGTAACCACAGGAACAATTCTGTAAGGAAACCAAAAGCTTCCCAAAGAGAATCTAGATCCTTATATTATTTCACGAATATAATTGCAGTAGACCAACTCCTTTTATTTTTATTTATTTTTTATTTTGGTATCATTAATCTACAATTACATGAAGAACATAATGTTTACTAGGCTCCCCCCTTCACCAAGTCCCATCCACATACCCCTTCACAGTCACTGTCCATCAGCGTAGTAAGATGCTGTAAAATCACTACTTGTCTTCTCTGTGTTGCACAGCCCTCACCGTGCCCCACACACACTATACATGCTAATCATAATGCCCTCTTTCTTTTTCCCCACTCTTATCCCTCCCTTCCCACCCATCTTCCCCAGTCCCTTTCCCTTTGGTAACTGTTAGTCCATTCGTGGGTTCTGTGATTCTGCTGCTGTTTTGTTCCTTCAGTTTTCCTTTGTTCTTATACTCCACATATGAGTGAAATCATTCAGTACTTGTCTTTCTCCACCTGGCTTCTTTCACTGAGCATAATACCCTCTAGCTCCATCCATGTTGTTGCAAATGGTAGGATTTGTTTTCTTCTTATGGCTGAATAATATTCCATTGTGTATATGTACCACATGTTCTTTATCAATTCTTCTACTGATGGACATTTAGGTTGCTTCCGTATCTTGGCTATTGTAAATAGTGCAGCGATAAACATAGGGGTGCATCTGTCTTTTTCAAACTGGAGTGCTGCATTCTTAGGGTAAATTTCTAGAAGTGGAATTCCTGGGTCAAATGGTATTTCTATTTTGAGCATTCTAAGGAACCTCCATACTGCTTTCCACAATGGTTAACTAATTTACATTCCCACCAGCAGTGTAGGAGTGTTCCCCTTTCTCCACAATCTCGCCAACATTTGTTCTTGTCTTTTTGATGATGGTGATCCTCACTGGTGTGAAGTGATATCTCATTGTGGTTCTAATTTGCATCTCTCTGGTGATTAGTGATATGGAGCATCTTTTCATGTGTCTGTTGGCCATCTGGATTTCTTCTTTAGAGACCTGTCTATTCAGCTCCTCTGCCCATTTTTTAATTGGATTATTTGCTTTTTGTTTGTTGAGGTGTGTGAGCTCTTTATATGTTTTGGATTTCAATCCTTTATCAGATCTGTCATTTATGAATATATTCTCCCATACTGCAGGATACCTTAGACCAAATCTTTACACTGCTTCCAACCCAAGACTTACCTTCCACACAAAACAAATGCCATAAAGAAGTGAGGTAGGCCATACAATTATTTTAATAAAATGTAAAGAGCTTGCGTATGAGCAGGGTTCTGAGGAATATGATCATTAGTAGTAATTTTGAAACAAATTATATTTCTGACATATATCTTCATTTCCTATCAAAGAAGTGGGTCCAGTAATTTTTTTAGTAACTGAAGGAGATTTATAAAAAGTTGTTGGAAAGTCTTTTCTGGTGTTTTGATTTTGGCTTAGTAATTAAAATATTCAAACCTCATGTCTAACTTTTTTCTTTTACTGTCTATCCCCTTGATTAACATAGAAATCTGTAAATATTCCACACTGTCGCTCTTTTATCTATTAGATAAATTCCAATTTTCAACCCAACTTAGATCATAAATGTGATAGGAACATATAAAACAGATCAGCTTTTAGATATTGAAGTAACAAAGGAAAATAAGGAACAAAAATTACAAAGTTCATCAATTTCCCCATTCTAAATGCAGAGATGTAGAATGATTTTTTCTTTAAACATTTGATCTAATCTGAAACTAAAGCAGTGTAACTATTTTCAGTCACATAAACACTGTTTGGTCCAATCACTTGCTTGCATTTACTATCTACTTTACAAATGAGAACATACACATATTCTACATATAAACTTTGAAGGAGTCAAAACCTTCAGTCATCTCAGTTTGTTATGTGATAAGCACACTATCAAAAAAAGTAAAGTAGTCAACTGTATTTGCTTGTCTCATATCCCATGCTCAAGATTTATTTTCACTTGGTGTTTTAAAATAAGCTACCAGTCAAACCTAATCATCTTCATATTTTCTCCTTTTCATATCAATAGACCTCAGATTTAAATTAGTATTTTTTACACAGGGAACCATTAACATAAATAGTCTCTATGATACCAATACACAACAGGGGTGGGATAAAGCAATGAACTTACAATACCCTCAAAGGACAAAGTGATGAACACATGCATTTGATGAAGGGGAAAATAAAGGAGATGTGCAATACAGATGTTGAAAATGCATATATTAAAACAGTGCAAAGTTAAGTGCCTTCCTGGACCATGTAGTCCAAAAGTTGTAAGAAAATACAGATATGGTAGAAAAGTAAGAAAATTTTCATCAGAAAAGCAATAGTAACTTCTACACAAAAAGTTAGACACAAAATATCTCTCAATATAGTGATCACACTTCATCTTAGTCAAATTAATCAATGCTTGGAACAGATCATGTGGAAAGTGTCTTCTGAGCTGCGTTTCGTTTCATTCCTTTCCTTGAGCTCAGTTTCTAGTTCTTCAAGAACAGTGTAGGGCTCTATCACAGGTGCTCCTAAATCTACATTAGCTCCATTTACAGAGACCTGTTTCTTCAAGATTTCCACCTTCTCACTGAGCTCATTTCTCTCCATTTGAAGAACTCTATGAAGTTTCTCTAACCATTCTAGTTTTATGTGAAAGGACATTTTACCACAGAAAGTTTTCTGGAAAGAAAAATAACTTGTTTAACATTTGTATAAAAATGTACAAATTATTTTATACAAAATTAAGTAATCTGCCTCATATTGTAAACTACTTTTTACCATCTCTTGAATCTCATAGTATACTGTTATTTAAAATATTTATAGTTATTCTAGTCTAATGCAGAATCTTAAATTGTTTTATTTCTTTAAAGTAATAAAAATCCACTTCTAGACCTTAAGTATTAAGCTGATGATAAAGAATTAAGGAAGCTCAGTATCCTATTTTCCTTTCCTTAATATTTGTAAGCCCTAATATAACCTGTGAAATGTTATCACCTAATCCTTTCATGTTGCCAAAGTGTGAAATTCAGAAACTGCAAATGGAATATATTTCAGCTTTACTTACAGCAAACCTGAAAAATGGTGCTTTGTTGCCTTTTGGACAAGAGTAAGTCAAGAAATTAAGTTAAAAGTTTGTATTTTCTCCACAGTAATTTTAATAAAGCATTTTCCAAAGAACAGGGACTCAAGTTGTGACCTTCTACCAGCAACATCACCATTACCTGGATACTTGTTAAAGCCAACTCTGTAAGATCCCAATGTTCAGAAATTCAGAGTACGATTCAGCTATGCCCATCATTCACCCACCCATGCTTCTAATGTTCCTTTATTGTTGTTCTACACCTCAGCTCTCTTCCAACTAGAGATTCTGAGCAAGGCACTGTAAAGAGAAACAAGGATAGGACAGAGCCTTACAAAAATATCACAAAGCTAAGTGGGGTAAAGACCATGAGAAGAGCATGTGGAAGGTCTGGGGTGAATGCTGACCCACAGTGATCTCTACAGTCAAGAAGAATGTGTTCCAGTACAGAGGATTCTCCAGAGAGATAGCAAATTTTGGGTCCCTGCCTTAAACTGTTCCATGTCAACAGCATGCATCATCAGAATCCAGCAAAAACTGTCATGTTGCATAAAGTTCCCCCTCGTTGGAGCTGCAGCTGAAAGAGATAGCAGGAAGAAACAATCATTCGCTCATCAAATTCTCCACATCACTGGGTCTCAAAATACCTGGTAGTATCAAATGGAGTACCTAATATGGCAAAACACTGTTTGAAGCACTGCAGATACTCTTGTTCTCACTTTTAATGAAAGAGTAGAAAGGCCTGGAAAGGTTAAACAATTTGCCCAAGGTCTACAATAAATGACACAGGGTTATTAATCCAAAAAATCTGACTAATGAGCTCAACCAATACATAAGATGTAACAATCACGATGACTACAGAATGCTTACAAAATGCCAGGCCCAATTCGAAGTTTTCTTATATAGACCCTGTGTTTTTAAGTACCAATTTTAAAGGGGAAATGCCAAGATAAATAGCATTCCCCAATGAAGTCATACAATGCAAATATATATGCAATGCAAATATATATGCAAATCTCAGTTTCAGAGTCCATGCTCAAAAGCAAAGTGTTCCCTGTTCATTTTGGGGAAGACATTTTATTCGTTGAAATAAAATATCTGTACTTTAGAGGCTGTATTAGATAACTGTAGTCTTTAACATTACGCTTTTTGGCTGTATTTTGAACTGGAATGATCCAAAACATTTTTGTATACTGAATTTTAACAATGATACCAATACACAACAGGGGTGGGATAAAGCAATGAACTTACAATACCCTCAAAGGACAAAGTGATGAACATATGCATTTGATGAAGGGGAAAATAAAGGAGATGTGCAATACAGATGTTGAAAATGCATATATTAAAACAGTGCAAAGTTAAGTGCCTTCCTGGACCATGTAGTCCAAAAGTTGTAAGAAAATACAGATATGGTAGAAAAGTAAGAAAATTTTCATCAGAAAAGCAAAAGTTTTTTAATTTTATAAGCATCTATACTGTATTGTGTATACTGTATGTAAAAGATATTAAAAGAATAAACCTACTTTTGTTTATTTAGGCTTTAGACATAATTTCAAGAAATTGATTTCAACCAAAATATACTTATATCTTCCTCAGACTGGATTTAAAAAAATACTTCATTTAACACTTTGTAGAAAAACTGGGAAGTGATCAGCCATCTGAAATATTTTAAAAAGTACACTTCTCACAACAAACTAGCAGAAAGAGAAATCTGGAGACAATTCCATTTACAAATTCATCAAAAAGAATAAAATACTTATGAATAAACCTAACCATGGGGTGAAAGACCTCTACCCTGAAAACTGTAAGACACTCAGGAGAGAAATTAGACACCAATAAATGGAAATCTATCTTGTGTTCATGCATAGGAAGAACTAATATTGTCAAAATAGTCTTCCTAACCGAAGTAAATGACAGATTCAATGTAATGCTCATCAAATACCAGTGGCATTGTTCAAAGAACGAAAGCATATAATCCTAAAATTCACATGGAACCACAAAAGACTGCAAACAGTGAAAGCCATCATGAGAAAGAAGAACAAAGCTGGAGGGATTATGCTCCCTGACTTCAACCTCTACTACAAAGCCATAAATCAAACAATTTAGTACTGGCACAAGAACAGACCTATGTATAGATCAATTCTCCCCATTATTAAGTCCCCACATCATACCCCATTACAGTCACTGTCCATCAGCATAGAGTAAGATGCTATAGGGTCACTACTTGTCTTCTTTGTGCTATACTGCCTTCCCCATGCCCCGCCCCTACACATTACGTGTGCTAATCATAATGCCCCTTATTCCCCTTATCCCTTCCTTCCCATCCACCCTCCCCAGTCCCTTTCCTTTTGGCAACTATAAGTCCATTCTTGGGTTCTGTGATATGCTGCTGTTTTGTTCCTTCAGTTTTTCCTTTGTTCTTATACTCCACAGATAAGTGAAATCATTTGGTACTTGTCTTTCTCTGCCTAGTTTATTCCACTGACCATAATACCCTCTAGCTCTATGCATGTTGTGGCAAATGATAGGATTTATTTATTACGGTTGAATAATATTCCATTGTGTATATGTACCACCACTTCTTTATCCATTCATCTACTGATGAACACTTAGGTTGATTCCGTATCTTGTCTATTATAAATAGTGCTGCAAAAAACATAGGGATGCATACGTTTTTTTGAATCTGAGAATTTGTATTCTTTGGGTAAATTCATAGGAGTGGAATTCCTCTGTCATATGGTATTTCTAGTTTTAGTTTTTGAGGAACCTCCATATTGCTTTCCACAATGGTTGAACTGGTTTACCTTCTCACCATCAGTGTAGGAGGATTCCTGTTTCTCCACATCTTCACCAGAATTTGTTCTTCTTAGTCCTTTTCATGTTGGCCGTTCTAACTGGTGATATCTCATTGTGGTTTTAATTTGCATTTCCTGATATTTAGCGATGTGGAGCTTCTTTTCATGTGCCTGTTGGCCATCTGAATTTCTCCTTCAGAGAATTCTGTTCATATCATCTGCCCATTTTTAATCGGGTTATTTGCTTTTTGGATGTAGAGGTGTGTGACCTCTTTGTATACTTGGGATGTAAACCCCTTGTTGGATTAGTTGTTTATAAATATACTCTCCCATACTGTAGGATGCCTTCTTGTTCTGCTGATGATGTCCTTTGCTGATGGTATCCTTGGCTTTTAGATGGATGTAGTCCCATTTGTTCATTTTTGCATTTATTTCCTTTGCCTGAGGAGATGCTTTCAGGAAAAAGTAGCTCACATTTATATTCAGGAGATTTTTGCTTGTTTTCTTTTAAGTTTCATGGTTTCATGAATTTCAGATCCTTGATCCAGTTTGAGTTTACTTTTGTGTATCGGGTGAGACAATAATCCAGTTTCATTCTGTTGCATGTAGCTGTCCAGTTTTGCCAACACCTGCTGTTGAAGAGGCTGTCATTTCCCCATTTTATGTCCATGACTCCTGTATAGTATATAATTGACCATTGTATGTATGGGTTTATATCTGGACTCCCTAGTCTGTTCCATTGGTCTATGGTTCTGTTCTTGTGCCAGTACCAAACTGTCTTGATCACTGTGGTAGTAGAGCTTGAAGTTAGGGAGCATAAACTCTTGCTTTATTCCTCCTCCTCAGCATTGCTTTGGCTAATTAGGGACTTCTGTAGTTTCATGTGAATTTTAGAACTATTTGCTCTGGTTCATCGAAGAATGCTGTTGGTATGTTGATAGGGATTGCATTGGATATGTTGATTGCTTTAGACTGCATGGCATTTTGACAATATTAATTCTTCCTATCCATGAGCACAGGATTTTTTCCATTTATTGATTTCTTCTTTAATTTCTCTCATGAGTGTCTTGTAGATATCAGAATATAGGTCTTTCACTTTGGTGGTTAGGTTTATTCCTAGGTATTTTATTCTTTTTGATGAACTTGTGAGTGAAATTGTTTTCCTGATTTCTCTTTCTGCTAGTTCATCATTATTGTATAGGAACACAACAGATGTCTGTGTTTTAATTTTGTATCCTGAAACTTTGCTGAATTCAGCTATTAGATCTAGTAGTTTTGGAGTGGAGTCTTTTTGGTTTTTATGTACAATATCATGTTGTATGCAAACAGGGACAATTTAACTTCTTACTTGACAATCTGGATGCCTTTATTTCTTTCTGTTTTCCCATTGTTGTGGAGACAACCTCCAGGCCTATGTTGAATAAAAGTGGGGAGAGTGGGTATCCCTGTCTGGTTCCTGATCTTAAAGGAAAAGCTTTCAGCTTCTCACTGTTAAGTATGGTGTTGACTTTGTGTTTGTCATATATGGCCTTCATTATGTTGAGGTACTTGCCCTCTGTATCCATTTTGTTGAGAGTTTTTATCGTTTAAGTGGATGTTGAATTTTGTCAAAGGCTTTTTCAGCAGCTATGGATATGATCATGTGGTTTTTGTCCTTTTTGTTGATTTGGTAGATGATGCTGATGGGTTTTTTAGTGTTTTTGTCCCATTGTTGCATCCCTGCCTATGACTACCTCTATCACTATGAAAAGGTAGAAGAATCTGGTGCAGTCAAGAATCACCCAGGTAACTGCTACCAAAGGGAGAGGGACTCGGAAGGATGGGTGGGAAGGGAGGGATAAGAGTGGGAGGAAAAGAAAGGGGGCATTACAATTAGCATGTATAATGTGGGGGTTGGCACAGGGAGGTCTGTGCAACACAGAGAAGACAAGTAGTGATTCTACAGAATCTTACTACACTGATGGACAGTGACTGTGAAGGGGGATGTGGGGTGGACTTGGTGAAGGGGGAACCTAGTAAACATAATGTTCTTCATGTAATTGTAGATTAATGATACCAAAAAAAAAAATAGGTCAGGAAAAAACATAGCATATATAGGGTTTGGTACTGTCTGAGGTTCTCAGAATGTGTCCCCTGCACATAAAGGGGGACCACCATAGAACTTATGAGTCAGAGAAATCACTTTCTCCTACACTGTGCTTTGCAACTGGAGATCTGGCCTCCTGACCAAAATGTATGCTCTTTGTTATGTTTTTTCTGGTCAGAGGGAGTCAAGTATCTGTGTGCTTTGTGTCCCTATTCTCCTTTAAGACTGACAGCATGCCTTTTTTAAATGGCTTAAACTGTGGCAGGGGTGCAGCCTGTGGTTTTTAAATAGAATAATGCTAACTATTAATTTATTGACAGTAGTGAATAGTTAGCATCTGCCTGTTCCATATATTATACCTTTAAAAAAAACTTCTTCCAAAAATTTGTATGATGAAGAAGAAAATAAAGGATGGTTTCTCATTAATAACTTTAGTATTGATCATGTGTTGAAATGATACTACTGTGCACACTTTAGGCTAAAGTATATTATTAAAATTAACTTTGCTTGTTTCTCTTTACTTTTTAATATGGCCACCAAATAGTTTAGAATCACATACGTGGCCTGCATTATTTTTCCGTTAGATAATACTGCTTTAGAGTAGGGGCTGGCACATGTTTTCTGTACAGGGACAGACAGTAAGTATCTCAGGCTTTTTTAGTGGATAGAGTCTCTGTTGAAAGTTCTGCACTTTGTCCTTGTAGCCCTAGACAATAGGGAAGCAAATGGGTGTGGCTGAGAGCCAGTAAAACTATTTATAAAACAGGTAGCGCTTTATTTAACCCGTGGGTGTAGTTTGCTGATCCCCTCGAGAGATGTAGATTGATAACTTTTAAATGTAGTATCTCCAACGTCTCAGCCTCATCGATTTGGACAGAGCAAGAACATATCTCAGGTGGACAATTTACCTTTCTCAAGATGGCTCAGCGGTTGAATAGCAAAGTATTGACAGTGTATTGAGTCTTTTTAATACAGGAGAAGAGAAACCGGGACTATTGGCCCTGGTGTGTGGGTGCTGATTGTATGAAAGCCGCCTGGATCCTTGCACAGGGATGTGGGCGTCTCGTCGTCACCTGTCCTGCAGAGGCCAGGAGAATCCTGCCTGCAGGTTGTGTCCTGAGTGCTGTCGAAGGAAGGGCTTGCTTCACGCAGGACCCATTTGAAAAACAGCAGTGCCATCCAACAGACGTTCAAGAGAAGAAACAACAGTTACGTGGGCCTTGGTGCTGGCAAAGCGAAAGGAATTTTTACAAAGAGCTATTGAAGTAGTAAATCGTTTCTCTTACCCAGTTAAAAAGTTTTATCTACCGAGAGCGTGGCATTGAGAGCATTTGGAAGAACTGACGTCCATGGGATCAGAAAATGTCCTGAAAGGTGAAAGCTGTTCAGGATCACATCAAACAAAACAAAACAAAACAAAACAAAAGACACCAGGACAGGTGCTGGTATATTTTGTGTGGGTAGGTGGGGGAATTAGACCCCTCAGCCACGGTTTATACATAAACAAGGTGCTTATGTATTTTCTGTATGATGAGGGAGGTTTAGAGGTACTTCTGGAATAAAAAGATCACAAATGAAAAGTGTAATCCCAGGAAATTGCTAAACTAAAGTTTGATTTGTTACCTATTTTATGGTCTTCTTTTCCGTGTTGAGAGAAGCTGGAAATAATACATGTCCTTCTCCAGTTCTGCAGTCCATGAACTGTGCCCGTGGGTCAATGTTTACGCTGAATTTCAGTTTTCATTGTTGTTCCTTTTGGTGCTGGCGTGTAAATGTAATTTCGCTGTAGCTGAAGTGATTGGTTAACTAGCTGGGAACCCGTGTGGGATTAGGTAAGTCAGGGCTTGTGATGGGGTGCACTTTACAAATACAAAGTTTATAACCTGTGGATACTGCAGTGAATGCCTCGTTCACATGACTGACTGTTTGGGGGCATTTAGTCCATGTTCCACTTTTCATTAGTTTGTCCAAAGTCTAGGTAGTCTGCTGGAATAAAAATTAGTAAAACTTACTGCATATTACTGTATAATGGGCACTTAGCTCAGGACTTACGTATTTTATTTCACCATCAAAATTACCCTTTAGGATGGGAGGGAAGGGAGGGATAAGGGCGAGGAAAAAGAAAGAGGGCATTATGATTAGCATTATTAGTGTGGGGGGGGGCACGGGGAGAGCTGTACAACACAGAGAAGACAGGTAGTGATTTTGCAGCATCTTACTATGCAGATGGACAGTGACTGTGAAGGGGTATATGGGGGGGACTTGGTGAAGGGGGAACCTAGTAAACATAATGTTCTTCATGTAATTGTAGATTAATGATACCAAAAAATAAAAAATAGATACACTGGGACAGAAGCAGGGCTGTTAGGACAGTTCAGGGAGCAAATCTTCAAAATAGTTTTTGTTGTGAAAATGTTGCTGTATAAATTGTTGGAACAATAAATTTCTCTCTCTTCTTGCTGAAAAAAAAATACCCTTTGAACAGTACTAAAACCCAAAATTTAGAGTAATATAAAACATATAAAGTACTAAGTAATATAAATTAATATATAAATAATAAATGTATATTCCATTTTATTCTCTCATTGAACCATGTATCATTAAAACTGCTTTCTAAGTGATATAAAATGAGGAACGAAGGATCAGTCTGATAATTTCTCCAATTACTATAAACCGTTTGTTGCCCTTTGGAAATTGTTGGGGGGACCTTCCCTTTAATATGGCTGCTACTGTCAAAATCTAACTCCCAAGGTGATAGTGTTTGGAGGTGAGGCCTTTGGAGGTGATTGGGTGATGGGGAGCCCTGCGAATGGGACGACTGCCCTGATAAAGAGACCAGAGAGCTCTTGCCCTTTGGCCATGTGAGGAGGCACGGAGAAGGTGCCACCTATGAACCAGGAAGGGGCTTCTCACCAGGTACCAATCTGCTGGTGCCTTGATCTTGGACCTCCAGCCTCCAGAACTTTGAGAAATAAATGTGTTATTTATAAGCCACCCAGTCTATGATACTCTGCCTTTGCAGCCCAAAGGAGACTGAGACAGGGGACTTGACTTAACGTGCTAGACCCTAACGGGTCCTCGCAGGGGCGGCTGTGCCCCCCACAGGGCAGGTGGGTGTGTCGCAGGCACCTCATTGCCAGGGGCTCATCCATATTGCGTCTCAGCCTTGCCCAAATGCCACCCTGAACCTGCGCGATGCCCCTCCAGGGTGGGGGTCTGCAGGTGGCTGCCGTACACGCTCGGCCACTGACGCCCGTGTCCGTTCAGTAGCTGCCAGCGGCTTTGGCCTCAGCACAGAATGTCCCCTCAGAGCCTTTTAAAAAATCTGAGATCCACTTAAGAAGCATGCACAGCATTTGACTATGACTTTGCAGTGTCCTCTATTGAACAGTTTACCTCCCTTTGGTTTTTATCCATGCCACTGACTTTCTTCAGGAGTCCAGGCTGCTTGCCTTCTGTCCCGTCCCTCGGTCTGTATTTGTCTGATTGTTTCCTCGAGTCCATTGAGATGCACGTTTTTGGCAAGAACCCTGCAGAGGTGATGTGTGTCCTTCTCGTTGTGCAGCCCTAGAGGGGATTCAGGTGGTCCACCTGTGCTTTCATTGCTCTGGCTGAGCTCGGGTAGCTGGTTATGGCTGTGCCCACCCCATCTTCCTGGGGTGCAGGTACCTTCATTCCTGTGGAAGGAATGAGTGAACTCCGGCATTTTTTTGGGGTATGAATATCTGTTCACACCCATTTCCTATCCTTCCCTGTTTGAAATACTACATTGGCAGCTACAAGATGGTGAGCTACTACTTTGGCTGTTTCTTCTGCAAGTTCTCCTTGTTCCTTGGTTCACCCCAGGTGTATCGTGTCCATCGACCTACAACACTGTTTGCATTTCAGGGCTGCTCCAAGCTCTCAGGGAAAGTCTTCTGAGAAGAAGAGCTTTACTTCTGCGACCCTAACTTTTTTTGAGAGTCATTATAGCCTGTTTTTATTGTTTTGTTTTATTCTTAAATGTGCTGTAGTTGATGAACATCATTAATCTTTCTGATGTTCAAGTTGCCCTCCAATTGGCCAGTGGGAATCCTTTTGGCTGCCATCACTCTTAAAAGTGGCTTTCCCCACGCTGAAAGTGTTCCATGGAACACATAAAAAAATGACACATGGACATAATGTTTCTGATGTACCGTTTGGTCCCACCTTGTACTTCAGCAGTATTTTCACCATTTCACTTGCAAAGAGTCACATCTCAGGCAGTGCAGTGGGAATGGCATTGCTAGGGTAGGTGAAGTTACTCATATTCACAGGAAATTTTTTTTCTTTTCTCGTTCATTCCAGGTGTACAACATAGTGATTCAGTGATTCTGTACAGAATGCTCACCGCGGGACGTGTAACGGGAGAGTTTTAGTTTGTACGACAATGTGGTTTGCTTATTTAAGTCAAGACCCAAGTTTGCTGAAAATTTTATGACAGCAGAATTCACTGACCCCAGGGGACTTTACATCAACATCTAAGACAAAGCCCTAGCTCTTAGTGGTGTGGTTTGGGGATAAAAAGCTTTGTTTTTCTTTTCTTACTAAATTTTAAAATCTACATTACTAAATACTCCAGTAAGTGTAATTACCAACTGTCAACATAGAAAGGTATTTTAGTATTACTGACTATATTCCCTAAGCTGTGTTTTCATCCCTGTGAGTTATTTTGGTTATAATTGAGATACTGTGCCTCTTTACCCCCTTCCCCTATTTCACCCATCTCCCGAAACCCTCCTGTATGGCATCTACCAGTGTCTTCTCTGTGTCTCTGAGTCTTTCGGTTTTGTTACTTTGATTTGTTTTTTAGATTCCATACAACAGTGAAATCCTATGGTATTTGTCTTTCTCTGCCTGGCTTATTTCACTTAGCATAATACCTTCTAGATCCATCCTTGTTGTAACAAATGGCAAGATTTCAATATTTTTTTTTCGTTGAATAATATTCCCTTGTGTATATGGACCACCTCTTCTGGATCCATCCAGATATTGATGAATACTTTGGTTGCTTCCATATCTTCACTGTTGTAAATAGTGCTGCAATAAGCATAGGGCTGCATGTATCTTTTTGGATCAGGAATTTTGTTTTCTTTGGGTACTTTTCCAGGAGTGGGATTGCTAGGTCATATGGTATTTCTATTTTCAGTTTTTCGAGGACCCTCCATACTGTTTTCCACTCCATATCAATTGCCATTCCCACCTGCAGCATAGGAGGGCTCCCTTTTCTCCACATTCCCACCAACACTTGCTATTTCTTGTCTTTTGGGTAGTGGCCATTCTAACTGGTGTGAGGTGAGATATCACTGCTGTTTTGATGTGCATTTTCCTGATGACTGATGATTAGTGATATTGAGCAGATAGGCATTTTTTTTGAAAAGTCACAGCAATATAGACATTTCATTTCAAAGTTGAGATACAAGTACTTCCCGTGGTATTTCCTGTGTGTGGGGTGGCGTGCATCACTCCACCAGAGGTCATGTGCGTGCCTAAGTGTGTTTCTCCACGTGTGCCCCTGTGTGTCTGTGTGTGTCTGTGATGTGCACCGTGCTCCCGTTTAGATGGCATGTCCACCTATTTGCTCCATGGTAGGAATCTTGAGCTCATGAGAAGCTACTGGACTCTGGATGAAGATGATTTCAATCTACTTTTCAAAAGTAATTTCACTCTTCTCTGCACTGCTTTCATGCACAAAGTCCCTGAAGGTGGTTGCCATCAATTCCCATTGAGAAATGTTCTTCCTTTACTGTTATTTGAGGGACCACTTCCTTATGGTTGCATATCCCTGTTAGAACACAAAGGCATCCCGCCTGGCTGGTATGAACGCTTTACAGGCTGAGCCTCGATCTGATTAAATGATTCAAGCTCACTTCCACAAGGCTGAAGTCTTTGGTCTAAACTCATGCTTAGAAGTGGAGGGAAAACAGATCTGGGAACAATTACTAAGAGCTGCTGTGTGGTTCCCATTACATTTTCTTCTAGTGCTGAGAGTGGAGGCTGGGGGTGGAGGGAATCACGGATTGATAATGTATTACAG
This sequence comes from Manis pentadactyla, assembly GCF_030020395.1. Classification (NCBI taxonomy): domain Eukaryota; kingdom Metazoa; phylum Chordata; class Mammalia; order Pholidota; family Manidae; genus Manis; species Manis pentadactyla. Next base: position 29,507,327 of record NC_080039.1, read on the forward strand.
AAAGTGGCCTTGTTTGTGCTTGATTATGATGATAACAGTGTAATTTAGTGCATGGTGTGAGCTGTGCTAGAAATGTGAAAGCGTCTCATCCCGCCAAGATTTTTCTGTAGCTTGCTGTTTAATCAGGCTCAGAAAGTAGTACAACCTTTTGCTAAGATAGTAAGATATCAAAATGAACAATTCCAGTGTGTAAAAATAGCAAGAGAATATAACGGATAGGTCAAAGAGGTAAAATACTATGGGCCAGCACACTAGTTATCAGGCTCTAATACATTAAAATGCTTTAAATATATGACATAATCATGGTTGCATGCCTACTAAATGCAGATTCGTAGTAAATACGCTATGTTTAAGGTGTGCTAAGAAGCCAGACATAAGGTGCTCTCAACCATAAAGTCACCCTGGAATCTGCTCATTTTCTCTCTGAGTGATCAGAAAACAAATACTTGGGAGTCTTTGGAAATATCTTGGAATCTGGGTCCTAAATATTTCACAGTTGATTTCTTTTAGAGTTTTTCTTTAAAAAAAGGGGGGGGGGAAATGAAAATTTAATTTTTTATAATAGAAAGAGTATCTTACTGGTAATAATTTAGCAAATACAGAGAAGCATAAAAAAAGAGAACAAAATAGGCTTATTGTTCCACCCTCATGAGGTTGAGGATTTCAGTTCAGGGTACACACACACACACACACACACACACACACACACACACACATAGCATAGATGCCACTGAATTAAGAAAAAGAAAAGGTATCCCATTAAATTAAGAAAAAGAAAAGGTATCCCATTAAAAAAAACTTGTCCTCCCTACATAAGAAAGAGATTGAGCATTATCCCCACCAGATGTTATAATTGGGTATTTATTCCCCTGGGTTTTGTCTGTTCCTCTCTGGCAGTGCTATTTTACATGTAAGTGACAGAACCCCAATTCCAAGTTGCATTGGTAACAGAGACCCTCTGGCTCCAGTGGGTGAGTACAGAGGTGCAGCTGGTTTCCGGAGCATCTGGAACATTCCTGGACCCCCAGGTGTCACGGGAACCCTGTCCATCACCTCTGCTTCCCATCTGAGGCCGACTTTGCACTCTCCCACTGGAGCTGCCTCTTCTGCCAAGTGGGTATGATGGCCAGTATGTCCCAGGCTTTGGTCCTTAGCTGTGCCGACGGGAAGGGGTTCCATGAGACCTGCTGGGCTTGGCTTGGTACCCAGGTGAACCTGCAGAATGCTTCCCAACTGATGCCTTTACTCGCATCAGATGGTTGGGCCAGAGAGGGCCATGTACCAGAAGAGGGGGCGTTGTTCCAGAAGGGAGGTGTCTTGGACGTGCCCTTCACCATTTCATCTGAAAAATATTTTCACTTAAGAAGGTACTACACTGGTGGGATTTTCTTTTAAATAATATAATTTTCTAAAATTCATTTTGTTTTCATTAATCCATAATTACATGAAGAACATTATGTTTACTAGTCTCCCCCCATCACCAAGTCCCCACCCTGCAAACCCAATTACAGTCACTGTCCATCAGCGTAGTAAGATGCTGTAGACTCACTACTTGTCTTCTCTGAGGTGTACAGCCCTTCCTATGCTCCCACCCCACGTTATACATGATAATCATATGGCCCCCTTTCATTTTCCCCACGCTTATCCCTCCCTTACCATCCATCCTCCCCAGTCCCTTCCCTTTGGTAACTGTTAGTCCATTCTTGGGTTCTGTGATTGTGCTGCTGTTTTGTTCCTTCAGTTTTTCTTTGTTCTTATACTCTACAAATGAGTGAAATCATTTGGTACTTGTCTTTCTCCGCCTGGCTTATTTCACTGAGCATAATACCCTCCAGCTCCATCCATGTTGTTGCAAATGGTAGGATTTGTTTTCTTCTTATGGCTGAATAATATTCCATTGTGTATATGTACCACATCTTCTTCATTCATTCATCTACTGATGGACACTTATGTAGCTTCCATTTCTTGGCTATTGTAAATAGTGCTGTGATAAACATAGGGGTGCATCTGTCTTTTTCAAACTGGAGTGCTGCATTCTTAGGGTAAATTCCTAGGAGTGGAATTCCTGAGTCAAATGGTATTTCTATTTTGAGCTTTTTAAGGAACCTCCATACTGCTTTCCACAATGGTTGAACTAATTTACATTCCCACCAGCAGGGTAGGAAGGTTCCCCTTTCTCCACATCCTCACCAACATTTGTTGTTGTTTGTCTTTTGGATGTTGGCAGCCATCCTTACTGGTGTGAGGTGATATCTCATTGTGGTTTTAATTTGCATTTCTCTGATGACCAGTGATGTGGAACATCTTTTCATGTGTCTGTTGGCCATCTGGATTTCTTGGAGAACTGTCTGTTCAGCTCCTCTGCCCATTTTTTAATTTGATTATTTGCTTTTTGCTTGTTGAGGTGCATGAGCTCTTTATATATTTTGGATGTCAACCCTTTATCGGATCTGTCACTTATGAATATATTCTCCCATACTGTAGGGTATATTTTTGTTCTACTGGTGGTGTCCTTTGCTGTACAGAAGCTTTTCAGCTTAATATAGTCCCACTTGTTCATTTTTCCTTTGTTTCCCTTTCCTGGGGAGATACGTTCAAGAAGAGGTCTCTCATGTTTATGTCCAAGAGATTTTTGCCTATGTTTTTTTCTAAGAGTTTTCTGGTTTCATGACTTACATTCATGTTTTTGATCCATTTCGAGTTTACTTTTGTGTATGGGGTTAGACAGTGATCCAGTTTCATTCTCCTACATGTAGCTGTCCAGTTTTGCCAGCACCAGCTATTGAAGAGACTGCCATTTCCCCATTGTATGTTCATGGCTCCTTTATCGAATATTAATTGACCATATATGTTTGGGTTAATGTCTGGAGTCTCTAATCTATTCCACTGGTCTGCGGCTCTGTTCTTGTGCCAGAAACCAAATTGTCTTGATTACTGTGGTTTTATAGTAGAGCTTGAAGTTGGGGAGGGAGATCCCCCCCACTTTATTCTTCCTTCTCAGGATTGTTTTGGCTATTCGGGGTCTTTGGTGTTTTCATATGAATTTTTGAACTATTTGTTCTGGCTCATTGAAGAATGCTGTTGGTAATTTGATAGGGATTGCATCAAATCTGTATATTGCTTTGGGCAGGATGGCCATTTCGACAATATTAATTCTTCCTAGCCAAGAGCATGGGATGAATTTCCATTTGTTAGTGTCCTCTTTAATTTCTTTTAAAAGTGTCTTATAGTTTTCAGGATATAGGTCTTTCACTTCCTTAGTTAGGTTTACTTTGAATTATTTTATTCCTTTGATGCAATTGTGAATGGAATTGTTTTCCTGATTTCTCTTTCTATTGTTTCATTGTTAGTGTATAGGAAAGTCACAGGTTTCTGCGTGTTAATTTTGTATCCTGCAACTTTGCTGTATTCCGATATCAGTTCTAGTAGTTTTGGAGTGGAGTCTTTAGGGTTTTTTATGTACAATATCATGTCATCTACAGATAGTGACAGCTTGACTTCTTATTTGCCAGTCTGAATGCCTTGTATTTCTTTGTTTTGTCTGATTGCTGTGGCTAGGACCTCCAGTACTATGTTGAATAACAGTGGGGAGAGTGGGCATCCCTGTCTTGTTCCCAATCTCAGAGGAAAAGCTTTCAGCCTCTCACTGTTCAATATAATGTTGGCTGTGGATTTATCATATATGGCCTTTATTATGTTGAGGTACTTGCCCTCTATACCCATTTTGTTAAAAGTTTTTATCATGAATGGATGTTGAACTTTGTCAAATGCTTTTTCAGCATCTATGATGATGATCATGTGGTTTTTGTCTTTCTTTTTGTTGATATGGTGGATGATGTTGATGGATTTTCGAATGTTGTCCCATCCTTGCATCCCTGGGATGAATCCACTTGGTCATAGTGTACGATCCTTTTGAGGTATTTTTGAATTCGGTTTGCTAATATTTTGTTGGGTATTTTTGCACCTACTTCTCTCAGGGATATTGGTCTGTACTTTTCTTTTTTGGTAGGGTTGTTGCCTGGTTTTGGTATTAGGGTGATGTTGGCTTCATAGAATGAATTTGGGAGTATTCCATACTATTCTGTTTTTTGGAAATCTTTAAGGAGAATAGTTATTATATTTTTGCTGTATGTCTGATAAAATTCCAAGGTAAATCCATCTGGCCTGGGGGTTTTGTTCTTGGGTAGTTTTTTGATTACTGCTTCAATTTCTTTGCTAGTAATTGGTTTGTTTAGATTTTTTCTTTCTTCCTTGTTCTGTATTGGATGGTTGTATTTTTTTAGGAAGTTGTCCATTTCTCCTAGGTTTTCCAGCTTGTTAGCATGTAGGTTTTCATAGTATTCTCTAATAATTCTTTGTATTTCTCTGGGGTCCATTGTGATATTTCCTTTCTCGTTTGTGTTTCTGTTGATGTGTGTTGTGATCTTTATATCTTAATGAGTCTGGCTAGAGGCTTATCTATTTTGCTTATTTTCTCAAAGAACCAGCTCTTGGTTTCATTGATTATTTTCTATTGTTTTATTCTTCTCAATTTTGTTTATTTCTTCTCTGATCTTTATTATGTCCCTCCTTCTGCTGAGTTCAGGCCTCATTTGATCTTTTTCCAATTTTGATAATTGTGATGTTAGACTATTCATTTGGGATTGTTCTTCCTTCTTTAAATATGCCTGGATTGCTATATACTTTCCTCTTAATACTGCTTTCGCTGCATCCCACAGAAGTTGGGGATGTGTGTCACTGCTGTCATTTACTTCCATACATCGCTTGATTTCTATTTTAATTTGGTCTTTGATCCATTGATTATTTAGGAGCATGTTGTTAAGCCTCCATGTGTTTGTGAGCCTTTTTGCTTTCTTTGTACAATTTAGTTCTAGTTTTATTCCCTTGTTGTCTGAGAAGTTGGTTGGTGAGATTTCAATCTTCTGGCATTTACTGAGGCCTTTTTGTGGCCTAGTATGTGGTCTATTCTGGAGAATGTTCCATGTGCACTTGAGAAGAATGTGTATCCTGTTGCTTTTCGGTGGAGAGTTCTATAGATGTCTATTGGGTCCATCTGTTCTGGTGTGTTGTTCAGTGCCTCTATGTCCTTACTTATTTGCTGTCCAATGGGTCTATCCTTTGGAGTGAATGGTGTGTTGAAGTCTCCTAAAATGAATGCATTTCATTCTATTTCCTCCCTTAGTTCTGTTAGTATTTGTTTCACATATGCTGGTGCTCCTGTGTTGGGTGCGTATATATTTATAATGATTATATACTCTTGTTGGACTGACCCCTTTATCATTATGTAATGTCCTTCTTTATCTCTTGTTACTTTCTTTGTTTTGAAGTCTATTTTGTCTGATACTAGTACTGCAACACCTTTTTTTCTCTCCCTGTTGTTTGCATGAAATATCTTTTTCCATCCCATGACTTTTAGTCTGTGTATGTCTTCGGGTTTGAGGTGAGTCTCTTATAAGCACCATATAGATGGGTCTTGTTTTTTTATGCATTCAGTGACTATGTCTTCTGATTGGTGCATTCAGTCCATTTACATTTAGGGTTATTATTATAGGTATGTACTTATTGCCATTGCAGGCTTTAGATTTGTAGTTACCAAAGGTTCAAGATTAATTTCCTTAGTAAGAGTCTATGTTTACTCACTTAGTTTGCTATTACAAACACAATGTAAATGTTCTTTTCTGTTTCTCCTCCTTTTTCTTCCTCCTCCATTCTTTATATATTAGGTATCATATTCTGTACTTTTATTCTATCCCTTGATTGACTTTGGGGATAGTTAATTTAATTTTGCATTTGCTTAGTAACTAGCTGTTCTACTTTCTTTACTGTGGCTTTATTGGTGACAGCTATTCAACCTTAGGAAAACTTCCATCTATAGCAGTCCCTCCAGAATAGTCTGTAGAGATGGTTTGTGGTATGCTCAGCTTTTGCTTATCTGGAAGTTGTTTAATTCCTCCTTCAAATTTAAATTATAGTGTTGCCAGATAAAGTAATCTTGGTTCCAGGCCCTTCTGCTTCATGGCATTTAATACCTCATGCCACTCCCTTCTGGCCTGTAAGGTTCCTGCTGAGAAGTCTGATGTTAGCCTGATGGGCTTTCCTTTGTATGTGATCTTATTTCTGTCTCTGTCTGCTTTTAACAGTCTGTCCTTATCCTTGATCTTTCCCATTTTAATTACTATGTGTCTTGGTGTTGTCTTCCTTGGGTCCCTTGTGTTGGGAGATCTGTTGATCTCCATGGCCTGAGAGACTATCTCCTTCCCCAAATTGGGGAAGTTTTCAGCAACTACCTCCTCAAAGACACTTTCTATCCCTTTCTCTCTCTTCTTTTTCTGGTATCCGTATAATCCAGATATTGTTCTGCTTGGATTGGTCACACAGTTCTCTCAATATTCTTTCATTCTTAGAGATCCTTTTTTTTCTGTGTGCCTCAGCTTCTTTGTATTCATCTTCTCTAGTTTCTGTTTCATTTATCATCTCCTCCACCGTATCCAACCTGCTTTTAATACCCTCCATCGTGCTCTTCAATGATTGTATCTCTGACCTGAATTCATTCCTGAGTTCTTGGATGTCTTTCCATGAACATGTTAATTATTTTTATTCTGAACTCGCTTTCAGGAAGAGTCACGAGTTCTGTATCATTTAAATCTTTCTTTGGAGTTGTATTAACAATTTTACTCTGGACCAGGTTTCTTCGGTATTTCATATTTGTATATGGCGCCCTCTAGTGTTCAGAAGCTCTACTCTGGAGCTGCTCAGCCCCTGAGGCAATGTCGGAGGCCACAGGGGAGCGGTACTGGTGCCTGGGGGTAGGAAAGAGCTGTTCTCTGCTTCCCGGCTGCTGTGCCTGTCTCCACTGCCTGAGCCGGTGGGCTGAGCACACAGGTATAAGCTTTTGTCCCAGAGCAGCCGGATATGGCTTTCTACAAGTGGCCAAAATCCCAGTCTCCCCAGGAAATCCACCTGTCCCTGCTTTACAACCCTGTAATCAGAAGATTATGATGAAAGCACCATGAAATGTAGGTTTGTGCTCCCAGGGCAGATCTATGGAGGTAGGTGTTCAGCAGTACCAAGCCTTCCACTCCCTCCCTAATCAGTTTCTCTTCCTCCTGCCACTGAGATGGGGTGGGGGAAGGGCTCAGGTCCTGCAGAGCCACAGCTCCAGTATGTTATCCCATTTGGTGAGGTCTGCTCTTTTCTCCAGGTGTATGTAGTCTGGCGCCATCCTCTTCCCTGTTGCTCTCTCAGGATTAGTTGCGCCAACTATATTTTCTAATTCCATTCAGTTTTAGGAGGAGGCATCTGTCTCTCCTCTCATGCCGCCATCTTTAACCCAATTCACTGGTGGGGTTTTTGAATCATGTATAGAAAGCTAAGGTCTGTCTCAAAGGTCACGTGCAGATTCCTCCCTGTCATACCCATTACTGATTGGTGTGTAGCCTTCTTTCTCAGTCATTTTCTGTGTGTTTATGAGCATGAATATGAATGTGTACTAACCCTCCAGAAATGACTAGGTGTTTTTAGGGAACTGTAATGGATTATCAATTAGTGTTTTAGGACTGCTGCAACAGAGTGCCAACATCTGGGTGGCTTAAAACTACAGGAATTTGTCGTCTCCCTGATGTGGAGGCCAGAACCTGAAATCAGGGTGTGAGCAGGGCTACACTCCCTGCAAAACTCCAGGGGAGGCTTCTTCCTCACTTCCTCCAGCTTCTGTTGCTCACTATCAATCTTTGGCGTTCCTTGGTGTACAGATGCATTATTCCAGTCACAGGGCCTGTGTGTGTCTTTCTGTGTACAAATTTTTCCTTTTTAGGACCGGATTAGGATCCACCTCATGACAGTGTAATTGATTACTTTAGTAAAGACCCTGTTTCAAAATAAGGTCACATTCTGAGGTACTGAGGGTTAGGACTCCAACATATCTTATTTGGGGGACACAATTCAGTCCACAAACGATGTGGGTTTTTACAAATCAAGTGGTATCTTTATGTATGTACTGCTTTGTGAATTGCTTCTTTTGGGTAACAGAAATCTGGACTTAATTTGATGTCAACATCTGCTTCTGCCTTGTGCTCTGTAGGTGCTGTTTGATTTGTATAGTGCTGTTCTTCCTGAGTTTGCCACACAGTCTTATGAACACATGCAAGTATTTTGTCTTGGTGAACATCAAGAATTTTAGCTGCAGGAGCCAAGTTGATATGTATTTGAAATTTTAATAAATGTTGTCAATTGCTCTCCAAAATGCCCTCCCACAACAGGGACTATGGGGAAAATGGCACTTCCTGTGGCCAGGATCCTCCCCTGAACCGTGACCTATGTGACGATGGAATTGGCCTACTGCTAGGCTAATGCTCTCACACCCATAGGCAATGAGCTCTTATTGATGGAGTCACTACATAAAGAGCTCTGGGCAGAGGCAGAGACGGAGGTGGACTGCAGACCTGCAGACTGCTGGATGAAGGTGGGATACTAGTTTCGACCTACCACCATGAGAATAATGACGGGTATACACCCTTTTACCCCAAGAATGTTCCATTGTCATTTCTCAGTCTCACTGAATCCAGAGTGAACTTGCCCAGGACTGAAACCCTCAGGCAAGATAGGGGCTCAAGGGTCCCCAGATCTTTACTAGACTTGATACTACCTGCAAATCAGTGTTTCACTCAGGTTTTGTCGATATGAAATGGATTTCATTATACTTTTAATATCTTGGGTTACTAGCTAGGTTGAGAATCTTTACATGTGTTTGTATATTTCCTGTCCTATAAAGCAGCAATTTGTATCTGCTCCTTTTAAGTTTTTTCTATGGAGTTATCAGTGGCTTTTCAACAGATTCATGAGAGTTTTTTTAGATATGGAGCATATTAACTGCTTTGTAGTTAACTTTTGGCAATGTTCCCCGTTTTCATTTTAAAATAAAAAATTAGAGTAAATATAATAAAATCTATAGATTTTTCTCTCTGCATTTCTTGTATTGGTTTTATGCATAGCATTTCCTTCTGCATTTGTCCAGGTTTATATGGCTTTGTTGTCAACATCCAGCATTTTCATCTCTCTGGCTCTTTTGTGGCTGACTTCTAAGTTTGGTGGTTTGGTGACAAGATTGGGATTTGGCAAACTTTTTCTGAGAAGGGACAGACTATAAATATTTTAGGTTTGGAGGGCCATATGGTCTCTGTGGCAGCCAGTTAACTCTGCTGCTATAGCCAGAAAATGACCATTGACAATACCTAAATGACTGCACATGTCTGTTCTGTGCCCCAATAAAACCTTTTTTTTTTTTTTTAAAGAAATAGATGGCAGGCTGTAATTTGTCAATCTCTGGACTAGACAATGGCAAAATTTCCCAATCAGTTACGTTATTTAGACATGCCTGTGTTCTTTACTTAGAAATAAGCAATAAAGACATGTATAATTGTTGCAAAACTAAATTCACCACAGTCATTTAATGGCTTATTGCAGAAGAGTTTTTTGTATACATGGACTCAACAAATAATATGTTTATGTGGTTGCATGTGCGGCCTGTTTCCTTCTAGGCATTTGAGTCTTGAGATTCCTTCATTTGTCAGAAGACAAATGGATGACTCCATTGAAAGGGGCCTTATAAATGCCTCATGCCGGATGTATGAGATTCTGTTTTGCAAAGTAAAAGAAACACTGATACATTCCACTGACTTGGAAAAGCTGATGGCTTCAGATAAATAGGCTTAGCTGTTTGTCGTTTTAAGGCAATAAGCATCTTCATGACACAATTAATGGAAAAAGCAACCATTGATGATAAAACTTAACCACAGATGTACTTTCTTAAAGCTTTTGATTTGCTGTTCAAATGATTACAAATAGACTGACAGCACGTGTCACATTTCCTGCCATACCTATTTCAGACCTCAGTCTGTCCCAAGTTCTAATTGGCTTCCAAAGGGAACCCTGGAGAGTCAACAATGTTAAAGTTGGGGAGCCTCCAGATTAAGGGTCATGTGGGCATTGGACACACGCACCGATGACTGTCTCTGCAGCTCCTGGCTCCCGAGGCTGTAGCAGGGGTCTGATACATTTTGTTGGATGAATGAATGAACTCCTGGTCCCATGCTGGTCTCCCGGCTCCAACTTTCTGGGGAGTGGTGCCTGGGAATCTGCACTGTGACAAAGAAGCGTTTCTGATGCTTCTGAGGTCCCTTCCAAGTTGAGAGGCCTCATGTCCCCAAATTAACTTCCAGTGAATACAATCAATTACAGTTGTGCTATTCTCAGTTTATCCATTTTATGTCCAGGGGATATTTATGTCTGGCTGTAGGAGATGACTCAATGGAAAAAATGACTATGTTTTTAGCCTGTTTATCTTTCTGGCTTGGTTGTTTGAACCGTATCACAATTCTTTCTGTAAAACATTCTGATGGTTACTAAGATCAGGATTGCTGTGAAAATTAACTCTGATGGTCCCTTTTAGCTTTATTTATTCCTAATTCCTCTTGGTAATATTAACCTAATTCCTCTTTGTAATATTTGCAATCATTCGAACAGCAAAAATAAAACAAAAATATAGAAAAAAATGAGAAAATTAACATTCTTCTATTGGCATTTTTTTTTAAGGAAAGAAAATTCTGTACCTGTATTGTGGCAGTACAGGACTTAGGAGAAGGGGGAAAATGTATAACATGTCAAATTTTTAACTTATGTGACTCTTTTTATCATATTTTCTTAGTGTATCACTCCAAAGGGGAATGATGGTGCTTCCGCATTTACTGTTACCTCTTACACATTAAATTGGCCTGAAGTTCTTAAAGCATTTAGAGACTCTGTTCTAATGTAACACATTGTCTTAAAAATTTTGTGTTATATCTGTCTTCGTAGTTGGACTCTCAGTTGCTTAAGGGCAGCTCATGTCCTATGTGTGTTTCTGGAACCATGTCATCTGCCCCTTAATATTCATCCCCTGAGGGGCTGATATCCATATGGGGGAAGTGATGTCTTCACGCAAAATTCCAGCTGATCTGCACATCAGCTACCTTTGATTTAAAAGTGTTTTTTTCTACTGAAAGATGAGATGAACACTGATTCTTTATTCAACATCTTTAAAAAATCCAGGTGCTGGAGGCTGATTGTGTGATTGTGTATCTTGTATATAACCTGCCCTTCCTCATGCGCAGTAGCCCCCGCGTCACGTTGCCTACCTTTGGGTGCTCGAATGCCAGCTGAGGAGAGCTGATTTTGAACTCTTCTGCTTTAAGGCTTTTTTCCCCCTTGAGAGCGTTCGCCTTCTGGTTCCCGATAGGTTGATCTCCCTTTCCAGTTTGGTGGGGAGCCTCCCAGATGCTCTGTGGGTGCCCTGTTTAGAGAAGCGGAAGCATCAGCTGATTTTTGTTTACAAACTATGGCTGATATAGACTGCTCAGCCATACAAGAAGCATACACCGAAGAACTAGAAGTTCAAGGTGCTGAATCTTTTTTTAAATTAAAAACAATTTTTGGTATCATTAATCTACAATTACATGAGGAACATTTTATTTACTAGACTCCCCCATCACCAAGTCCCCCCCACCCCATTACAGTCACTGTCCATCAGCATAGTAAGATACTGTAGAATGACTACTTGTCTTCTCTGTGTTGTACAGCCCTCCCCGTGCCCCCCCCACATTATGTCTGCTAATTGTAATTCCCCTTTCCCCCCTTGTCTCTCCCTTTCTACCCATCAAGATGCTGAATCTTGAAGTCATTCCACTAAGCACAACCAAAAGACAAGGGAACAGCTCAGCTCTAGAGCTGACATGGGCAAAGCCAGCTGTAGGTGGCTCTGTTGAGGACAGAGGTGAGGCGCTCAACTTCTTGGTGAACTTCTTAAGTGAGTCGTTAAAGTAATCTTTAAGTGTCAGACTTAGAATTCCCTATTTCGCTTTTTGTGAATTTCCCAGCTCATCTATTGCACAATGATTGGCAGAAAATTGTCCTCCAAACAATAAAATACTTCTCTTTTTGTGGAAAGATCTCAGTTCAAGTGAGTTGAAGGAAGTACAGGTTTTTTTGTATACAGTATATTTTTCTCTGCTTTATCATTTTTTTGAGGTGTACATCACATATAGTAAAACTCATTCTTTTTCAAATGTGTCGTTCAGGAGTCTTTAAACTGCATACAGCCCGTGGGTTCCATGTGACTCAACACTTGTTTTTGTAAATAAAGTTTTTTTGAACACAGTCACTCCCATTTATTTGCATATTGCCTAACCTGCTTTCATGCTACAATGACAAACGTGGGTAGTTGCAACAGTTTTGGTCTTCAGATTCCAAAATATTTATCATCTAGTCCTTTGTACAAAGTGTATAGACTTGGCTCTACTGGAGTTCTACAAAATGGATAGTCACATAACTACCACCACTATCAAGATCTAAAATATTTCCACTGCCCTTAAAAATTAAGGAAGCTAAAATTTGAGGAAAGAAAATGGTTTCATAAAGCTAAATTTTACTCTATGCTTGATACTGACTTTAAGTTTGTAACAATTTAAATCATGTTTGACAATCGATTGGATATTCAGGGTTTGTCTTCCCAGCAGAGATTTCCCACTTTTCTGCTCAACAAAACCCTGATTTCCTCTTGAGGAATTCAACCCTCCTCCATTTTGGTTTCAAATGTGTGGGTGTGTTGGATCCCAGCCCAAGCTCCTTCTGTCCCTCCTGGTCCTGGTGTAGCAACCAGGGATTGGCACGGGAGACATGTGGGGGCTTCTAGGAAAGCAAAGCCTTACTTCTCCCTGGGTGCTGCCCCAAAGAGTGTTCTCTGTTGGACCTGAAGGAGGAATCAGCCCGCCTGGCTGACATCCACAGGGGCCCGTGCCGAGGGCTCGTGTAGACATGAAAACGTAGGCTGGCTGGGAGTGATTGAAACTGGAGGGAGAAAGCAGACCCTGCTCATGTTGGTTTCAGGAGCCCAGATTCACGTCTTGCCTGTCGTTAGCCTTATGGCCAGATGCTGTAGTAAATTCCTTTGAGTGTGTAAGTCGGTTGGAGAAGGGATTTCTGTTATTTGTAACTAATTGAGCTCTAGTTGATGCCAACTATGTAACACTGAGGAAATTACATAAAAACCCCAAAACATCTATTATTGTATTTGTATAATGTACAAAAAAACCCAGTACAGTTCTAGCTGAGGATTTTATATTACTACTTAACTCACTGGAATAAGACCTGCCTTGAAATTTCTGTATTTATTAATCAAGTTCTCATTCATTCCTTCCTTCAGCTAATATCTACTGAGGACCTGCAGGGTGGCAGGGTGCTCAAGGTGACCAACATGGGCACAGTCTTTGTTTTCAGGAAAAGCACATCCTAATGGGTTTACAGCCTAAAAACCCAAGTGTGAGCAATTCCGATAGCCACAGGGCTACGGGGCAGGATGGAATACAGGATGGCAGTATTTCACAGAGATGGCCAGAGACAGCCCCCCTGAGAAGGCATCATTGGAGCAGAGGTCCGAGTGAAGGGAGGGGTGCGTGCCAGCAGAGGGAATCCCAAATGCAAAGCCCGTTGGCCGTGTGCTGGACTGGCTGCTGGCCAGGGAGATGTGGCTGACAGGGGTGAATGGGTGGGTGGGTGAGCAGCAATTGAAGATAAGAATGGAGAGACACTTGGTGTCTGTCATTAAGGGCTCCCTATGGGGCCACAGGCAGCAGAACAAGCATTTGGAAATGAGTGTTTAGGAGAAAACTGCCCTAACTAAAGGGAGGGCAATTGATGCCTTGAGGATTAATAGAAAGTACTGTGGCCGGCACGGGGAATTCCTTTTGCGTAGGGGGCCCCTTGAGTTGGGTTATGTGGATTTATCTCCACCAAGGGCAGCCTGCTGCAGGCTTTCCAGGTGTGTAAGGATGGTGACCCCTGCAGGTGGGGAGGTCTATTGCATCATCAACTCCTGTTTCCTGTGGCCATGTGATGGATGATGGAAAGGACTCTGAATTTCCTACAGTCCCACCTTCCATTAGCCACCTGCCACCCGAGCAGTAACATGTCTGGCATGGAATCCGAATTGCCAGTTGTCTGTTTATATATCTTAACAAATGCTGAGTGGAAGACACGTAGAGCCCCAGGATCCATTTCACTGTAAATGCAGCAGAATGCAGTGACAGTCAAGTCCTCAGCATTGTGGGGGATGTGCGTCAATAAATGGAACTTTCAACAAAAGAAGTTCCAGGTGCGATGAGTGGGAGCAACAGTGAAGTGCCTTGTGACTGGCTCCAGGTGGGAGAGTTCACATTTTGGAGGCTCTCAGAGGTCACACCAAAGCCACACTCCTTTGCTCTTCTTTGCTCGAAGTATAACAAACAAACGCTGTTGTTCCAAATGTTCCATTTTACATGTGTTAACTGACTGCCTCTCTGGTTGGCAGTCTGAGAGCCTCAGCCCTTGAAGTAGCATCTAGCTGGGAGAGGCAGATAAAGAAAGCCAGTAATTCTGGTTGGGAGAGAGGTGGCCCGAAGACATGCAAGAGGGGGCCTGCCATCTCAGTCCTGTGCTGGGAGAGTGGGAAAAGGTAAGGCGGGGGTTTGTGGAAAACTTTATGCAGAGGAGCTGTCTGAATGGAGGTTTTAAAAATTGATGCATAATTCACCTACTAGAAAACACATCTTTCTAAAATGTATAACTCAGTGGTGTTAGTATATTCAAACATACAAAATCAGTATTTATTTTGGAACATGTCATCACCGTCCAAAAGAAACTGCATACCTCTTAGCAGTCCCCTCTCATTCCCTTCTGCCCACAGCCCCTGGGAACTACTAAGATGCTTTCCATCTCCACACTGGCCTCCTCTCAATACTTTCTATAAATGATTCTGACAGCAGGTGGCTTTTTTGTTCATTGTCTTTCCCTTCGTGTTACCACGGTTCATGCACGCAGCCACATGAGGCAGGGCTTCATTCCTTTTTGTGGCTGAACACCTTTCCATCATGTGGATGGACCACACCTTGTTATCCATCCACCAGTTGATGGAAGTGTGGGTTGTGCCCACACTTTGGCTGTTAGGAAAAACGCTGCTGTGAACATTTGTGCATGAGTTTCCGCGTGGCTGTGCACTTTCAGTTGTCTTGGGTGGGCATCTGGCAGTTGGAATTCCTGGCTGAAAGGAGATTAGCAGTTGAGTGGGACTGGGCATCGCTTTAAAGGGTAAGATCTGGTCTGAGCCTCAAAGAGGGCTTGTAGAACAAAGACTAAGACTTTTGCCTGAGGAAGCAGGTCCTGGGTGGCATGACACACCGGGCAGTCAGTGCCTCCTCCCCAGGGGCAGATGTAATAGCTGTGCAGTTGCCTGAACTAGCTGAGAACTGATGAGGTGAGAGACAGAGGCACCTTGAAGATCTGTGTGACTTAAGTTTTTGCTTTTAGTTCACTCCTTAAAACTGAAATAATAAACCAGGCCATTTCTGGAAAGTTTTAAAATACAAGAGTATAGAATGTTCTGGACTTGCCATGGGAATGAAGGAGATATCTAAGCTGGCCTGTGCATACAGTAAAACAACAAGTTTGACTGGATCTATACTGCTGGAACTCAACCAAGAATTAGGAGAAGTGCAAATTGTAGTGCTCCAAAATCTTACAACTACAGACTATTTACTGTTAAAAGAACATAAGGGATGTGAACATTCCCCAGGAATGGGTTGTTTTAATTTGTCTGATTTCTCTCAGACTGTTCAAGTTCAGTTGGACAATATCCACCATATCATAGATAAGTTTTCACAAATGCCTAAGGTGCCTAACTGGTTTTCTTGGTTTCACTGGGGATGGCTGGTAATTACAGATATGCTTTGGTTATGTAACTATACTCCTATTATGTTAATGTGTGTGTGCAATTTAAGTAGTAGCTTAAAAACTTATACATGCTGAAGTTACTCTACAAGAAGATATATCAAAGAAATAATCAATCTTCCCAGGTTTTCTTCCACCTGCTACTTCTATAGCTTTTCTTCTTCCTTCCTAATTACAACCCTTAAATAGAATTCGTGCCTCATATCAAATTTACCGAGTATCATAACTCCTCCAAGTGGTAAAGATACCTCAAGACAAATGCTGGGCATAGAAGCCACAGGGCATTAATATTCAAAGAAGTAAAAAGCTAACCATTTCAAACAATAAGGCTTCTCTCTCACTTACCAACTTCACATTTCCCTGTATGGCTCCGGAAGATGACTGGTTAGCCAGAGACGGGTAAGATTCCTCAAGGGAGGAACAACCTAAGACAGGCACAGTCGCAGGGGGCCATCTGGTGAGAAATTGGGGATCAACAGAGGTGAGGCTTAGAACCTCACCCCCCTGTTCTGAGAGAAATCTTCTGCATCCGTGGATGTTTTATTGCCCTGGTCTAGCTTGGATTAACACATAGTCTACAGGCACACACCTGATCATCTACATTTGCTCTCTTACAGCACTAAACTCTGTTTTCTACCTTTATCTTGTATCTACCTACCACTTCAGCATTTTATTAAAAATAATAATAATAAAGAGAGAAATGTGGTATCCACATATAAATCAAGTATAAAAGCCAAATGAGTATTCATATTTGAACTGACTGTTTACAGTTCATAATGCATGAGCAAAACCGAAAGCTTCTGTGATGACTGCCCTTGTACTGTTCACTATGTAACTTATTCATTATGTAAGAATTTGATCTCCATGTAAGAACTTGTTTGTTATGCCTCAGAAGATTGGAGACTGACGAAAATTAGGCTTGGGGTGGATTAATGATTGTGCATTGAGCATTGACTCCCCTATACAGAATTTTATTGTTGTTAACAACCATTTGATCAATAAATATGAGAGATGCCCTCACAAAAAAAAAAAAAAAAAGGACAGACTTCCAATGGTAAAATAAATAAGTAACCAGGATGTAATGTATAGCATAATTAATATAGTCAAGATATTGTAACAGCTTGGTAGGGTGATAGCTGGAACCTAGAATTATGTATATAAATGTTTTATCACTGTGTTGTACACTTGAAACTAATGTAATGTAATACTGTGCATCAACTACCCTTCAATAAAAAATAATTATCTAAAAAAAAAAAAAAAAAGAGTATAGAATGTTGCGCTTGACACCAAGTAAAAAGTCATAGCCCCAAACAGCTTCTCTCAGATTGGTTCTTGGAATTCGTGGATTCTAGGTTCACGCTGAGCACTTCGTGGCTCTGTGGAAGCTTGGTGACAGTCATTTTAAGGAAGGTGCTTGCTGTTTCTGTTTGGCTTTCCGTGTAGGTGTCTGTGAATACATCAGACTACACCTCCTCAGTGGGCAACCAACTTCCCTGTGAGACTTGTGGAATCGGGGAAGAGATCTGCAACCATTTATTTAGAGCAGAGGTGAAAGTTCTGAGGAAATCCCCAGCCTCCTGTCTTTTTCTCATTTCTGTAAATCAGAGATTACTTTTCCCTTCCTTTTGTGGGGCTGAGGAGGCCAAGCAAATATTAGAACATTTCAAGGGGCTAGCCTCTGTGGCAGACACTCGGCTAGAAGGAAAAGAGAAGTGAGAACATGCCAAGAAGCCTGCGTTGCCCACCAGTTGATGGAAATTGGTGGTGTCTCTGAGTACAAATCGTCCTGTGTGGTCACTGTGAGGGTGCCTATGATTGAGGATTACATGATGGGTTCAGGCTGTTCTCTGTTCTCATGATTTGTGAGGGATGCGAATTAGGCAACTGCTATTTGAAACTTGCAAAAATAGGATTTACTCTGAATTTTCAAATTGTGGCTCGTAGTAACACTGTACATTTTCATGCTTCTTATCACAGTTTGGGGGAATCTTTTCTTCTTTCCTTGATTATTTCTGATGCTCTTGTCCAGTACAGTGATGGGGCTGCAGTGGGATGAAATCATTTCTCTTGTGAGGGATGGTGGGAGTGAGTTGCATTAAGAGAAGGTTACAGCACAGATGTTCTGTAGCAATAGCTGTGTAGATGGAAAATTCCAGAGTCTTTCTTGTTACAATGTTTTCCATTTTTATATGTGCAAGGAAATGTGTGCTTACCTGAACTCAGCTGTTTGAAAATTCACAAAAAGTAGGAGGTCCTACCTGTCTGCCCTTTAAGCAACTTTAGGTAGTAGTAGAGAAGATGGGCTTGGGTAGAAAGAGTATGAAGTATACATTTTTGGACCTGAAGTGTGCCAGATACTGAGGGAGGCTTAAAAGGTGCAGTGTTTAAATTCTGACTGACACACTGAAATGTATGTACCTGAAATAATGTCACATTTTTTTTTAATAATGAGAGAATGAAAGATCATGTAGGATACTGTCATGGTTCATGGAAGTGGTGAATTTAAAGCTCTACTTTTGCGGATGGATAAGTTTTAAAAAATTGAAGAATAACATACAGAAAAGTGTATGTATATATCTTCTGTGTGCAGCTTTCTGGTGTTTTACAACTGAACACAGACATTGAATCAGCACCCAGATAAAGTAAATAACATTTCCCACACTCTGGACCCGCTGCCCCCCTTTTCATGTCCCCTTGCAGTCTCTGTGCACCTCCACCTCTTTGAACAGCATGGATTAATAGTGCCCATTTCTGTACTTTTTGTGTATTGAATAATGCAAAATTCAGGAAGCATCTGAAGTGACAGGACGATGCTCTTTTGTGCAGGGTGTGTCAGCCCATCATGATGTCAGATGCATTGCTGTTACTTCATGCATCTACAGACTGTTAATTTTTATTGCTCTGTGGAATACTGAAGTAGACACATGCCACCCTCATCCATTCCACTGTTTTGGGAGTTGGTGTTTCGAGGGTCAGGACACTTGGCCCAGGGTTGCTATGGATATTGAAGTGCATGTCTTTTAGTGAGAATATATTCATGTTTTTGTTTGGTATATATTGACTTGCTCCCAGTAGAAGGGGTCAGTTTTAAGAGATTCTTAGAGACATTGTCCCCACCTGGTTGTGTCCGTTTCACACTCCTACTAGCAGAGGGTGAGGTTCTGCTTGCTCCCCAGCCGCGCCCTGGATGGAATTTGAGGGGTGTGTTGTCTGGGAGCCACACAGAGAGCTACCCTCGTAGGCCTGGAATTCCCCAGAACCAGACAGTGGCCAGACCTTGGGGAGCTGTGATAAATTAGGCCGCTGGGCCATGGGAGGAAGAGTGGGGCAGAGGCTGGCTCCTGCGTCCGGGACAGGTTGCAGAGTTTGGACTTGCTCCCAAAGCAGCAGAAGACCGTGGCATTTCCCCGGTACACTTTCTGGGCACCTCTCAGGGACTCTGAGGGCTTTGCTGCATTCCAGTTACACCTCCTTTGTGAATGAAATGTCATTTCTATCCCAGACAGCCCTGTGCTTCACTTTGCTGCCCCATTTCAGGGCAGGGGTGCACACCGGTGGCCCCTAACCCATCCTTCTCTGATTGGACAGGAACTTTGGTTTGAGACCCTCAGTGGGCTTTCTTCTTCACTGTTTAACTCACTTTTTGCATTGGGAGCTGACTGTTAAGAAACTCCAGAAAACAGATGAACAATGGGTTCCCTACGTTTTAAAATATATATTGAGGTTTTCAAGCTTCTTGCTATCTTTGGGAAAATGTAATAATTCTCAGCCTGTCTTTCCCAAAAGTAGAGCTTGAGAGTGCCCGTATCTCAAGACTCTGGGAAATATTTCAGCACAGCTGCCCTGGGCCCTGATACCAAAGCTTCCAGCCTTGGTGTGGCTAATTAAATTAATTGAAATTAATATAATAATCATGAAGTGAAATGAAATAAAAAATGCAGTTCTCAGTCATGCTAGCCACATTTCCAGCACTCAGTAACCCCATATGGTCCATGGCTGCCGTTTTAGCACAGAGATTTTCCATCATTGCAGAAAGTTCCAGTGGGCAGCACTGGTAGAGATCATAAAATGCTAAAGAAAGGAGCAAGGATGGGATTAAAAGTGCACTTTTGATATCCCATCCCATATTGGTGGTTCCTAGAAAAGTGGTTGCTCCTTCAGTAATTTGCAGTCATAATGTAAATTGATCACGGGGACTGCTGAACCGCTGTGATGTACCTTTGAAACTAACATAAGATTGTCTATTAACCATACTTTCATAAAAAAGAAAGTGGTGGTTCCTGGATCAAAGCTGCGTTTGTTCCTGGGTCTTGTTATTTCAGTCCTGTCTGATTGCTGTTTGTTGCCTTTTGTTTCCCTCACACACTATTATGACTTTTTTCCTGGCTGTGAAATAAAATCTGGGTGGTGAGACATTTCCCACAAAGTCAGAAGCCGTGGCAACTTAGTACTATGTGTTGACTTAATGTTCATGAGCCAACAACCAACGTGCCCAGAAAAATGTCATCTGTCTCGGCGTGTTCCCGGCGCCCCCTGCGGCTGTGGGCGGGATGAGGCCAGCGGCAGCCGCGGCCACTCCTGTCCCAGGGCCAGCTGCCCAGGACCTCCAGTCGGTCTTGAAAGGAAGCGAAACTCGTGGAGGACCCAACAAGACGCTTTTGATTAGGAAAATATTCTTGGCTTTTAGCATGCCCTGGGGATTTTTGCACGTAATGGAAAAACAGTCCTGTGTCCTGGTCTTCAGAGTATTTTCTCAGAATAAAACAACCTTCTGGGGGCATTCAGACCTGTAAAAATCATAAGTTTAACAATCCTCTCTTCTTTCTTGGATATAGAATTTATTCCCCTTGGATCCAGCGTAAAATGAGAATGAAGTACAATGTGGACTGATTGTACCACATGTGTTTGTGCTATTCATTCATCCCAAAATATTTATGAAGTCCTTACTACTTACTGAACACAGAAGTTCGTTCTTGGGGTGCACTGGTGACCCAGGCTCTCCCCTATGTCCATGGCCCTTATTATCTAGAAGGCAAGACCAGCGTCTTGAGAATGCGAGGACTAGTATAAACAGGCACAGAAAAAGGCGACATAATCAGGGCAGGGAAATTTGAGCTAAAATATTTTGATTTTGCATAACAACAAGTAGTGGTGTGAAATACAAGGGCTTTGGGGCCAAGCCCCCCAGACTTATTTCCTGTGTGTTAGGTATCTCTTGGTACAAAACAAATCCCTCCCTAGTAGCTTAAAAGCACACATTTACGACCTCAGGGTTTCTGGCAGGAGGAATTTGGGAGGAATCGAGCTGGGTGGTTTGGACCCACCGTCTGTCCCGAGTTGGCACTGAGCCTTCAGCACGGGCTGGAATGATCTGAAGCCTTGAGACCCAAGGCCCTGCTTTCAAGGTGGCCCACTCATGGCTGTCGGGAGGCGGCTGTCCTCTGGATTTCCACACAAAGCCTCCTCGTCCCTAAAAGAGACACAGACAAGCAGGACAGGGAAGCCAGAAGCAGCACCTGATGCCCTCGGAAGGGGTGGCTTCCATTTACCCACAGCAAATATCAATGCATCAACATCGCACTCACTGGATGTGCCAGGGAGGTGGCGTTAGGGCTGTCTTCGCCTCCTGTCTCCTCATTTGTCTTGCATCTGCCAACTTTGTTTGGTCTTTAACTTCCCAATAATGAGTGGCGGCGCACTGCAGCTCCACGGGAGGGAGCTGGCTGGGCACCCCCGTGGTTTCTGCAGCACCCATGTCCTGCGTGTCTGTGTCGGTCTAAGTCTAGTTTGTAAGCCTGAAACTGATCAAGAACACGTACGATGCAATACATGATGCTGGAATATGGAGGACCAGAATCATTTAGCCTGTCTGGATGCAGTTTAATTTGACACCACCCATCAGTCCTAATCCTTGACTGTGAACATGCCTTTAAAAGGCACTCGGCCTTCAGGAACTCTTGCGGTGGTTGAATTAGACAAGTCCTTGGGTTTTCAATGACAGTCTTATCAGTCAGGACCAACCCCTTTGGGAGTGTTTCTTTATACCTGAATCATGTGTAGCAGGGTCGCCGCCATCTTTGTTAGGTTTCTGGAATGTCTGAGGGACCCTGTATAACATATGAAACACCTGTAGAGGGGATTCCAAGGTCTCTCGAGAATTCTACTCTCTTCTGACCCATGGGATAGATGATAAAATAGCTTGTTTTAAAACCACTGAAAACGATGTCTTTGGTGGCTGATTTTATTCACTAAAATGACCAGGAATATATTGGGCAGTGGTTAAGGGTGGAGGCTGTGGTGTCAGACTTCACAGGTTCAAATCCTGTCCTGTATGAGCTGGGCAGAATTTCTTACCCTCTCTCAGCCCCAGTTTCCTCCTTGGGAAAGGGGATGACCCACAGGGCTCTTGGGGATTAAATGGGTCCTATTAGTCGAGTAGTTTGAATGCGTAAGTTGGCTCTCTGATTATAGAAGAAACTGCTCAATAGGTATGAAAAACTCAACAAAAAAGCCAAATGTGCTGTTACCTTTCC
The DNA here is from genome assembly GCF_030020395.1 of Manis pentadactyla. NCBI lineage: Eukaryota > Metazoa > Chordata > Mammalia > Pholidota > Manidae > Manis > Manis pentadactyla. Next base: position 29,529,652 of record NC_080039.1, read on the forward strand.
CCTGATGCAAAGAATAAGAAATAAAATCCAGAAGCACAAGGAAGCAGCATAGACTAAATTTTCTCCCTTAATTTTTTTCCAGGCTTTTTCCTTGGGTGATTAGAGAGGGGCTTTGAGATGACAAAGTGGTGGCTGTGGGTAGAGAAATGTCTGGCTGAGGAGAGGACTTTAAGTAGACATTTTTACATTTTGAGTAATTACCTAGAATACAGAAGGCAGTTTTCCTTGCTTGGGAAACTCCCTGCTACAGTGGGAGAACATCCTTAATTTTTTTCTAAATTTTATTGTGCATGACAGGCTGTGTTCTCTTTAGAGGCCTTCTTAATATAGGATTTGCTCATATAATTTCATGATCTCAGTTATTTCCCTTATCTGTGGGGTCTCATACATTTGATTCTAAGAATATAATTTAATACATTTGGCTAAAAGAGATGTTGGCTATGTTGATAAGAATTTCATCATGGCATATATGTAGCAAGATCAGAAAATATGCAGCCAGGTACAGTAAGACTGGTTATAGGGCTCTTTATTCAGAGAAAAACAATTTGTTTCGTAAATATTCAGAGGGCTTGGCATATCCACCATGATCTTGTTCATAATGTAGCTTTGATATTCAGTCTATTACATGAATAAAGAAAACACATACTGAGCCCTTCTTCAGTGCAAATACTTGATAGACCATTTGAAATTTTATGAGTATTCCCAGTCAATTAAATTACAAAAGCTTTCTTTTGTAGAAAAAAAATTAAATCATGCTCTACTCAACTTTGATTAGTCAATTATTCTGTCAAATAATTATATATGATGCAATTTTGTAATTCACATGGGTTACTGGCAACCATATTTAGAGTGTTATGGAAAATTTTGGAAAGGCAAACAGACCACCTCTATTCCCTTTATCAGAATATAATCAGAAAAAATAACTTTGTATGAAGAAGAATGGTGGTTCTAAGAAAAAATTTTTATTGATGTGCAAAATATCCCTGTTCAATTATTGATACTTTAAGGACTATTGGTGAAAAAAATAATTTTATCTGAGCCATTGAATAATCTGCTGGAAGGGGTGACACCTTGGAAAATTTTTTCTCTGTTGGGTTTGAGTCCTTTTCTGGCTTAAAACCTCGGTAAAGTTTCTTCTCTCTCCAGGTCTGTATGGATCATGAATTTGGGAGTGACTTGGCCGAGTGGTCTGGCTGTGGTTCCCTGAGGAGCTTGCTGTCAGCCGTTGACCAAGGCTGTGTCATCTGAAGGCTGGCTGGGGGCTGGGCATTTGCTTTCAAGGTGGCTCGCTGATGTGACTGGCATGTGGGTCCCTCGCTGTGTGGCCTCTTCACGTGCTGCCTGAGTATCCTCACAGCATGGCAGATGACATTTCCAGAGTGGGAGATCCAAAAGACAAAGGCAGAAGGTTTGATGCCTTTTATAGCTTAGTTTTGGAAATCACATGCTATCCTTCCTGCCGTACTCCATTGGCCGGTCTTGGCTGAGTGTGGGAGAGGAGTACACAAGGGCTTGAATTCCACCTGGTGGGCATCACTGGGGGCTCTCTTGAAGGCTGGTACATACACTGCCATTGCCTGTTTTTACTGACATCTGAGAATGTGCTTCATAAAATACCCATTTTCCCATAAGCTACTGGATGTGATCTACTTAACCACACAGAGAAAAGTGATTTAAGGTTTTAAAAAAGGGGGTTTCAAACATAGCAAGCTGGAGAACCATGAATGTGATCTGCTTTTGAACAAAAGAGTGGTTTTAAAGATTCCTTCTTTAATGGGTAAAAGACTCAAAAGCTTTTATGTCTGCAATCATTCTTACTCTTGGAATTATGCTTTTTCCCCCTTTGCTTGGCTAGTTATGCATTTAAGGACCTTAATGCCTATAATGATAATTCAAATAAACAGGTCATCAGATACAGAATGTCTTTGTATCAACTATGGTTTGATATGGGGCATACTCATGTGGAAGAGAATCTGGGAAAATTGGGATTTGCAAGCTGGTTAAATGACTCTAATGTGTGTCCAGTTCCATAAAATATTTCCCTGATTTTATGCCTTGGAAGGAGCATGTTGATGTCTTTAAACAATGGCAGAAACTCCCAAAGTACCTTCTCTGAAGTAATAGGTGGTGCAACTAATACACCCTCCAGAGAGCAGCTTCAGCATTTCAGGGCTGGCTGTACAACACGAAGCACAGCCTCATGTCTCATGGAAGTCAGCCTGTGTGTATGTACTGCATCTCCTTTATCCATTCATCTACTGATGGATACTTAAGTTGCTTCCATATCTTGACTATTGCAAATAATGCTGCGATAAACATAGGGGTGCATATGTCTTTTTGAATCAGGGATTTTGTTTTGTTTGCTTAAATTCCTAGGGGTGGAATTACTGGGTTCTATGGTATTTCTATTTTTAGTTTTTGAGGAACCTCCATAAGGCTTTCCACAGTGGTTGCATGAATTTGCATTCCCACCAACAGGGTCTGAAGGTTCCTATTTCTCTGCATCCTTGCCAACATTTGTTATTTCTTGTGGAAATCAGCCTTAGAACAGAAGCTCTGCATGCCTTGTGTAGTGGAGTCCAGAAACAGGCTTGTCAAGAGGCAGTTGGACAAAGATAAATACAGGGAAAGCAATGCCCACATTGAGGAGTCTGTAGTCCCTTTGGGGCTGCTCACAGGCACTTTATGTAACCACATTTCACATATATGGTTCCAAAAAATAAAGCAGTATTTAGAATAGCTTTAAGGCTTTTAAACCTGCCTTATTTTAGGTTCCAAAGATTTTTTCAATTTAGCATAAAATATATGAAACATGATTTTCTTAGAATGGTCCTAGAAGTAGTATGCTTAATAAAAAAGATAGTTTTTAACACTAAGATGAAGGTATAAAATAAAAATTCAAGCTAGGATAGCATGTGGTTAAATAGAATTTTAAAGATATTTAAAAATTTTATGATGTAAAGAAGTACAGATCTTCAAAGTTGTAAAGTTGTATTACTCTTGATATCTTCTTTCAGTTAGGGCAGATAAAACAGGTGATTATAAGTTGCCTGTAACAATTCTTTTAAAGTAATCACTGTCATCCTTACCGAACAGAAAGCAACTCCAGATTCCAAAAATAAAACAAAGATGAAGCATTTATGAACAAAAGATTTTTGATTAAATTATTGACCATTTTAGAAAACCTTATTCTTAAGAAAAGTACATTACTTTTTGAGTATTTATATATTCTTATCAGTTGCCAAATCAAACATGGGCAATAATACATTTCTTTGTCTTGGAAAGATAACTTCACAGTTTTCATTCATTTTCAACATTATTTGTTCTAAATCCCTCCTTAAATCATAAACATTATCAGAGATTTATGAAGAAAGTTTATTCACATAAAGATTATGTTTTACATGAAATCTACTGATATTCAAAAGTGCTAATATAGTTTGCCTAACAAATAAATATTGGAAAAACTATGAGTACAAGTTTAGATGACCGAAAAATGTAAAGAGAAATCTGCAATCTAGAATTGTAGATAGTGAAAACTAGAAGAAATATAAATTCACTGCTAATGCAAAGACTGTACAAACATAAGCTCTTGTGGCTTGTATTTGAAGACAGAATAATTAAAATGACAATCTTATTAGGACTTATTATGAATCCTTATTATGAATGTATTGATTATATATAAGTTTATTGCAATTTAAACATACACTAGAATGGTAGTCCTCAAATGTTCCTACCTCAAGACCCCTTTTACCTAAGAAAATCTAAGGAAGACTCTTACTTGATGATTTTGTTTTCCAACTGTATTCCCAGTTTCTGAATAGCATCTGGAATATATTTGTTTTACTGAGACATACTCCTTGCTGGGAACCCAAGCGCTAATTGCTTCAGTCTTCCGTGGAATGCTTGAAACTAATACAGCCACGGTGGGAGGCACTTTATGTATTTGTGGTGTACTTCAGGCTGTGGGCTGAGAACTGATGGGAAGATGTTCCACCATTATTTAAAATGCTTTTTCCTATATATTGCTTTCTGTGTCTGTAAGTAAACATCCTCACTTTCTAGACAACCATGTTTGTACTAAGAGCCTGCTTTGCATTCAGATAGACTTACTTTTTTATTAAAGTATTGTTGATATACAATCTATTTTTTAATTTTGGGATCATTAATGTACAGTCACATAAGCAACATTGTGGTTACAAGATTCCCCCCACATACCCCATGACAGTCACTGTCTATCAGCATAGTAAGATGCTACAGAGTCACACTACTTGTCTTCTCTGTGCTATACAGCCTTCCCTGTGCCGCACCCCCACATTATGTGTGCTAATCTGATATACAATCTTTTTTTTTTTTTTTGTAGATAATTATTTTTTATTGAAGGGTAGTTGACACACAGTATTACATTACATTAGCTTCAGGTGTACAACATAGTGATTCAACATTTATATACATGACAATCCTAGGTACCAGCTATCACCATACCAAGCTGTTACAAATATCTTGACTATATTCATTACCTCCCGGTTATTTATTATTTTACCATTGGAAGTGTGTACTTTTTTGTTGTTGTTGTTGTTGTGAGGGCATCTCATATTTATTGATCAAATGGTTGTTAACAACAAAAAAATTTTGATTAGGGGGGTGAACGCTCAATGCACAATCATTCATCCACCCGAAGCCTAATTTTCATCAGTCTCCAATCTTCTGAGGGATAACAAACAAGTTCTTACATGGAGAACAAATTCTTACATAGTGAATAAGTTCTTACATGGTGAACAGTACACGGGCAGCCATCACTGAAACCTTTCATTTTGCTCATGCATTATGAACTATAAACAGTCAGTTCAAATATGAATACTCATTTGACTTTTTTTTTTTAGATAATTATTTTTTATTGAAGGGTAGTTGACACACAGTATTACATTACATGAGTTTCAAGTGTACAACACAGTGGTAGAACATTTATATACATAATTCTAGGTTCCAGCTATCACCCTACCACGCTGTTACAATATCTTGACTATATTCCTTATGCTCTACATTACATCCCGGTTACTTATTTATTTTACCATTGGAAGTCTGTCCTTTTTTTTTTTTTTTTTTTTTTTTTTGTGAGGGCATCTCTCATATTTATTGATCAAATGGTTGTTAACGACAATAAAATTCTGTATAGGGGAGTCAATGCTCAATGCACAATCATTATTCCACCCCAAGCCTAATTTTTGTCAGTCTCCAATCTTCTGAGGCATAACAAACAAGTTTTTACATGTAGAACAAATTCTTACATAATGAATAAGTTACATAGTGAACAGTACAAGGGCAGTCATCACAGAAACTTTCGGTTTTGCTCATGCATTATGAACTCTAAACAGTCAGTTCAAATATGAATACTCATTTGGTTTTTATACTTGATTTATATGTGGATACCACATTTCTCTCATTATTATTATTTTTAATAAAATGCTGAAGTGGTAGGTAGATACAAGATAAAGGTAGAAAACATAGTTTAGTGTTGTAAGAGAGCAAATGTAGATGATCAGGTGTGTGCCTGTAGACTATGTGTTAATCCAAGCTAGACCAGGGCAATAAAACATCCACGGATGCAGAAGATTTCTCTCAGAATGGGGGGGTGAGGTTCTAAGCCTCACCTCTGTTGATCCCCAACTTCTCACCTGATGACCCCCCTGCGACTGTGCCTGTCTTAGGTTGTTCCTCCCTTGAGGAATCTTACCCGTCTCTGGCTAACCAGTCATCTTCCGGGGCCATACAGGGAAATGTGAAGTTGGTAAGTGAGAGAGAAACCTTATTGTTTGAAAAAGTTAGCTTTTTACTTCTTTGCATATTTATGCCCTGTGGCTTCTATGCCAGCATTTGTCTTGAGCTATCTTTACCACTTGGAAGAATTATGATACTCGGTAAATTTGATATGAGGCACGAATTCTATTTAAGGGTTGTAATTAGGAAGGAAGAAGAAAAGCTATAGAAGTAGCAGGCTGAAGAAAACATGGGAAGATTGATTATTTCTTTGATATATCTTCTTGTAGAGTAACTTCACCATGTATAGGTTTTAAGCTACTACTTAAATTGTGCACACACATTAACATAATAGGAGTATAGTTACATAACCAAAGCATATCTGTAATTACCAGCCATCTGCAGTGAAACCAAGAAAACCAGTTAGGCACCTTAGGCATTTGTGAAAACTTATCTATGATATGGTGGATATTGTCCAAATGAACTTGAACAGTCTGAGAGAAATCAGACAAATTAAAACAACCCATTCCTGGGGACTGTTCACATGCCATATGTTCTTTTAACAGTAAATAGTCTGTAGTTGAAAGATTTTGGAGCGCTACAATTAGCACTTCTCCTAATTCTTGATTGAGTTCCAACAGTATAGATCCAGTCAAATTTGTTGTTTTACTGTATGCACAGGCCAGCTTAGATATCTCCTTCCTCATTCCCATGGCAGGTCCAAGAACTGGTGGGATGAGTGCATCTACAGCTGTAGCAGTGCGTGGATCTTTGTTGGTGTTTTTTGATGATCATCTTCTGGCATGAGTCTTCCAGAGGGTGCAGATGATGGAAGTTCTTTTTCATATCGTATCTTAGTTCATTTTCGGGGTAGACCAATTAGGCTTTGATCCTCTGTATAAACACAAACAGACCCTTTGCCTACACTTTTATATGCCCTTTATACACTTGTGTAGAACTCGTTGGAGGTTACCACACAGGAACTGCCATTTTTTTTTTTTTTTTGGTATCACTAATCTACACTTACATGACGAATATTATGTTTACTAGGCTCTCCCCTATACCAGGTCTCCCCTATAAACCCCTTTACAGTCACTGTCCATCAGCATAGCAAAATGTTGTAGAATCACTACTTGCCTTCTCTGTGTTGTACAGCCCTCCCTTTTCTCCTACCCCCCCATGCATGTTAATCTTAATACCCCCCTACTTCTCCCCCCCTTATCCCTCCCTACCCACCCATCCTCCCCAGTCCCTTTCCCTTTGGTACCTGTTAGTCCATTCTTGATTTCTGTGATTCTGCTGCTGTTTTGTTCCTTCAGTTTTTCCTTTGTTCTTATATTCCACAGATAAGTGAAATCATTTGGTATTTCTCTTTCTCCGCTTGGCTTGTTTCACTGAGCATAATACCCTCCAGCTCCATCCATGTTGCTGCAAATGATTGGATTTGCCCTTTTCTTATAGCTGAGTAGTATTCCATTGTGTATATGTAAAACATCTTCTTTATCCATTCATCTATTGATGGACATTTAGGTTGCTTCCAATTCTTGGCTACTGTAAATAGTGCTGCAATAAACATAGGGGTGCATCTGTCTTTCTCAAACTTGATTGCTGCATTCTTAGGGTAAATTCCTAGGAGTGGAATTCCTGGGTCAAATGGTAAGTCTGTTTTGAGCATTTTGATGTACCTCCATACTGCTTTCCACAATGGTTGAACTAACTTACATTCCCACCAGCAGTGTAGGAGGGTTCCCCTTTCTCCACAGCCTCGCCAACATTTGTTGTTGTTTGTCTTTTGGATGGCAGCCATCCTTACTGGTGTGAGGTGATACCTCATTGTAGTTTTAATTTGCATTTCTCTGATAATTAGCGATGTGGAGCATCTTTTCATGTGTCTGTTGGCCATCTGTATTTCTTTTTTGGAGAACTGTCTGTTCAGTTCCTCTGCCTATTTTTTAATTGGGTTATTTGTTTTTGGTTCGTTGAGGCGTGAGAGCTCCTTTTATATTCTGGACGTCAAGCCTTTATCGGATGTGTCATTTTCAAATATATTCTCCCATACTGTAGGGATCCTTCTTGTTCTATTGATGGTGTCTTTTGCTGTACAGAAGCTTTTCAGCTTAATATAGTCCCACTTACTCATTTTTGCTGTTGTTTTCCTTGCCCGGGGAGATATGTTCAAGAAGAGGTCACTCATGTTTATGTCTAAGAGGTTTTCGCCTATGTTTTCTTCCAAGAGTTTAATGGTTTCATGGCTTACATTCAGGTCTTTGATCCATTTTGAGTTTACTTTTGTATATGGGGTTAGACAATGGTCCAGTTTCATTCTCCTACATGTAGCTGTCCAGTTTTGCCAGCACCACCTGTTGAAGAGACTGTCATTTCGCCATTGTATGTCCATGGCTCCTTTACCAAATATTAATTGACCATATATGTCTGGTTTAATGTCTGGATTCTCTAGTCTGTTCCATTAGTCTGTGGCTCTGCTCTTGTGCCAGTACCAAATTGTCTTGATTACTATGGCTTTATAGTAGAGCTTGAAGTTGGGGAGTGAGATCCCCCCTACTCTATTCTTCTTTCTCAGGATTGCTTTGGCTATTCGGGGTCTTTGGTGTTTCCATATGAATTTTTGAATTGTTTGTTCCAGTTCATTGAAGAATGTTGCTGGTAGTTTCATAGGGATTGCATCAAATCTGTATATTGCTTTGGGCAGGATGGCCATTTTGACGATATTAATTCTTCCTAGCCACGAGCATGGGATGAGTTTCCATCTGTTAGTGTCCCCTTTAATTTCTCTTAAGAGTGACTTGTAGTTTTCAAAATATAAGTCTTTCACTTCTTTGGTTAGGTTTATTCCTAGGTATTTTATTTTTTTTGATGCAATTGTGAATGGAGTTGTTTTCCTGATTTCTCTCTCTGTTGGTTCATTGTTAGTATATAGGAAAGCCACAGATTTCTGTGTGTTGATTTTGTATCCTGCAACTTTGCTGTATTCCGATATCAGTTCTAGTAGTTTTGGGGTGGAGTCTTTAGGGTTTTTTATGTACAGTATCATGTCATATGCAAATAGTGACAGTTTAACTTCTTCTTTACCAATCTGGATTCCTTGTATTTCTTTATTTTGTCTGATTGCCGTGGCTAGGACCTCCAGTACTATGTAAAATAACAGTGGGGAGAGTGGGCATCCCTGTCTAGTTCCCGATCTCAGGGGAAATGCTTTCAGCTTCTCGCTGTTCAATATAATGTTGGCTGTGGGTTTGTCATAGATGGCCTTTATTATGTTGAGGTACTTGCCCTCTATTCCCATTTTGCTGAGAGTTTTAACATGAATGGCTGTTGAACTTTGTCAAATGCTTTTTCAGCATCTATGGAGATGATCATGTGGTTTTTGCCTTTCTTTTTGTTGATGTGGTGGATGATGTTGATGGACTTTCGAATGTTGTACCATCCTTGCATCCCTGGGATGAATCCCACTTGGTCATGGTGTATGATCCTTTTGATGTATTTTTGAATTCGGTTTGCTAATATTTTGTTGAGTATTTTTGCATCTACGTTCATCAGGGATATTGGTCCGTAGTTTTCTTTTTTGGTGTTGTCTTCGCCTGGTTTTGGTATCAGGGTCATGTTAGCTTCATAGAATGAGTTTGGGAGTATCCCCTCGTCCTCTATTTTTTGGAAAACTTTAAGGAGAATGGGTATTATGTCTTCCCTGTATGTCTGATAAAATCCCGAGGTAAATCCATCTGGCCCGGGGGTTTTGTTCTTTGGTAGTTTTTTGATTACCGCTTCAATTTCCTTGCTGGTAATTGGTCTGTTTAGATTTTCTGTTTCTTCCTGGGTCAATCTTGGAAGGTTATATTTTTCTAGGAAGTTGTCCATTTCTCCTAGGTTTCCCAGCTTGTTAGCATATAGGTTTTCATAGTATTCTCCAATAATTCTTTGCATTTCCGTGGGATCCGTCGTGATTTTTCCTTTCTCGTTTCTGATACTGTTGATTTGTGTAGACTCTCTTTTCTTCTAAATAAGTCTGGCTAGAAGCTTATCTATTTTGTTTATTTTCTCGAAGAACCAGTTCTTGGTTTCATTGATTTTTGCTATTGTTTTATTCTTCTCAATTTTATTTATTTCTTCTCTGATCTTTATTATGTCCCTCCTTCTGCTGACCTTAGGCCTCATCTGTTCTTCTTTTTCCAATTTCGATAATTGTGACATTAGATCATTCATTTGGGATTGCTCTTCCTTTTTTAAATATGCTTGGATTGCTATATACTTTCCTCTTAAGACTGCTTTTGCTGTGTCCCACAGAAGTTGGGGCTTAGTGTTGTTGTTGTCATTTGTTTCCATATATTGCTGGATCTCCATTTTGATTTGGTCATTGATCCATTGATTATTTAGGAGCGTGTTGTTAAGCCTCCATGTGTTTGTGAGCCTCTTTGCTTTCTTTGTACAGTTTATTTCTAGTTTTATGCCTTTGTGGTCTGAAAAGTTGGTTGGTAGGATTTCAGTTTTTTGGAATTTTGTGAGGCTCTTTTTGTGGCCTAGTATGTGGTCTATTCTGGAGAATGTTCCATGTGCACTTGAGAAGAATGTATATCCCGCTGCTTTTGGATGTAGAGTTCTATAGATGTCTATTAGGTCCATCTGCTCTACTGTGTTGTTCAGTGCTTCCGTGTCCTTACTTATTTTCTGCCCAGTGGATCTATCCTTTGGGGTGAGTGGTGTGTTGAAGTCTCCTAGAATGAATGCATTGCAGTCTATATCCCCCTTTAGTTCTGTTAGTATTTGTTTCACATATGCTGGTGCTCCTGTGTTGGGTGCATATATATTTAGAATGGTTATATCCTCTTGTTTGACTGAGCCCTTTATCATTATGTAGTGTCCTTCTTTATCTCTTGTTACTTTCTTTGTTTTGAAGTCTATTTTGTCTGATATTAGTACTGCAACCCCTGCTTTCTTCTCACTGTTGTTTGCTTGAAATATGTTTTTCCATCCCTTGACTTTTAGTCTGTACATGTCTTTGGGTTTGAGGTGAGTTTCTTGTAAGCAGCATATAGATGGGTCTTGCTTTTTTATCCATTCTGTTACTCTGTGTCTTTTGATTGGTGCATTCAACCCATTAACATTTAGGGTGACTATTGAAAGATATGTACTTATTGCCATTGCAGGCTTTAAATTCGTGGTTACCAAAGGTTCAAGGTTAGCCTCTTTAGTATCTTACTGCCTAACTTAGCTCGCTTATTGAGCTGTTATATATACTGTCTGGAGATTCTTTTCTTCTCTCCCTTCTTGTTCCTCCTCCTCGATTCTTCATATGTTGGGTGTTTTGTGCTGTGCTCTTTCTAGGAGTGCTCCCATCTAGAGCAGTCCCTGTAAGATGTTCTGTAGAGGTGGTTTGTGGAAAGCAAATTCCCTCAGCTTTTGTTTGTCTGGGAATTGTTTAATCCCACCGTCATATTTGAATGATAGTCGTGCTGGATACAGTATCCTTGGTTCAAGGCCCTTCTGTTTCATTGTATTAAATATATCATGCCATTCTCTTCTGGCCTGTAGGGTTTCTGTTGAGAAATCTGACGTTAGCCTGATGGGTTTCCCTTTATAGGTGACCTTTTTCTCTCTAGCTGCCTTTAACACTCTTTCCTTGTCCTTGATCTTTGCCATTTTAATTATTATGTGTCTTGGTGTTGCCCTTCTTGGATCCTTTCTGTTGGGGGTTCTGTGTATTTCCGTGGTCTGTTTGATTACTTCCTCCCCCAGTGTGGGGAAGTTTTCAGCAATTATTTCTTCTAAGATACTTTCCATCGCTTTGCCTCTCTCTTCTTCTTCTGGGACCCCTATAATACGGATATTGCTCCTTTTAGATTGGTCACACAGTTCTCTTAATATTGTTTCATTCCTGGAGATCCTTTTGTCTCTCTCTATGTCAGCTTCTATGTGTTCCTGTTCTCTGATTTCAATTCCATGAATGGCCTCTTGCATTCTATCCATTCTGCTTATAAACCCTTCCAGAGTTTGTTTCATTTCTGCGATCTCCTTTCTGGCATCTGTGATCTCTTTCCGGACTTCATCCCATTTTTCTTGCGTATTTCTCTGCATCTCTGTCAGCATGTTTATGATTCTTATTTTGAATTCTTTGTCAGGAAGACTGGTTAGGTCTGTCTCCTTCTCTGGTGTTGTCTCTGTGATCTTTGTCAGCCTGTAGCTTTGCCTTTTCATGGTGATAGGAATAGTCTGCAGAAATGGGACGAGTGACGGCTGGAAGGACTTCCTTCCTTGTAGGTTTGTGGCCCTCCTCTCCTGGGAGAACAGCGACCTCTAGTGGCTTGAGCTGCGCAGCTGTGCGCAGACAGGGTTTCTGATTCCTGCCCGGCTGCTATGGAGTTAATCTCCGCTGTTGCTGTGGGCGTGGCCTGGCTCGGGCAGCTGCTCCAAAATGGTGGAGTCGCGTTGGAGCAGGAGCAGCTGGGAGGCTATTTATCTCCGTAAGGGGCCTCCCTGCTCCCTGCAGCCCAGGGGTTAGGGTGCCCAGAGATCCCGGATTCCCTACCTCTGGATTAAGTGGCCCGCCCTGCCCCTTTAAGACTTCCAAAAAGCACCCGCCAAAACAAAACAACGAGCACAAAAAAAAAACAAGAAAAAAAAATTTTTTTAATTAAAAAAAAAAAATTTTTAATTAAAAAAAAAAAAGTTGGTCGTTCGTTTTTCTTTATTCTCCGGTGCCAGCCTCAGGCCTCTGCTCACCGGTCTTTCTGCCCTGTTTCCCTAATATTGGGGTCCCTGTCCCTTTAAGACTTCCAAAAAGCGCTCGCCAAAACAAAGCAGCAAAAAAGCAAAAAAAAAAAAAATGGTCGCGCGCTTTTCTTATGCCCTCTGTCGCCCAGCCTCCAGTGCCTGCTCACTGTTCTTGCTGCCCTGTTTTCCCAGTATCGAGGGCCCTGCACTCTGGCCCGGAAGGCTGGGGCTGGGTGTTCGGCAGCCCTGGGCTCCGTCTCCCTCCCGCTCTGCCAGCTCTTCTCCCGCCGGGAGCTGGGGGGAGGGGCGCTCGGCTCCCGCGGGGCCGGGGCTTGTATCTTACCCCCTTCGCGAGGCGCTGGGTTCTCTCAGTTGCGGATGTGGTCTGGATATTGTCCTCTGTCCTCTGGTCTTTATTCTGGGAAGGGTTGTCTTTGTTATATTTTCATAGATATATGTTGTTTCGGGAGGAGATTTCTGCTGCTCTACTCACGCCTCCATCTTCCGCCCCACCCCCATCTCTCCTATTTATTGATCAAATGGTTGTTAACGACAATAAAATTCTGTATAGGGGAGTCAATGCTCAATGAACAATCATTAATCCACCCCAAGCCTAATTTTCATCAGTCTCCAATCTTCTGAGGCATAACAAACAAGTTCTTACATGGAGAACAAATTCTTACATAGTGAATAAGTTACATGGTGAACAGTACAAGGGCAGTCATCACAGAAACTTTCGGTTTTGGTCATGCATTATGAACTATAAACAGTCAGTTCAAATATGAATACTCATTTGGTTTTTATACTTGATTTATATGTGGATACCACATTTCTCTCTTTATTATTATTTTTATTTTTAATAAAATGCTGAGTGGTAGGTAGATACAAGATAAAGGTAGAAAACATAGTTTACTGTTGTAAGAGAGCAAATGTAGATGATCAGGTGTGTGCCTGTAGACTATGTGTTAATCCAAGCTAGACAAGGGCAATAAAACATCCACGTATGCAGAAGATTTCTCTCAGAACGGGGGGGTGAGGTTCTAAACCTCACCTCTGTTGATCCCCAATTTATCACCTGATGGCCCCCTGCGACTGTGCCTGTCTAAGGTTGTTCCTCCCTTGAGGAATCTTACCCATCTCTGGCTAACCAGTCATCTTCCGGGGCCATACAGGGAAATGTAAAGTTGGTAAGTGAGAGAGAAGCCTTATTGTTTGAAAAGGTTAGCTTTTTACTTCTTTGCATATTTATGCCCTGTAGCTTCTATGCCCAGCATTTGTCTTGAGGTATCTTTACCACTTGGAAGAATTATGATACTTGGTATATTCGATATGAGCCACGAATTCTATTTAAGGGTTGTAATTAGAAAGGAAGAAGAAAAGCTATAGAAGTAGCAGGCAGAAGAAAACATGGGAAGATTGATTATTTCTTTGACATATCTTCTTGTTGAGTAACTTCAGCATGTATAGGTTTTAAGCTACTACTTAAATTGCGCACACACATTAACATAATAGGAGTATAGTTACATAACCAAAGCATATCTGTAATTACCAGCCATCTGCAGTGAAACCAAGAAAACCAGTTAGGCACCTTAGGCATTTGTGAAAACTTATCTATGATATTGTGGATATTGTCCAACTGAACTTGAACAGTCTGAGAGAAATCAGACAAATTAAAACAACCCATTCCTGGGGACTGTTCATATGCCATATGTTCTTTTAACAGTAAATAGTCTGTAGTTGAAAGATTTTGGAGCGCTACAATTAGCACTTCTCCTAATTCTTGATTGAGTTCCAACAGTATAGATCCAGTCAAATTTGTTGTTTTACTGTATGCACAGGCCAGCTTAGATATCTCCTTCCTCATTCCCATGGCAGGTCCAAGAACTGGTGGGATGAGTGCATCTACAGCTGTAGCAGTGCGTGGATCTTTGTTGGTGTTTTTTGATGATCATCTTCTGGCATGAGTCTTCCAGAGGGTGCAGATGTTGGAAGTTCTCTTTCATATCGTATCTTAGTTCATTTTCGGGGTAGCCCAATTAGGCTTTGATCCTCTGTATAAACACAAACAGACCCTTTGCCTACACTTTTATATACACTTTATACTTTTGTGTAGAACTCATTCGAGGTGACCACACAGGAACTGCCCTTTTTTTCTTTTATTTTGGTATCACTAATCTACACTTACATGACGAATATTATGTTTACTAGGCTCTCCCCTATACCAGGTCACCCCTATAAACCCCTTTACAGACACTGTCCATCAGCATAGCAAAATGTTGTAGAATCCCTACTTGCCTTCTCTGAGTTGTACATTCCTCCCTTTTCTCCTACCCCCCCATGCATGCTAATCTTAATACCCCCCTACTTCTACCCCCCCTTATCCCTCCCTACCCACCCATCCTCTCCAGTCCCTTTCCCTTTGGTACCTGTTAGTTCATTCTTGATTTCTGTGATTCTGCTGCTGTTTTGTTCCTTCAGTTTTTCCTATGTTCTTATATTCCACAGATAAGAGAAATCATTTGGTATTTCACTTTCTCCGCTTGGCTTGTTTCACTGAGCATAATACCCTCCAGCTCCATCCATGTTGCTGCAAATGGTTGGATTTACCCTTTTCTTTTGGCTGAGTAGTATTCCATTGTGTATATGTACCACATCTTCTTTATCCATTCATCTATCTGTGGACATTTAGGTCGCTTCCAATTCTTGGCTATTGTAAATAGTGCTGCAATAAACATAGGGGTGCACTGATCTTTCTCATACCTGATTGCTGCATTCTTAGGGTAAATTCCTAGGAGCGCAACTCCTGGGTCAAATGGTAAGTCTGTTTTGAGCATTTTGATGAACATCCATACTGCTTTCCACAATGGTTGAACTAACTTACATTCCCACCAGCAGTGTAGGAGAGTTCCCCTTTCTCCACAGCCTCACCAACATTTGTTGTTGTTTGTCTTTTAGATGGCAGCCATCCTTACTGGTGTGAGGTGATACCTCATTGTAGTTTTAATTTGCATTTCTCTGATAATTAGCGATGTGGAGCATCTTTTCCTGTGTCTGTTGGCCATCTGTATTTCTTTTTTGGAGAACTGTCTGTTCAGTTCCTCTGCCCATTTTTTAATTGGGTGATTTGTTTTTTGTTTGTTGAGGCGTGTGAGCTCTTTATATATTCTGGACGTCAAGCCTTTATCGGATGTGTCATTTTCAAATATATTCTCCCATACTGTAGGTATCCTTTTTGTTCTATTGATGGTGTCTTTTGCTGTACAGAAGCTTTTCAGCTTAATATAGTCCCACTTATTCATTTTTGCTGTTGTTTTCCTTGCCCGGGGAGATATGTTCAAGAAGAGGTCACTCATGTTTATGTCTAAGAGGATTTGCCTATGTTTTCTTCCAAAAGTTTAATGGTTTCATGACTTACATTCATGTCTTTGATCCATTTTGAGTTTACTTTTGTATATGAGGTTAGACAGTGGTCCAGTTTCATTCTCCTACATGTAGCTGTCCAGTTTTGCCAGCACCATCTGTTGAAGAGACTGTCATTTCGCCATTGTATGTCCATGGCTCCTTTATCAAATATTAATTGACCATATATGTCTGGGTTAATATCTGGATTATCTAGTCTGTTCCATTGGTCTGTGGCTCTGTTCTTGTGCCAGTACCAAATTATCTTGATTACTATGGCTTTATAGTAGAGCTTGAAGTTGGGCAGTGATATCCCCCCTACTTTATTCTTCTTTCTCAGGATTGCTTTGGCTATTCGGGGTTTTTGGTGTTTCCATATGAATTTTTGAATTATTTGTTCCAGTTCATTGAAGAATGTTGCTGGTAGTTTCATAGGGATTGCATCAAATCTGTGTATTGCTTTGGGCAGGATGGCCGTTTTAACGATATTAATTCTTTCTAGCCACAAGCATGGGATGAGTTTCCATCTGTTAGTGTCCCCTTTAATTTCTCTTAAGAGTGACTTGCAACTTTCAGAGTATGTCTTTCACTTCCTTGGTTTGGTTTATTCCTAGGTATTTTACTTTTCTTGATGCAATTGTGAATGGAGTTTTTTTCCTGATTTCTCTTTCTGTTGGTTTATTCTTAGTGTATAGGAAAGCCACAGATTTCTGTGTGTTGATTTTGTATCCTGCAAATTTGGTGTATTCTGATATCAGTTCCAGTAGTTTTGGGGTGGAGTCTTTAGGGTATTTTATGTACAGAATCATGTCATCTGCAAATAGTGACAGTTTAACTTCTTCTTTACCAATTCGGATTCCTTGTATTTCTTCGTTTTGTCTGATTCCGTGGCTAGGACCTCCAGTACTATGTAAAATAATAGTGGAGAGAGTGGGCATCCCTGTCTAGTTCCAGATCTCAGAGGAAATGCTTTCAGCTTCTCGCTGTTCAATATAATGTTGGCTGTGGGTTTATCATAGATGGCCTTTATTATGTTGAGGTACTTGCCCTCTATTCCCATTTTGCTGAGAGTTTTTATCATGAATAGAAGTTGAACTTTGTCAAATGCTTTTTCAGCATCTATGGAGATGATCATGTGGTTTTTGTCTTTCTTTTTGTTGATGTGGTGGATGATGTTGATGGACTTTCGAATGTTGTACCATCCTTGCATCCCTCGGATGAATCCCACTTGGTCATGGTGTATGATCCTTTTGCTGTATTTTTGAATTCGGATTGCTAATATTTTGTTGAGTATTTTTGCATCTACGTTCTTCAGGGATATTGGTCTGTAGTTTTCTTTTTTGGTGGGGTCTTTGCCTGGTTTTGGATTAGGGTGATGTTAGCTTAATAGAATGAGTTTGGGAGTATCCCCTCCTCCTCTATTTTTTGGATAACTCTAAGGAGAATGGGTATTGTGTCTTCTCTGTATGTCTGGTGAAATTCTGAGGTAAATCTATCTGGCCCGGATGTTTTGTTCTTTGGTAGTTTTTTGATTACCGCTTCAATTTCATTGCTGGTAATTGGTCTGTTTAGATTTTCTGTTTCTTTCTGGGTCAATCGTGGAAGGTTGTGTTTTTCTAGGAAGTTGTCCATTTCTCCTAAGTTTGCCAGCTTGATAGCATATAGGTTTTCATAGTATTCTCTAATAATTCTTTGTATCTCTGCGGGGTCCGTCGTGATTTTTCCTTTCTCGTTTCTGATACTGTTGATTTGTGTTGACTCTCTTTTCCTCTTAATAAGTCTGGCTAGAGGCTTATCTTTTTTGGTTATTTTCTCAAAGAACCAGCTCTTGGTTTCATTGAGTTTTGCTATTGTTTTATTCTTCTCAATTTTATTTATTTCTTCTCTGATCTTTATTATGTCCCTCCTTCTGCTGACCTTAGGCCTCATCTGTTCTTTTTTTTCCAATTTCAATAATTGTGACATTAGACCATTCATTTGGGATTGTTCCTCCTTTTTTAAATATGCTTGGATTGCTATATACTTTCCTCTTAAGACTGCTTTTGCTGCGTCCCACAGAAGTTGGGGCTTAGTGTTGTTGTTGTCATTTATTTCCATATATTGCTGGATCTCCATTTTGACTTTGTCATTGATCCATTGATTATTTAGGAGCGTGTTCTTAAGCCTCCATGTGTTTGTGAGCCTCTTTGCTTTCTTTGTACAGTTTATTTCTAGTTGTATGCCTTTGTGGTCTGAAAAGTTGGTTGGTAGGATTTCAATCTTTTGGAATTTTCTGAGGCTCTTTTTGTGGCCTAGTATGTGGTCTATTCTGGAGAATGTTCCATGTGCACTTGAGAAGAATGTATATCCCGCTGCTTTTGGATGTAGAGTTCTGTAGATGTCTATTAGTTCCATCTGCTCTACTGTGTTGTTCAGTGCTTCCGTGTCCTTACTTATTTACTGCCCAGTGGATCTATCCTTTGGGGTGAGTGGTGTGTTGAAGTCTCCTAGAATGAATGCATTGCAGTCTATTTCCCCCTTTAGTTCTGTTAGTATTTGTTTCACATATGATGGTGCTCCTGTGTTGGGTGCATATATATTTAGAATGGTTATATCCTTTTGTTGGACTTAGCCCTTTATCATTATGTAATGTCCTTCTTTATCTCTTATTACTTTCTTTGTTTTGAAGTCTATTTTGTCTGATATTAGTACTGCAACCCCTGCTTTCTTTTCGTTGTTGTTTGCTTGAAATATGTTTTTCCTTCCCTTGACTTTATTCTGTACATGTCTTTGGGTTTGAGTTGAGTTTCTTGTAAGCAGCATATAGATGGTTCTTGCTTTTTTATCCATTCTCTTACTTTATGTCTTTTGATTAGTGCAGTCAGGCCATTAACATTTAGGGTGACTATTGAAAGATATGTACTTATTGCCATTGCAGGCTTTAAATTCGTGGTTACCAAAGGTTCAAGGTTAGCCTCTTTTGTATCTTACTGCCTAACTTAGCTCGCTTATTGAGCTGTTATATACACTGTCTGGAGATTCTTTTCTTCTCTCCCTTCTTATTCCTCCTCCTCGATTCTTCATATGTTGAGTGTTTTGTGCTGTGCTCTTTCTAGAATTGCTCGCATCTAGAGCCGTCCCTGTATGATGTCCTGTAGACGTGGTTTGTGGGAAGCAAATTCCCTCAGCTTCTGTTTGTCTGGGAATTGTTTAATAACACCATAATATTGGAATGATAGTTGTGCTGGATACAGTATCCTTGGTTCAAGGCCCTTCTGTTTCATTGCATTAAATATACCATGCCATTCTCTTATGGCCTGTAGGTTTTCTTTCTAGAAGTTTGATGTTAGCCTGATGGGTTTTCCTTTATAGGTGACCTTTCTCTCTCTAGCTGCCTTTAAAACTCTTTCCTTGTCCTTGATCTTTGCCGTTTTAATTATTATGTGTCATGGTGTTGTCCTCCTTGGATACTATCTGTTGGGGGTTTTGTATATTTCCGTGTTCTTTTCGATTATTTCCTCTCCCAGTTTGGGGAAGTTTTCCGCAATGATTTCTTCCAGGATACTTTTCATCTCTTTTTCTCTCTCTTCGTCTTCTGGTACCCCTTTAATGTTAATATTGTTCCTTTTGGATTGGTCACACAGTTCTTTTAATATTGTTTCTTTCCTGGAGATCCTTTTATCTCTCTCTATGTCATCTTCTATGCGTTCCTGTTCTCTGATTTCAATTCCATCAATGGCCTCTTGCATCCTATCCATTCTGCTTATAAACCCTTCCAGAGTTTGTTTCATTTCTGCGATCTCCTTTCTGGCATCTGTGATCCCCCTCCTTACTTCATCCCATTTCTCTTGCGTATTTCTCTGCATCTCTGTCAGCATGTTTATGATTCTTATTTTGAATTCTTTGCCAGGAAGACTGGTTAGGTCTGTCTCCTTCTCTGGTGTTGTCTCTGTGATCTTTGTCTGCCTGTAGCTTTGCCTTTTCATGGTGATAGGAATAGTCTGCAGAGCTGGGACGAGTGACGGCTGGAAGGACTTCCTTTCTTGTTGGTTTGTGGCCCTCCTCTCCTGGGAGAACAGCGGCCTCTAGTGGCTTGTGCTGCGCAGCTGCGTGCAGACAGGGCTTCTGCTTCCTGCCCGGCTACTATGGAGTTAATCTCCGCTGTTGCTGTGGGCGTGGCCTGGCTCGGGCAGCTACTCCAAAATGGTGGAGTCGCGTTGGAGAGGGAGCTGCTGTGTGGCTATTTATCTCCGTAAGGGGCCTCCCTGCTCCCTGCAGCCCAGGGGTTAGGGTGCCCAGAGATCCCCGGATTCCCTACCTCTGGATTAAGTGTCCCACCCTTCTCCTTTAAGACTTCCAAAAAGCACCTGCCAAATCAAAACAATGACCACACACACACACACACACAAAAATTAAATTAAAGAAAATAAAGAAAGGTGGCTCTAGTTTTTCTTTATTCTCCGGCACCAGCCTCAGGCATCTGCTCACCGGTCTTGCTGCCCTGTTTTCCTAGTATTGGCGTCCCTAACCCTTTAAGACTTCCAAATGTGCTTGCCAAAACAAAACAGCAAAAAAAAGATCGCTCACTTTTCTGTTGTCCTCCAGTGCCAGGCCATCGGTGCCCGCTCACTGTTCTTGCTGCCCTGTTTCCCTAGTCTTGGGGGCCCTATCCCTTTAAGACTTCCAAAAAGCACTCGCCAAAACAAAACAGCAAAAAAACAAACAAAAAACAACAACAACAACAAAAAAATGGTCGCACGCTTTTCTTATGTCCTCCGGCACCCGGCCTCCAGTGCCCGCACACTGTTCTTGCTGCACTGTTTTCCCAGTATCGAGGGCCCTGCACTCTGGCCCGGATGGCGGGGGCTGGGTGTTCGGCAGTCCTGGGCTCCGTCTCCCTCCCGCTCTGCCTATTCTTCTCCCGCCGGGAGCTGGGGGGAGGGGCGCTCGACTCCCACGGGGCCGGGGCTTGTATCTTACCCCTTTCGCGAGGCGCTGGGTTCTCTTGGGTGCGGATGTGGTCTGGATATTGTCCTGTGTCCTCTTGTCTTTATTCTGGGAAGGGTTGTCTTTGTTATATTTTCATAGATATATGTTGTTTTGGGAGGAGATTTCCGCTGCTCTACTCACCCTGCCATCTTCTGCCCCCTGATATACAATCTTGTATTCGTTTCAAGTGTACAACACAGTGGTTCAACAGTGGTTCCCCATATTATTAAATCTTCACCCCCTTAGTGCGATCACTATCTATCAACATACAAATATGTTACAGAGTCATTGATTATATTCTCCATGCTGTACTACCGTCCCCATGACCAACTTACATTGTGATTGCAAGTTATTGTGCCCCTTTACCTCCCTCTCCCTCCCCTCCACCCTCCCCACCCCTCCCTCATGGTAACCACTAGTCACTTCTCAGTGTCTATGAGTCTCCTGCTGTTTTGTTCTTTTGCTTTTGCTTTGTATTTATATTCCACAAATAATTGAAATCATTTGGTATTTGTCTTTCTCTGCCTGGCTTATTTCACTAAGCATAATTCCCTCTAGATCCATCCACGTTGTTGCAAATAGCAGGATTTATTTTCTTTTTATTGCTGAATAACATTCCATTTTATATATGTACCACATCTCCTTTATTCATTCATCTAGTGATGGATACTTAAGTTGCTTCCATATCTTGACTACTGCAAATAGTGCTGTGATAAACTTAGGGGTGCATATGTCTTTTTTTTTTTTTTTTTTTTTTGTGAGGGCATCTCTCATATTTATTGATCAAATGGTTGTTAACAACAATAAAATTCTGTATAGGGGAGTCAATGCTCAATGAACAATCATTAATCCACCCCAAGCCTAATTTTCATCAGTCTCCAATCTTCTGAGGCATAACAAACAAGTTCTTACATGGAGAACAAATTCTTACATAGTGAATAAGTTACATGGTGAACAGTACAAGGGCAGTCATCACAGAAACTTTTGGTTTTGCTCATGCATTATGAACTGTAAACAGTCAGTTCAAATATGAATACTCATTTGGCTTTTATACTTGATTTATATGTGGATACCACATTTCTCTCTTTATTATTATTATTTTTAATAAAATGCTGAAGTGGGAGGTAGATACAAGATAAAGGTAGGAAACATAGTTTAGTGTTGTAAGAGAGCAAATGTAGATGATCCGGTGTGTGCCTGTAGACTATGTGTTAATCCAAGCTAGACCAGGGCAATAAAACATCTACGTATGCAGAAGATTTCTCTCAGAACAGGGGGGGTGAGGTTCTAAGCCTCACCTCTGTTGATCCCCCAATTTCTCACCTGATGGCCCCCCTGCGACTGTGCCTGTCTTAGGTTGTTCCTCCCTTGAGGAATCTTACCCGTCTCTGGCTAACCAGTCATCTTCCGGGGCCATACAGGGAAATGTAGAGTTGGTAAGTGAGAGAGAAGCCTTATTGTTTGAAAAGGTTAGCTTTTTACTTCTTTGCATATTTATGCCCTGTGGCTTCTATGCCCAGCGTTTGTCTTGAGGTATCTTTACCACTTGGAGGAGTTATGATACTCGGTAAATTTGATATGAGGCACGAATTCTATTTAAGGGTTGTAATTAGGAAGGAAGAAGAAAAGCTATAAAAGTAGCAGGCAGAAGAAAACATGGGAAGATTGATTATTTCTTTGACATATCTTCTTGTAGAGTAACTACAGCATATATAGGTTTTAAGCTACTACTTAAATTGCGCACACACATTAACATAATAGGAGTATAGTTACATAACCAAAGCATATCTGTAATTACCAGCCATCTCCATTGAAACCAAGAAAACCATTAAGGCACCTTAGGCATTTGTGAAAACTTATCTATGATATGGTGGATATTGTCCAACTGAACTTGAACAGTCTGAGAGAAATCAGACAAATTAAAACAACCCATTCCTGGGGACTGTTCACATGCCATATATTCTTTTAACAGTAAATAGTCTGTAGTTGTAAGAGTTTGGAGCGCAACAATTTGCACTCCTCCAAATTCTTGGTTGAGTTCCAACAGTATAGATCCAGTCAAATTTGTTGTTTTACTGTATGCACAGGCCAGCTTAGATATCTCCTTCCTCATTCATATGGTAAGTCCAGGAACTGGTGGGATGAGTGCATCTACTGCTGTTGAAGTGCGTGCATCTTTGTTGGGGTTTTTTGATGATCATATTCTGGCATGAGTCTTCCAGGGTGTGCAGATGTTGGAAGTTCTTTTTCATATCGTATCTTAGTTCATTTTCGGGGTAGCCCAATTAGGCTTTGATCCTCTGTATAAACACAAACAGACCCTTTGCCT
The DNA here is from genome assembly GCF_030020395.1 of Manis pentadactyla. Classification (NCBI taxonomy): domain Eukaryota; kingdom Metazoa; phylum Chordata; class Mammalia; order Pholidota; family Manidae; genus Manis; species Manis pentadactyla. Next base: position 29,552,828 of record NC_080039.1, read on the forward strand.
ACACTTTTATATGCCATTTATACACTTGTGTAGAACTCGTTAGAGATTACCACACAGGAACTGCCTTTTTTTTTTTTTTTTTTTTTTGGTATCACTAATCTACACTTACATGACGAATATTATGTTTACTAGGCTCTCCCCTATACCAGGTCTCCCCTATAAACCCCTTTACAGTCACTGTCCATCAGCATAGCAAAATGTTGTCGAATCACTACTTGCCTTCTCTGTGTTGTACAGCCCTCCCTTTTCTCCTACCCCCCCATGCATGTTAATCTTAATACCCCCATACTTCTCCCCCCCTTATCCCTCCCTACCCACCCATCCTCCCCAGTCCCTTTCCCTTTGGTACCTGTTAGTCCATTCTTGAGTTCTGTGATTCTGCTGCTGTTTTGTTCCTTCAGTTTTTCCTTTGTTCTTATATTCCACAGATAAGTGAAATCATTTGGTATTTCTCTTTCTCCGCTTGACTTTTTTCACTGAGCATAATACCCTCCAGCTCCATCCATGTTGCTGCAAATGATTGGATTTGCCCTTTTCTTATGGCTGAGTAGTCTTCCATTGTGTATATGTACCACATCTTCTTTATCCATTCATCTATTGATGGACATTTAGGTTGCTTCCAATTCTTGGCTATTGTAAATAGTGCTGCAATAAACATAGGGGTGCATCTGTCTTTCTCAAACTTGATTGCTGCGTTCTTAGGGTAAATTCCTAGGAGTGCAATTACTAGGTCAAATGGTAAGTCTGTTTTGAGCATTTTGATATACCTCCATACTGCTTTCCAAAATGGTTGAACTAACTTACATTCACACCAGCAGTGTAGGAGGGTTCCCCTTTCTCCACAGCCTCGCCAACATTTGTTGTTGTTTGTCTTTTGGATGGCAGCCATCCTTACTTGTGTGAGGTGATACCTCATTGTAGTTTTAATTTGCATTTCTCTGATAATTAGCGATGTGGAGCATCTTTTCATGTGTCTGTTGGCCATCTGTATTTCTTTTTTGGAGAACTGTCTGTTCAGTTCCTCTGCCCATTTTTTAATTGGGTTATTTGTTTTTTGTTTGTTGAGGCATGTGAGCTCCTTATATATTCTGGACGTCAAGCCTTTATCGGATGTGTCATTTTCAAATATATTCTCCCATACTGTAGGGATCCTTCTTGTTCTATTGATGGTGCCTTTTGCTGTACAGAAGCTTTTCAGGCTTAATATAGTCCCACTTACTCATTTTTGCTGTTGTTTTCCTTGCCCGGGGAGATATGTTCAAGAAGAGGTCACTCATGTTTATGTCTAAGAGGTTTGTGCCTATGTTTTCTTCCAAGAGTTTAATGATTTCATGGCTTACATTCAGGTCTTTGATCCATTTTGAGTTTACTTTTGTATATGGGGTTAGACAATGGTCCAGTTTCATTCTCCTACATGTAGCTGTCCAGTTTTGCCAGCACCACCTGTTGAAGAGACTGTCATTTCGCCATTGTATGTCCATGGCTCCTTTATCAAATATTAATTGACCATATATGTCTGGTTTAATGTCTGAATTCTCTAGTCTGTTCCATTGGTCTGTGGCTCTGCTCTTGTGCCAGTACCAAATTGTCTTGATTACTATGGCTTTATAGTAGAGCTTGAAGTTGGGGAGTGAGATCCCCACTGCTTTATTCTTCTTTCTCAGGATTGCTTTTGCTATTCGGGGTCTTTGGTGTTTCCATATGAATTTTTGAATTATTTGTTCCAGTTCATTGAAGAATGTTGCTGGTATTCTCATAGGGATTGCATCAAATCTGTATATTGCTTTGGGCAGGATGGCCATTTTAACGATATTAATTCTTCCTAGCCACGAGCATGGGATGAGTTTCCATCTTTTAGTGTCCCCTTTAATTTCTCTTAAGAGTGACTTGTAGTTTTCAGAGTATAAGTCTTTCACTTCTTTGGTTAGGTTTATTCCTAGGTATTTTATTTTTTTGGATGCAATTGTGAATGGAGTTGTTTTCCTGATTTCTCTTTCTGTTGGTTCGTTGTTAGTATATAGGAAAGTCACAGATTTCTGTGTGTTGATTTTGTATCCTGCAACTTTGCTGTATTCCGATATCAGTTCTAGTAGGTATGGGGTGGAGTCTTTAGTGTTTTTTATGTACAGTATCATGTCATCTGCAAATAGTGACAGTTTAACTTCTTCTTTACCAATTCGGATTCCTTGTATTTCTTTATTTTGTCTGATTGCCGTGGCTACGACCTCCAGTACTATGTTAAATAACAGTGGAGAGAGTGGGCATCCCTGTCTAGTTCCCGATCTCAGCGGAAATGCTTTCAGCTTCTCGCTGTTCAATATAATGTTGGCTGTGGGTTTGTCATAGATGGCCTTTATTATGTTGAGGTACTTGCCCTCTATTCCCATTTTGCTGAGAGTTTTAACATGAATGGCTGTTGAACTTTGTCAAATGCTTTTTCAGCATCTATGGAGATGATCATGTGGTTTTTGTCTTTCTTTTTGTTGATGTGGTGGATGATGTTGATGGACTTTCGAATGTTGTACCATCCTTGCATCCCTGGGATGAATCCCACTTGGTCATGGTGTATGATCCTTTTGATGTATTTTTGAATTCGGTTTGCTAATATTTTGTTGAGTATTTTTGCATCTACGTTCATCAGGGATATTTGTCCGTAGTTTTCTTTTTTGGTGTTGTCTTCGCCTGGTTTTGGTATCAGGGTCATGTTAGCTTCATAGAATGAGTTTGGGAGTATCCCCTCCTCCTCTATTTTTTGGAAAACTTTAAGGAGAATGGGTATTATGTCTTCCCTGTATGTCTGATAAAATTCCGAGGTAAATCCATCTGGCCCGGGGGTTTTGTTCTTTGGTAGTTTTTTGATTACCGCTTCAATTTCCTTGCTGGTAATTGGTCTGTTTAGATTTTCTGTTTTTTCCTGGGTCAATCTTGGAAGGTTATATTTTTCTAGGAAGTTGTCCATTTCTCCTAGGTTTCCCAGCTTGTTAGCATATAGGTTTTCATAGTATTCTCCAATAATTCTTTGCATTTCCGTGGGGTCCGTCGTGATTTTTCCTTTCTCGTTTCTGATACTGTTGATTTGTGTTGACTCTCTTTTCTTCTTAATAAGTCTGGCTAGAGGCTTATCTATTTTGTTTATTTTCTCGAAGAACCAGCTCTTGGTTTCATTGATTTTTTCTATTGTTTTATTCTTCTCAATTTTATTTATTTCTTCTCTGATCTTTATTATGTCCCTCCTTCTGCTGACCTTAGGCCTCATCTGTTCTTCTTTTTCCAATTTCGATAATTGTGACATTAGACCATTCATTTGGGATTGCTCTTCCTTTTTTAAATATGCTTGGATTGCTATATACTTTCCTCTTAAGACTGCTTTTGCTGTGTCCCACAGAAGTTGGGGCTTAGTGTTGTTGTTGTCATTTGTTTCCATATATTGCTGGATCTCCATTTTGATTTGGTCATTGATCCATTGATTATTTAGGAGCGTGTTGTTAAGCCTCCATGTGTTTGTGACCCTCTTTGCTTTCTTTGTACAGTTTATTTCTAGTTTTATGCCTTTGTGGTCTGAAAAGTTTGTTAGTACTATTTCAATCTTTTGGAATTTTCTGAGGCTCCTTTGTGGCCTAGTATGTGGTCTATTCTGGAGAATGTTCCATGTGCACTTGAGAAGAATGTATATCCCGCTGCTTTTGGATGTAGAGTTCTATAGATGTCTATTAGAACCATCTGCTCTACTGTGTTGTTCAGTGCTTCCGTGTCCTTACTTATTTTCTGCCCAGTGGATCTATCCTTTGGGGTGAGTGGTGTGTTGAAGTCTCCTAGAATGAATGCATTGCAGTCTATTTCCCCCTTTAGTTCTGTTAGTATTTGTTTCACATATGCTGGTGCTCCTGTGTTGGGTGCATATCTATTTAGAATGGTTATATCCTCTTGTTTGACTGAGCCCTTTATCATTATGTAGTGTCCTTCTTTATCTCTTGTTACTTTCTTTGTTTTGAAGTCTATTTTGTCTGATATTAGTACTGCAACCCCTGCTTTCTTCTCACTGTTGTTTGCTTGAAATATGTTTTTCCATCCCTTGACTTTTAGTCTGTACATGTCTTTGGGTTTGAGGTGAGTTTCTTGTAAGCAGCATATAGATGGGTCTTGCTTTTTTATCCATTCTGTTACTCTGTGTCTTTTGATTGGTGCATTCAACCCATTAACATTTAGGGTGACTATTGAAAGATATGTACTTATTGCCATTGCAGGCTTTAATTCGTGGTTACCAAAGGTTCAAGGTTAGCCTCTTTTGTATCTTACTGCCTAACTTAGCTCGCTTATTGAGCTGTTATATACACTGTCTGGAGATTCTTTTCTTCTCTCCCTCCTTGTTCCTCCTCCTCGATTCTTCATATGTTGGGTGTTTTGTGCTGTGCTCTTTCTAGGAGTGCTCCCATCTAGAGCAGTCCATGTAAGATGTTCTGTAGAGGTGGTTTGTGGAAAGCAAATTCCATCAGCTTTTGTTTGTCTGGGAATTGTTTAATCCCACCCTCATATTTGAATGATAGTCGTGCTGGATACAGTATCCTTGGTTCAAGGCCCTTCTGTTTCATTGTATTAAATATATCATGCCATCCTCTTCTGGCCTGTAGGGTTTCTGTTGAGAAATCTGACGTTAGCCTGATGGGTTTCCCTTTATAGGTGACCTTTTTCTCTCTAGCTGCCTTTAACACTCTTTCCTTGTCCTTGATCTTTGCCATTTTCATTATTATGTGTCTTGGTGTTGCCCTTCTTGGATCCTTTCTGTTGGGGGTTCTGTGTATTTCCGTGGTCTGTTCGATTACTTCCTCCCCCAGTGTGGGGAAGTTTTCAGCAATTATTTCTTCTAAGATACTTTCCATCTCTTTTCCTCTCTCTTCTTCTTCTGGGACCCCTATAATACGGATATTGTTCCTTTTAGATTGGTCACACAGTTCTCTTAATATTGTTTCATTCCTGGAGATCCTTTTGTCTCTCTCTATGTCAGCTTCTATGCTTTCCTGTTCTCTGATTTCAATTCCATCAATGGCCTCTTGCATTCTATCCATTCTGCTTATAAACCCTTCCAGAGTTTGTTTCATTTCTGCAATCTCCTTTCTGGCATCTGTGATCTCCTTCCGGACTTCATCCCATTTCTCTTGCGTATTTCTCTGCATCTCTGTCAGCATGTTTATGATTCTTATTTTGAATTCTTTTTCAGGGAGACTGGTTAGGTCTGTCTCCTTCTCTGGTGTTGTCTCTGTGATCTTTGTCTGCCTGTAGCTTTGCCTTTTCATGGTGATAGGAATAGTTTGCAGAGCTGGGACGAGTGACGGCTGGAAGGACTTCCCTTCTTGTTGGTTTGTGGCCCTCCTCTCCTGGGAGAACAGCGGCCTCTAGTGGCTTGTTCTGGGCATCTGCGCGCAGACAGGGCTTCTGCTTCCTGCCCGGCTGCTATGGAGTTAATCTCCGCTGTTGCTGTGGGCGTGGCCTGGCTCGGGCAGCTACTCCAAAATGGTGGAGTCGCGTTGGAGCAGGAGCTGCTGGGAGGCTATTTATCTCCGTAAGGGGCCTCCCTGCTCCCTGCAGCCCAGGGGTTAGGGTGCCCAGAGGTCCCGGATTCCCTACCTCTGGATTAAGTGACCCGCCCTGCCCCTTTAAGACTTCCAAAAAGCACCCACCAAAACAAAACAACTCCCACCAAAAAAAAAGAAAAAAAAAATTTTTTTAATTAAAAAAAAAAAAAAGTTTTTATTAAAAAAAAAAAAGGTGGTCGTTCGTTTTTCTTTATTCTCCAGTGCCAGTCTCAGGCCTCTGCTCACCGGTCTTGCTGCCCTGTTTCCCTAGTATTGGGGTCCCTATCCCTTTAAAACTCCCAAAAAGCGCTCGCCAAAACAAAACAGCAAAAAAGCAAAAAAAAAAAAAAAATGGTCGCGCGCTTTTCTTATGTCCTCTGTCGCCCAGCCTCCAGTGCCTGCTCACTGTTCTTGCTGCCCTGTTTTCCTAGTATCGAGGGCCCTGCACTCTTCCCCGGATGGCTGGGGCTGGGTGCTCGGCAGCCCTGGGCTCCGTCTCCCTCCCGCTCTGCCTGCTCTTCTCCCGCCGGGAGCTGGGGGGAGGGGCGCTCGGCTCCCGCGGGGCCGGGGCTTGTATCTTACCCCCTTCGCGAGGCGCTGGGTTCTCTCAGGTGCGGATGTGGTCTGGATATTGTCCTGTGTCCTCTGGTCTTTATTCTGGGAAGGGTTGTCTTTGTTATATTTTCATAGATATATGTTGTTTTGGGAGGAGATTTCCGCTGCTCTACTCACGCCGCCATCTTCTGCCGCTCTCTGCATATGTCTTTTTGAATCAGGGATTTTGTTTACTTAAATTCCTAGTGGTGGAATTACTGGGTCCTATGGTATTTCTGTTTTTAGTTTTTTGAAGAACCGCCATACAGCTTTCCACAGTGGTTGCATGAATTTACATTCCCACCAACAGATAGGAGGGTTCCCATTTCTCTGCATCCTCACCAACATTTATTATTTCTTGCAGATAGGATGTTATTTAAAACATTTCAAATATGTGCTCCTCCCATTTGAAAACAATACTAAAACATTAGTGACTTTCCCAAAGTCTCTTGGCCAGTGAGTGGCAGAAACAGGACTCAACCCAAGCTTTCTGATTCTACACTGTGTTCTTCCCAGGAAAATATACAAATGACTGTTTCTCTTAAGAGACAAAACAGGGCAAGAAGAAACACACAGCTTTTACACTTCATTTACACTAAAACTGGGACAATGGGGTAACCTGTTCCAATCACCCTGTTCTCTGGGTGGGGAAACTGAGGCCCAAATAGCCCCCAAAGTTTCACAACACAGTAAGGGGGAAGAAGTGCCCAGAACAAAACATCTACTAGAAACATAATGCCAACCTCAAGGCATTGTAATTTAAAATTTTCTACCAGTGCCATACAGTGGAAGTAGTGAGAAGCAGGTGAAGCTAACTTTTAATAATATATGTAACCGATCCAGTACATCAAAAACATTATCATTTCAACATGTGATTAATAAATACATTATTCATGGATACTTTGCATTCTTTCTGTCATACCAAATCTTCACGATCCTGCATGTATTTTACATTTACAACATGCCTCCATTCAGGCTAGCCATGGTTTAAGTTCTCCACAGCTGCCTGTGGCCAGTGGCTGCCTTTCTCGATCACACAGGACCCAGTCAGCCCTTAAGCCCCCCTGCACACTGCCTCCCAGACTTACATGCCATTGGAATTTGTAAAATAATCACCTTAAAGAGCTGGAGCTTTTCTTGAATTACTGTAGGTGGAAGAAGGCCAGCGTACCAACCAGCTGGGAGGTGTATTTCATTTGTGGAAGATGTTTTAAATTATACCTCCTGTCCAAGTAATGCAAATCAGTCATGAAAACTAGATCATAAATTTCATGGGAGGACATGATACTTAAAATATTTGTGATCTGAAGATAAAGGTGACTAATACACTTTTGACATCATGCTTCCAGTATTTCTGACTTTCATTCTTCAAGTTAATTTCAATTATGGTAACATTCCACTGAAGCTCCCCTCTCGCTAGCACCCCCCCACATTTCCCACCCAAGGAGCAGCGTGTGGGTCCTTATAATGTGGTGGTAGAGGGGTGGCCTGCCCCCCACCCCCCTACTTAAATCCCTTCTAGTGACGCCAGGTCGGTCTTTTCTAAAATATCCTGAATATAACACCAGTTCTGTGGGATGTAGTTAATGATTCCCCAGGGAAAAAGAGTTTGGGCAGTACTGGGTAATTGTGTCAGTTATGCTGGGGTTTAGCTGCATGGGGTGAAGTTGGTTCACAGTTTATTCAAGCAGGAATCATCCTCTTCACGCGTTACAGAAGCCCCAGAGCCAGGCCAGTGCTGCTGCAGCGCCTCCACGTTCCCACCCGCACCCAGGCCCTCCCCTTCTCTCGCCTGTGGGCCAGTACCCCTAACGTGCATGCTGGTTGCCTTGTATTTGCAAGATGGGTCCCCCAAATATGTGTGTTCTAGGCTCAAAGAAGAAAGGAGGGAGGGAAGAGGGGGCATTTGGAAGGAGGGAAGGAGGTTGGAATGGAAGGATGGAGGCAAGGAAGGGAGGAGAGGTGCCTCCATCTGGAAAACCAGCTTCCCCCAGATACTCCAGGAGTCTCCTGCTTAGGTCTCATCAGCCAGAAGGATGTGCCATGGCTGCACGCTGCGTCAATGGGGTGAGGAAGAGGAATGTTCTAACAGAGCCCTTTATGGTGGTAAACCAAGTCAACCCTTCTGGTCCTGAGCATGCAGGCAGAAATGGAACCTCAGATGCTCAGTATCTGCCATATGGGGTCCAAAGTTTTCTCAGATCCTGTAATTTAAGTTTTGTTTGGTGCATGTCAAATGGCAGGGGTGGGGGGACAGTAATCACTTTTTCCACATAAAATCTTCATTTTTCATGAAGGAAGTTGAAGAACTATTGTTCTGGAAATAAGCTCTGGGCAAAGTTGAATTACTGTGTGATTCTGGATAAGCCATGTTGTACAAGAGACCAACATGGGTTTGCGGAAGACCCTGGCGTCTGGTGAGTCCTGCTGTCTCTCTTGCCCTCTTTCTCCCTGGCCAGTTTGTGCTTGCCCAGCCTTGCAGGTGGCTAAAGTTGGTCTCATAACCTCTCTTTGGGCAATCAGACATACATTGAAATGCTCTGGGGGCTCCCAAGGTAAGTTGTTGCTTTCTTGATGAAAGCTATAGACACTGTAGATGCTGACCCCTCTCCTCTACTTCTGCCTTGAACACAGATGCCATGCCTGGAGTGACAGTGACCATCTGGCAAAACTGAGTGCAAGTCCCAGAGAATTCCAGAAACATGTGTCATTCTGTCCTTGCTAGCCCCTGCCCAGCCCCAGAGGCATGTTACACAAGAAGTCAGTCTCTATTAGCTTAAGACCCAGGCCTCCACAGGGACATGAAGATGTTGTTAAGAGCTTGCCTCACAACCTCTGCCTCAACTCCTGGCATCTGTGGCGCGGGCACCTGGAGCTTCGCCACATGGACCTCAGGCACCTATAGGGTATGTCAGACAGCCGGACGTCAGGAATCTGGATCCTGGGCATCTAGGCCTCGGATATCTGGACCTCGGGCACCCGAGCCTCGGGCATTTGGATCTCAGGCACCTGTACAGCACTTGAGGCGTGCAGACCTCAGTAATCAGGACCTCCGGCCCTGGACCCGGGGTAGGTATCCGTGCGGGACCCCAGGCATCTGAACGGTACAGTAGGCTCCCGGCCCGCCCGGTGCGCTTGCGGCCCCTCCAGCCAGCGTGCGGCCCCGCAGGCTCCCGCGCGCCCATCCTTCCAGAGCTTTCGGCTCAGGCACACCGTGGCAGCGCGGGAGGGTCGGACCCCGGAGGCTGCAGCCACCCGGGGCCGCGGGCGGAGGGCGCCCGGAGCGGGTGCGGGGCGAGGGGTGGGGACCCGCGAGGGGTGCCGCACTACTCACAGCGGCCCTTCCGCCTCGCGGACCGCGGGCGCCGGCAGGACTGGCCGCCAGGGGGCGTCTGCGTGACGGCGCCGCTCTGCGTCGTGGTTCCAGTTCCGGCCTCGGGAGACTTGCGCGCCCCAAGCCCGCTCCTGTGCGAGGGGTGCACGCTCTCTCCCCGGCCACTGCCGGAATCCTGCCCCGAGCCGAGTGGATCCCCGGGACCGACAGCCCCGCCGTCTGGTTGACTCCAGGCCCCTGTCTTGCTGGGAACCTGGCTGCTCCCGCCACTCCCGGGACTGGGTCACCCTCCCTCTTGCGCGGCCTCCTCACGTCCGCAGGGCCCGGTGTTTGCCGTGCCCCTTAGGGCGCTGCTGTTGGGGCCGGTGGCCCTCCTCCTGTAAGGTGAACCAGTCTCCAAGCCCTAGACTCGGTCCCGACCCATCTTTTTCCGCTGAAGTTCCAGCATGTCTGTGGGTTTGGACAATTCTCTCGTTTTCTGGGAAATGACGGGGCCGCCAGCCTCCAAGATGGTGTCCTTCCTGATTCACTGTCTTGCCCAGTTCCCTCCAGCTTGATGAGGCTGACAGGACAATAGTATAACTAGTAGGATATTATGGAAATGGTGAGGTGTGACTTTGGACCATAGGGAATAAAAGGCATTGCCACTTGCCCCTCGGTTTCTCTTTAGTTCCTGCTCTGGGGAAAATGGTTGTGATGTCATGGAAACAGTTAAGCAGCCCCGTGGAGGGGTCTTTGTACTGAACAACCGAGCGCTCCTGACAACAGTGCGCACCGGATTGCCCGCTCTGTCCACACCCAGTGTGGCATTCGGTCCTCCCGCCCCAGACAAGCCTTCACATGATGGCACCTCTCACTGAACTGACCTCTCGACTGCAACCTCATGGGAGACCTTGAACCAAAACCACCCGGGTAAGCTCTTCCCACATTGCTGACGCATACAGACTCTGGGAAGTACTGGTCATAGTTATTTTACACTACTAAAGTTTTCATGCAATTTGTTCCACAGCAGTAGATAACATACATAATACCAGGGTCCAGCCGTGGCCACTGGAAATCCCTATAAGGTTCCCTGCCCTCTTGCTGGGCTGTGGCAATGTTTGTGCTACCACAGTGCCCGTAATAATATTTCCCGTTTGTGGCATAAATACTTTGCAGTACTTACTAAGTCCTTATACTTAAGTACTTTTTGGTACTTACTAATTCGGAAAACTCAGAAATGGCATGGGAATTCAAAGAAGAAAGGTAAATAAGATGTAAATATGTAGTGGGTATAAGAAATGCAGTTGAATTTTAAAAAGTGAGGTTGTCAGCTCTCAAGTGGATCAAGGGGCCAACGCTTGGCCGCTGAGTTTATGTGAGACTCTGAATCGGTACCGGAGGCTGCTGTATAATTGAGTATTATGTCTCCGTCATCCTGCTGTGGACTTTCAAAGGCTTCTTTCCTTTACACTAGCAAAGAGAATATTAGAGCCCTGTCCAGGGGCCAAATGGAGACATACAGGTGTTAGCTGAGAAACTGTGAATTTTCATCTCCAAGCAATGGAGGTTTTGCAAGTAATTTATATGGGCGAGGGGTTGAGTGAGTGAGCATCAGCCTACCTCAGTGGGGCCCTGACTGGTGCCTCCTCCCTTCTATTTTTGTCGTGATTACAAGATATGGTTATAGTGCATTGAATAATTGGATTATTAAATATGGACATGGTTTTTAAGGTACAAATAGCACATGTTGCAATGCAAATAGAAACTGAGCCCAGTGAACCTCAGGTAATATTTGACCTAATCCATTCACAGGGAGTTAGCTGGCACATCCACTTCATAGGATTAAAACAAAAGTGGAGCCTTTTAATACACCAATTACTCTAAATTTTTATCTATGCAATTAGCACAAAATATCTTTTCATTGCGATTGATTATTCTTAACATATGATGAATTGTTCCTCAGGCAGACAAGACTAAATTGAAATACAATCTTTGCTGTCATTCTGAAATGAAATAGTATAAAAACAGTGTGTCACCCAGAAGGATTTCTTTCTCTCTTTCTCTCACTCTCACACCCACACCCACACACACACACACACACACACACATACACGCAAGCACATGCCCCTCGTGATTTTGAATACAATGCTTCCATACTTGGCTTTCCTTTTCTTTCTTTTAATGACAGCTTAGCAATTTAATGTTAACCCCTATTGAACACTCTAACATTCATCATACTAAATTTTGAAGATGTGGAACAAAAAGCAGCATTAAAATTGACTGGAAACTCTTTGTAGAATGATGGTGTTAGACATCAGGACTTGATGGATGGAACTCAGTTTGAGTTAAAACCATACCAGTAGGGGCGGAAGATGGCGGCATGAGTAGAGCAGCAGAAATCTCCTCCCAAAACAACATATATCTATGAAAATATAACAAAGACAACCCTTCCTAGAATAAAGACCAGAGGACACAGGACAATATCCAGACCACATCCGCACCTGAGAGAACCCAGCGCCTCGCCAAGGGGGTAAGATACAAGCCCCGGCCCCGCGGGAGCCGAGCGCCCCTCCCCCCAGCTCCCGGCGGGAGAAGAGCAGGCAGAGCAGGAGGGAGACGGAGCCCAGGACTGCCGAACACCCAGCCCCAGCCATCCGGGCGAGAGTGCAGGGCCCTCGATACTGGGAAAACAGGGCAGCAAGAACAGTGAGCAGGCACTGGAGGCTGGGCGACAGAGGACATAAGAAAAGCGCGCGACCATTTTTTTTTTTTTTGCTTTTTTGCTGCTTTGTTTTGGCAAGCGCTTTTTGGAAGTCTTAAAGGGACAGGGACCCCAATACTAGGGAAACAGGGCAGAAAAATCGGTGAGCAGAGGCCTGAGGCTGGCACCAGAGAATAAAGAAAAACGAACAACCACCTTTTTTTTTTAATTAAAATTTTTTTTTTTTTTAACTAAAAAAATTTTTTTTCTTGTTTTTTTTTCTGGTCGTTGTTTTGTTTTGGCGGGTGCTTTTTGGAAGTCTTAAAGGGGCAGGGCGGGTCACTTAATCCAGAGGTAGGGAATCCGGGATCTCTGGGCACCCTAACCCCTGGGCTGCAGGGAGCAGGGAGGCCCCTTACGGAGATAAATAGCCTCCCAGCAGCTCCTGCTCCAACGCGACTCCACCATTTTGGAGCAGCTGCCCGAGCCAGGCCACGCCCACAGCAACAGCGGAGATTAACTCCATAGCAGCCGGGCAGGAAGCAGAAGCCCTGTCTGCGCGCAGATGCCCAGCACAAGCCACTAGAGGCCGCTGTTCTCCCAGGAGAGGAGGGCCACAAACCAACAAGAAAGGAAGTCCTTCCAGCCGTCACTCGTCCCAGTTCTGCAGACTATTCCTATCACATTGAAAAGGCAAAGCTACAGGCAGACAAAGATCACAGAGACAACACCAGAGAAGGAGACAGACCTAACCAGTCTTCCTGACAAAGAATTCAAAATAAGAATCATAAACATGCTGACAGAGATGCAGAGAAATACGCAAGAGAAATGGGATGAAGTCCGGAAAGAGATCACAGATGCCAGAAAGGATATCGCAGAAATGAAACAAACTCTGGAAGGGTTTATAAGCAGAATGGATAGAATGCAAGAGGCCATTGATGGAATTGAAATCAGAGAACAGGAACGCATAGAAGCTGACATAGAGAGAGACAAAAGGATCTCCAGGAATGAAACAATATTAAGAGAACTGTGTGACCAATCTAAAAGGAACAATATCCATATTATAGGTGTCCCAGAAGAAGAAGAGAGAGGAAAAGAGATGGAAAGTATCTTAGAAGAAATAATTGCTGAAAACTTCCCCACACTGGGGGAGGAAGTAATCAAACAGACCACGGAAATACACAGAACCCCCAACAGAAAGGATCCAAGAAGGGCAACACCAAGACACATAATAATGAAAATGGCAAAGATCAAGGACAAGGAAAGAGTGTTAAAGGCAGCTAGAGAGAAAAAGGTCACCTATAAAGGGAAACCCATCAGGCTAACGTCAGATTTCTCAACAGAAACCCTACAGGCCAGAAGAGAATGGCATGATATATTTAATACAATGAAACAGAAGGGCCTTGAACCAAGGATACTGTATCCAGCACGACTATCATTCAAATATGACGGTGGGATTAAACAATTCCCAGACAAACAAAAGCTGAGGGAATTTGCTTTCCACAAACCACCACTACAGAACATCTTACAGGGACTGCTCTAGATGGGAGCACTCCTAGAAGGAGCACAGCACAAAACACCCAACATATGAAGAATCGAGGAGGAGGAACAAGAAGGGAGAGAAGAAAAGAATCTCCAGACAGTGTATATAACAGCTCAATAAGCGAGCTAAGTTAGGCAGTAAGATACAAAAGAGGCTAACCTTGAACCTTTGGTAACCACGAATTTAAAGCCTGCAATGGCAATAAGTACATATCTTTCAATAGTCACCCTAAATGTTAATGGGTTGAATGCACCAATCAAAAGACACAGAGTAACAGAATGGATAAAAAAGCAAGACCCATCTATATGCTGCTTACAAGAAACTCACCTCAAACCCAAAGACATGTACAGACTAAAAGTCAAGGGATGGAAAAACATATTTCAAGCAAACAACAGTGAGAAGAAAGCAGGGGTTGCAGTACTAATATCAGACAAAATAGACTTCAAAACAAAGAAAGTAACAAGAGATAAAGAAGGACACTACATAATGATAAAGGGCTAAGTCCAACAAGAGGATATAACCATTCTAAATATATATGCACCCAACACAGGAGCACCAGCATATGTGAAACAAATACTAACAGAACTAAAGGGGGATATAGACTGCAATGCATTCATTTTAGGAGACTTCAACACACCACTCACCCCAAAGGATAGATCCACTGGGCAGAAAATAAGTAAGGACACGGAAGCACTGAACAACACAGTAGAGCAGATGGACCTAATAGACATCTATAGAACTCTACATCCAAAAGCAGCGGGATATACATTCTTCTCAAGTGCACATGGAACATTCTCCAGAATAGACCACATACTAGGCCACAAAAAGAGCCTCAGAAAATTCCAAAAGATTGAAATCCTACCAACCAACTTTTCAGACCACAAAGGCATAAAACTAGAAATAAACTGTACAAAGAAAGCAAAAATGCTCAAACACATGGAGGCTTAACAACACGCTCCTAATAATCAATGGATCAATGACCAAATCAAAATGGAGATCCAGCAATATATGGAAACAAATGACAACAACAACACTAAGCCCCAACTTCTGTGGGACACAGCAAAAGCAGTCTTAAGAGGAAAGTATATAGCAATCCAAGCACATTGCAAAAAGGAAGAGCAGTCCCAAATGAATGGTCTAATGTCACAATTATCGAAATTGGAAAAAGAAGAACAGATGAGGCCTAAGGTCAGCAGAAGGAGGGACATAATAAAGATCAGAGAAGAAATAAATAAAATTGAGAAGAATAAAACAATAGCAAAAATCAATGAAACCAGGAGCTGGTTTTTCGAGAAAATAAACAAAATAGATAAGCCTCTAGCCAGACTTATTAAGAAGAAAAGAGAGTCAACACAAATCAACAGTATCAGAAACGAGAAAGGAAAACTCACGACGGACCCCACAGAAATGCAAAGAATTATTGGAGAATACTATGAAAACCTATATGCTAAGAAGCTGGGATACCTAGGAGAAATGGACAACTTCCTAGAAAAATATAACCTTCCAAGATTGACCCAGGAAAAAACAGAAAATCTAAACAGACCAATTACCAGCAACGAAATTGAAGAGGTAATCAAAAAACTACCAAAGAACAAAACCCCCGGGCCAGATGGATTTACCTCGGAATTTTATCAGACATACAGGGAAGACATAATACCCATTCTCTTTAAAGTTTTCCAAAAAATAGAGGAGGAGGGGATACTCCCAAACTCATTCTATGAAGCTAACATCACCCTGATACCAAAACCAGGCAAAGACCCCACCAAAAAAGAAAACTACGGACCAATATCCCTGATGAACGTAGATGCAAAAATACTCAACAAAATATTAGCAAACCGAATTCAAAAATACATCAAAAGGATCATACACTATGACCAAGTGGGATTCATTCCAGCGATGCAAGGATGGTACAACATTCGAAAGTCCATCAACATCATCCACCACATCAACAAAAAGAAAGACAAATACCACATGATCATCTCCATAGATGCTGAGAAAGCATTTGACAAAGTTCAACATCCATTCATGTTAAAACTCTCAGCAAAATGGGAATAGAGGGCAAGTACCTCAACATAATAAAGGCCATCTATGATAAACCCACAGCCAACATTATATTGAACAGCGAGAAGCTGAAAGCATTTCCTTTGAGATTGGGAACTAGACAGGGATGCCCACTCTCTCCACTGTTATTTAACATAGTACTGGAGGTCCTAGCCACGGCAATCAGACAAAATAAAGAAATACAAGGAATCCAGGTTGGTAAAGAAGAAGTTAAACTGTCACTATTTGCATATGACATGATACTGTACATAAAAAACCCTAAAGACTCCACCCCAAAACTACTAGAACTGATATCAGAATACAGCAAAGTTGCAGGATACAAAATCAACACACAGAAATCTGTGGCTTTCCTATATACTAACAATGAACCAACAGAAAGAGAAATCAGGAAAACAACTCCATTCACAATTGCATCAAAAAAAATAAAATACCTAGGAATAAACCTAACCAAAGAAGTGAAAGACTTATACTCTGAAAACTACAAGTCACTCTTAAGAGAAATTAAAGGGGACACTAACAGATGGAAACTCATCCAATGCTCGTGGCTAGGAAGAATTAATATCGTCAAAATGGCCATCCTGCCCAAAGCAATATACAGATTTGATGCAATCCCTATGAAACTACCAGCAACATT
Organism: Manis pentadactyla; assembly: GCF_030020395.1. Taxonomy (NCBI): domain Eukaryota; kingdom Metazoa; phylum Chordata; class Mammalia; order Pholidota; family Manidae; genus Manis; species Manis pentadactyla. The sequence goes on from NC_080039.1 coordinate 29,569,247, forward strand.
CTTCAATGAACTGGAACAAATAATTCAAAAATTCATATGGAAACACCAAAGACCCCGAATAGCCAAAGCAATCCTGAGAAAGAAGAATAAAGTAGGGGGGATCTCACTCCCCAACTTCAAGCTCTACTATAAAGCCATAGTAATCAAGACAATTTGGTACTGGCACAAGAGCAGAGCCACAGACCAATGGAACAGACTAGAGAATCCAGACATTAAACCAGACATATATGGTCAATTAATATTTGATAAAGGAGCCATGGACATACAATGGCGAAATGACAGTCTCTTCAACAGGTGGTGCTGGCAAAACTGGACAGCTACATGTAGGAGAATGAAACTGGACCATTGTCTAACCCCATATACAAAAGTAAACTCAAAATGGATCAAAGACCTGAATGTAAGCCATGAAACCATTAAACTCTTGGAAGAAAACATAGGCACAAACCTCTTACACATAAACATGAGTGACCTCTTCTTGAACATATCTCCCCAGGCAAGGAAAACAACAGCAAAAATGAGTAAGTGGGACTATATTAAGCTGAAAAGCTTCTGTACAGCAAAAGACACCATCAATAGAACAAGAAGGATCCCTACAGTATGGGAGAATATATTGGAAAATGACACATCCGATAAAGGCTTGACGTCCAGAATATATAAGGAGCTCTCACGGCTCAACAAACAAAAAACAAATAACCCAATTAAAAAATGGGCAGAGGAACTGAACAGACAGTTTTCCAAAAAAGAAATACAGATGGCCAACAGACACATGAAAAGATGCTCCACATCGCTAATTATCAGAGAAATGCAAATTAAAACTACAATGAGGTATCACCTCACACCAGTAAGGATGGCTGCCATCCAAAAGACAAACAACAACAAATGTTGGCGAGACTGTGGAGAAAGGGGAACCCTCCTACACTGCTGGTGGGAATGTAAGTTAGTTCAACCATTGTGGAAAGCAGTATGGAGGTACATCAAAATGCTCAAAACAGACTTACCATTTGACCCAGGAATTGCACTCCTAGGAATTTACCCTAAGAACGCAGCAATCAAGTTTGAGAAAGACAGATGCACCCCTATGTTTATTGCAGCACTATTTACAGTAGCCAAGAATTGGAAGCAACCTAAATGTCCATCAATAGATGAATGGATAAAGAAGATGTGGTACATATACACAATGGAAGACTACTCAGCCATAAGAAAAGGGCAAATCCAATCATTTGCAGCAACATGGATGGAGCTGGAGGGTATTATGCTCAGTGAAACAAGCCAAGCGGAGAAAGAGAAATACCAAATGATTTCACTTATCTGTGGAATATAAGAACAAAGGAAAAACTGAAGGAAAAAAACAGCAGCAGAATCACAGAACTCAAGAATGGACTAACAGGTACCAAAGGGAAAGGGACTGGGGTGGATGGGTGGGTAGGGAGGGATAAGGGGGGGAGAAGTAGGGGGGTATTAAGATTAACATGCATGGGGGTGTAGGAGAAAAGGGAGGGCTGTACAACACAGAGAAGGCAAGTAGTGATTCGACAACATTTTGCTATGCTGATGGACAGTGACTGTAAAGGGGTTTATAGGGGAGACCTGGTATAGGGGAGAGCCTAGTAAACATAATATTCGTCATGTAAGTGTAGATTAGTGATACCAAAAAAAAAAAAAAAAAAAAAAAAAGGGCAGTTCCTGTGTGGTAACCTCCAACGAGTTCTACACAAGGGTATAAAGGGCATATAAAAGTGTAGGCAAAGGGTCTGTTTGTGTTTATACAGAGGATCGAAGCCTAATTGGGCTACCCCGAAAATGAACTAAGATACGATATGAAAAAGAACTTCCATCATCTGCACTCTCTGGAAGACTCATGCCAGAAGATGATCATCAAAAAACCCCAACAAAGATCCACGCACTGCTACTGCTGTAGATGCACTCATCCCACCAGCTCCTGGACTTGTCATGGGAATGAAGGAGATATCTAAGCTGGCCTGTGCATACAGTAAAACAACAAAATTGGACTGGATCTATACTGTTGGAACTCAACCAAGAATTTGGAGAAGTGCAGATTGTAGCACTCCAAAGTCTTACAACTACAAACTATTTATTGTTAAAAGAACATATGGCATGTGAACAGTCCCCAGGAATGGGTTGTTTTAATTTGTCTGATTTCTCTCAGACTGTTCAAGTTCAGTTGGACAATATCCACAATATCATAGATAAGTTTTCACAAATGCCTAAGGTGCCTAACTGGTTTTCTTGGTTTCACTGCAGATGGCTGGTAATTACAGATATGCTTTGGTTATGTAACTATACTCCTATTATGTTAATGTGTGTGTGCAATTTAAGTAGTAGCTTAAAACCTATACATGCTGAAGTTACTCTACAAGAAGATATATCAAAGAAATAATCAATCTTCCCATGTTTTCTTCCGCCTGCTACTTCTATAGCTTTTCTTCTTCCTTCCTAATTACAACCCTTAAATAGAATTCGTGCCTCATATCAAATTTACCGAGTATCATAATTCTTCCAAGTGGTAAAGATACCTCAAGACAAATGCTGGGCATAGAAGCCACAGGGCATAAATATGCAAAGAAGTAAAAAGCTAACTTTTTCAAACAATAAGGCTTCTCTCTCACTTACCAACTTAACATTTCCCTGTATGGCCCCGGAAGATGACTGGTTAGCCAGAGACGGGTAAGATTCCTCAAGGGAGGAACAACCTAAGACAGGCACAGTCGCAGGGGGGCCATCAGGTGAGAAATTGGGGATCAACAGAGGTGAGGCTTAGAACCTCACCCCCCTGTTCTGAGAGAAATCTTCTGCATATGTGGATGTTTTATTGCCCTGGTCTAGCTTGGATTAACACATAGTCTACAGGCACACACCTGATCATCTACATTTGCTCTCTTACAACACTAAACTATGTTTTCTACCTTTATCTTGTATCTACCTACCACTTCAGCATTTTATTAAAAATAATAATAATAAAGAGAGAAATGTGGTATCCACATATAAATCAAGTATAAAAACCAAATGAGTATTCATATTTGAACTGACTGTTTATAGTTCATAATGCATGAGCAAAACCGAAAGTTTCTGTGATGACTGCCCTTGTACTGTTCACCATGTAACTTATTCATTATGTAAGAATTTGTTCTACATGTAAAAACTTGTTTGTTATGCCTCAGAAGATTGGAGACTGACAAAAATTAGGCTTGGGGTGGATTAATGATTGTGCATTGAGCATTGACTCCCCTATGCAGAATTTTATTGTCGTTAACAACCATTTGATCAATAAATATGAGAGATGCCCTCACAAAAAAAAAAAAAAAGGACAGACTTCCAATGGTAAAATAAATTAGTATCCGGGATGTAAGGTAAAGCATAAGGAATATAGTCAAGATATTGTAACAGCCTGGTAGGGTGATAGCTGGAACCTAGAATTATGTATATAAATGTTCTACCACTGTGTTGTACCACTTGAAACTCATGTAATGTAATAGTGTGTGTCAACTACCCTTCAATAAAAATAAAAAAAAAAATAAAAATAAGTAAAAAAAAAAAAAAAAAAAAAAAAAACCATACCAGTGAACAAAAGAATATCTTTTCATTTTAAACTTTTCATTCTGGAAATTAGGTTTCATTTATGCGCCGATTTGTTCTGATAACTTAACATTGTCTCACAGAGATGAGGAGCAGAAGCCCTTCGGAAGCCACTGCTTAGCTGTCTCCCAGGGGACCTTGCCTTGCTCCTCATCTCCTGTTTAGACGTCCCACATCCAGGCCACGTTTTGATAGGATTTAAAGATGTTTGCCAAACACTCAAGACAGTTGGAAGACCGGAAGACCGTTGGTAGGTTCGTGGTGTCACTTTACAGAAAACACAGTGTTGTTTTTTGGGGAATACATATACATAAGTGTAAAGACATAAAGAGAGGATAAAGGCAGTTTGCTTGTGAGGGTTTTGATCCCTTTGCATATCCAGAAAGCATTGAATGAACTCTCTGTCCGCGTCAGTGGGGCTGACTCTTGTCTGCAGACAGGGAGTAGGGCAGGAGGCTGCACCCTACTGGTCCTTACCCCTCTCTCCCACCCCGAGGACCTACCTGGGCACCTGCTACCTCCCAGAAGGACCTAGTTCCTGGTGTAAAGGGCAGACAGGTGGAGGGGGTGCCAGGCCCCTGCTTATTGCTCTCTAGGCTGTCTCATTTTGTTTTACTGTTCAAGCTTTGGTTCACAGGGAATAGTAGTCCTCCCTTTTATCCAGTAGTAAGTCTTCAAATAGATGAGGTCTGGGGTTACGTGCTGAAGCATGGTCAGCCTGTTAGCGGAAGGTTGGCAAGGGAGGTGCAGGGGCCACCACCTTCCTTTGATCAGTCGCCTGCCAAGGGAAGCTTCCTTGTGCTTCACAGGGGCTTGGGATGGCCAGGCTGCCCCTGCGACGAGAGACTGTGTGTTGCCCGTCTCCCCTGAGGCTCATTGCAGGACTCCAGTCGGTGACTGGAGAGTAGTGGAGGCCCAAGTTCAAAGCCTTGGTCTGCAGAGTGCTGTTGAAAGAAGCCTGTAACATTTACAGCTCATTCAGTTTCTTAGTTGGTGAGAACTGGAGCTCACCACACTAATGTATGTGGGTGGATATGCACATGCAGCTGTGTATATGGATTTGTGTGTGTCTACATGCATGTGCCTAAAGGATTAACTGAGGCATTTAACAATTTTAAGAGTTTATTTGAGTAAAAAGGGATTCCAATCAGGCAGTACTCAATTAGGAGTCCTGCCCGGGTGGAGCTGGGGAGACTGTAGAGAGGTGGAAGCCAAGCAGGGAAGTTACAGATGGCCTGTCGCTCCAGCCAAGTTGGCTGTGAGTGGTTACCCTTAGGTTTTGCTTCGGTGACCTTGAGGCACTGACGGGCTTAGGTTTTGGTTTGCTACCAGGGGCCACCAGGGGGGCATTAGAGCCCCCTCCGTCTAATGGCCTCCTTGCTTCATTAATTAAACAGTGTGCATGCATGTGCGGATGTGGCCGTGTGCACATGTGTGCATGCATGCTCAAGTGTTTGTATGTGTGTATGCATGCATTTAGCTGTGTGTAGCACTGCATAGAGCACGTGTGTGGTTTGCATACATATGTGCAAGTGCACTTTTGTTTGTGAGTTTCTGTTTACCATGGTCCCTAACCCATGGTAACCTCTTCTGTACTTGGGTTTTTGTTTGTTTTCCCACTGTGCTGTTCACTCTAATGCTTGTGTGCAATCAGAAATGATTTTGAGGCTCCACACGCTAGACTGAAGCTTCACGGAGTTAATGGGTCAGGAGGAGCATACTGATTACGGAAGAGAGAGGTTATTTAAACCCACCTCCTTAGCAATCAGGAAAAGGAGCAGGTCTGGGAGCAGTCGCATTCGCTGCTCTACATCTAGGGTGTCTATTGCCTCGAGACCAGGCTGCAGTGCTCAGGTAACCAAAGATGCCCTGGGCTCCTGTGAAGGGCAGCAGCTTCCAGGACATGGCGGCTGCTGAGCCTTCTGTCACCAGGCCATGCTTGGGTTTCAGACTGCTGTTCAGACAGTGGGGAGAGCATCGCATGGGTGCGTTAGACAAAACAACCCAGCTGCAGGCAGCTTCCACCTATGTTCAGCTAAATGAAGACCAGCTGAAGCTCGGACACATTTCTGTTCCCTTTGCTTAGCCTTCTTTCTTTCCATTTCCTTTTTCTTAACCTTACCCTCTCTTTCTCCCTTCTCCCCACTCCATGTCTCCATCCTAGGTCTCTCTCCCTTTACAAAATATCAAATGGCTATACAATCCCTTTTCTTCCCAGACAATCCTCGCTGTATCAGATGAAAATCTGGCATAGCATTTATCTTGATACATAACCACATATTTTCTGTGGCTGTAACATTTACTCCTTAAGCTATTGTTTTACTTCTTTCCATATTTCCCTTCCACCCCCTATTTTTTAATAGTGTTTTTAATCATACAAGCACAATACACTTTCTATTTCTGCTTTGCATCCTCTGGGCCAGGGAGGTGCTAACCTATGTATCTGGCTGAAATAAAGTCACAGAAACCAGCAGCAGTTTTGCTCGAGTGCTTTAAGGATTACACTTCGCTGACGTGGATTTATAGAGGCAGTTGTGTTACGTGAGTCATATGACAGGCTGGTAACAATAAGAAATGAGAGACACCGCATTTCCTGGGTGCTTTGCCCACCGGCCAGTCCGGGTGCTCAACGCCACACTTCATTCTCAGCCCCCAGTGATGACCCTATGCAGGTCCCCTCCATTCACTGAGCCTCCAGAACTCAGGAGGCTTCCTCTAGACCACACGGTAACCGTGGAGCTGGGATTCTAACCTGGGTGGTCTGCCTCCCATCCGAGTCTAAAGTGTCCAGCAGTAGCACAGGTATTAAAGGACATGTGCTTCAACAGCACCCCAGTGCGTGGGGTCAAGAGGCAGTGTCTGAGGGTGCACTTGCAGCCAGGATCTCCAATCTACACACAGTTTATTTAGTGAAACTCCAGGCGCTTCTGCAAAGATGGGAAAGTGGGGAGCTGTTGGAAATGCACATTCCAGGGCCCCAGCCTGGACCTTCAGAATCGGGTGGGGCCGGCCTCTTGTGGATGAACCCTCCAGGGCTCTCTGGTTCCTATTGGGCTGAAGTGGAACCCCATGGCTCTAGGGCCGATTCTACACCCTGGGCAGAGACTGAGGCTCTTTCTTTCCTCCCATAATAGGATCCCAGCCTGGGGCCAGGGGGGTTGAGCAGGCTGGAGAATGTAGGTTCCCCACCCATTGGGCCACCCAGGCTTCGGCTGTCTGCCGTCAGGGTAACGTCTTGCCTTTGCATTGGAATCATCCATGATCAGCACTTTCCTTCTGAAAGAGTCTGAGCTTAGAAAGGTCTTCAGGGAGGACACTGATTTTTCATCTCTACTACAACTTCAGATTTACCCTGTCCACAGCAAATGGCACCTGCTGACTTGGCAATCTCCTCACCTCTGGAGGCCGACCTGTGGGCTTTAGATGTGCACAGAGGAGGCCAGGAGAAAGGATTCCTGGGTTCCTTCTCTCACGACAGGGCCTCTTCCAGGGATGGCCTCTGGCGTGGTAGTGCCACCGCCTTCTCTTCGTCCTAACTTCCAAGGGGCACAAAGCTGCTAGCATTCTGTGGCCTCTTTTAGGCTATTCCAGTCTAATGGATTTCATGATTAGAAAGTAATTTCTTTCCCTAAAGCATCTTGAACCCACCAACTATACTGGGAGAACATTGTTTCAGTTGCTGCTGCCTCCCAGCTGAGACTTAAAACAAAATAAACAATTTCATATGGTAATATTAGCAAATCTGTCTTCTCTCAGCCCTGTCTCCATGCATTTTGAATTGCATTCTCTCTTCTCCGTACTGTTAACTTACTTGCAGGATTTTGCTGTACAAAGTGGGGGAAATTATTTCACAGTTGCTTTGATCAGAGATCTGTTAAGGCGGTTAAATCATGCAGCATATTCAAAGTATGCTTTGTGAAGAGAAGACAAACAAGATCAAATTGTTACCATAAATCAAGTGCCTGAGTGCTGTCGGGAGTATTTTCTGGTAGATTTAAAAGGTAGTTTAAACTTAAGAAGGTCAGTGATGCTGGGGATCTGAAGCATGCCCGTTGTTCATTATTTCCACAATATTCTGCAGTCATATCACTTAGGCATCATCTAACACCAAGATTCTGTAAAACCAAAATGAAGTCGCCATGACAACCAGCTGTGCCATTAATTCATTGTTATGAGTTAGCTTGGCTTAGGATCTTGGCTAAATTATGAAATGCTGGGTCTTTGTTTTAGCTGAAGACCATTTGGTAGTTTGCATTTCTTCCAGTTTCTGAATCTGGACAGTGAATGTTGTCATCTTTCTCTTCCCTCCCATGAAAATGAGCAATTGCTTCATAGTAGAATTTGTAACTTTACATAACAGGTGGCTCATCACTTTTTCAGAAGGTAGGGTGGACCAGAGGTATGTCAACTATGCAATAATAAAAATATTATTGCTTTTGAAAATACCTTGAGGATTTGAGGAGTTTTATCTAGCTTACTGCCCACTGATATGTATGGCATTTTGGAAATTCGCAGAGGTGAAAGATGAGCTGTTTGTAGGCAACATTACATTAAGCTGGTAGAGCAAAAGGGACCTAAAATTCATGAAAAAATGACTTCATCCAATAGGAGTCATTCACCAGTGACGGTAAAAGCTGCCCCAAACACGGCGATGTAAGTAGTTTTACCTGGGAAACTGAGTTGCTGTGCAGTGTGGGGAAGTTGGAGCTGGCCTGCAGTGGGTAACAGTGGATGGCAGGATGGCAGAAGCAAGCCCAGGAATCTGGAAAGTCTGGAGGGGTCTGCTGGGCTCAAAAGAGTAAGAAAATATATGATAAATTATAAATGTATACACAGGTGTTAAAAGGTATCCATAGTTTTTATTAATTGTATTGCTCCATCTAATTATGTTAACTATAGATAAAATAAGACACAAATTTGAACTTAGGAATTAAAGTCTGGATTTGATGAAAAGTGAAAAGTAGTTACTTTGTTTTGGGAAAAGGAAAAGGATCCATTGGTCAAAAAATGTAGAATGGAAACAGTGGATCTATGTATGCTAGTGGCGGGGGGAAATAAATAGATGCATGGCTTTTTAGCCATGGGAGAATGGGAAAGATAGGAGAATGGGAATCATTGAGGGCTTTGAATTCACACAGGCTTGATGAGTAAATGCTTTGACTGTTATGGCAGCCCCAGGAAGCTGCTGCAGGGTTTGTTTAAAACAGCAAAATGGTGAGTCCCCAGTAATGGAAGGAGTTTGGATCCCAGCTGCTACAGCTGCGAGCAGTGGGGTTTACGAATGAGATGTCAAAAACGGTCATGGAGGAAAGCTCTTTGAAGAAATGGTGAGAAACCTTCCAGGTCAAACAGAAGCCTGAGTTTCTTTCTCTGCATAAAACTTTCGAGGTTTAGCATGACCTTCCTGGTTCATGCATAGAAAAACAGAGGGGGCTCCTTATCATCTCAGGCCACTGTACCTGCTGTACTTAGAATCTGGTGTGGTCTGAACTGATGAGGAATAGGAACAGCAGGGGAAATAAATGAATTTGCCAGTCTGTTTCTTGGTTCAGGCAGAAACACTGAAGAGCTTAAATATGGAGCATATTGCACTGGAAGAAGTGAAAACGGTGTGTTTGACAATGATTTTTGACAGCAGAAAGTCACCACTTTGGCTTAGACTAGGGGTCAGTAAACTTCGACCGTAAAGGACCAGAGAGTAAATATTTTTGGCTTTGTGAGCCAAACAGTCCATTACCAGTTTGCAGCTCTGCTGTTGTACAGTAAGGCAGCCACACACAGCTCTAAATACATGAACTTGGCTGTAATCCTATGGAACTGTATGTATGGACACTGAGATTTGAATTTCATTTTATTTTCATGTGTTGTGATGTATTATGATTCTTTTGATTTTGGCCAGCCATTTGGAAATGTAGAAGCCATTCTTCACTTGCAGACCACATAAAAACAGACGGTGGGCGCAATATGTGCCTGCAGCTGTCGTTTGCTAACCCCGTGGCTTGCTGGCCAACCTGGTTTAGAATAAAGGGTCAGAAACAGGAAGACAAAGTGGGTCAGGGTTGACACTAAGGTAGGATACTCGCCTAGGCACTTGGAGCTAAAGTTTTCTCTCCTCTTTGTTATCAAAGGGATTGGCAGCCAACACTATACCTGCAGTAGATTCCAATTCATATGTTCTCTACTGGATGTTTGGCTGGTTTTACTTTCTTTGCCCCAACACAGTTATTATTTTTGTGTTCCTGTTGTCATATATAATTTAAGCCCAGGATTAAGAGTATGATCATAGTTTTAAAGACATTTACTAACTGGGTAAAAATATTTCTCCAACCCTCTCTCCTCCGTAACTGGTTACCCAGTTTACTGGTCTCTGTGGCCCCAACTTGGGGCAGAGGCCCCCTGCACTTGTGTCTTTTTCTCCTGAGCACACAGTGAAGCCACAGTTCCTAGTTTCCCTGGCACAGAGGCTGGCCACGGGCCTGAGTTCTGTCCTGTGGAATGTGGCAGTAATATGACATATGCACCTTCTAGTCCTAGCCTCAAATAGTCTCCTGTGCAATGTTCTATGCTCTCTCCTTTTGTCCCATGCTGTGCCTGGAAGCCAAGTTCCTTGAGGCCCTAGAACATTTGACAAATCACAGGATGGAAAAAGGGGAAGTGCATGGGAGCAGTGTGAGAGCAGGAGCTGCAGTGCTGGGATGTTTCAGGAGCCAGAGGTACGTGTTTACTGTGTTCAATCATGAGGGCTGTTTGTTACAACACTTACCTACCTGACTAATACATATGTGGCTTGTGAAGATAGGATACACTTAACAAAATAGGGTCTGGTGGAAATGGCCCCTACCTTGGTGACCATTCCCTCCATTTGGCCTCCAGAATCACTCACCTCATTCCAAATCTCTGGCTTGTCCCTCATGGTCAAGTTATAGGACCTTCCAGGGCTGGCACACCTGGGGGTCTGTGCCCTAGTCCTCCCCTGCTAAATTGATGATCTTCCCTCAACACTTTCAAGAGGCATGCACACATAGTGCTCAGATGAATTCTCTGTCCAATTTTCCTGACATGTTTTTAAACTTTCCAATTAATGGATGACTACCAGCCCAGAAGATACATATAAAGGGTGCAAACAGGGATGGTGGGTGTCTATGAGCCGAAGAGAATGCCAGGGTAGGTGAGGCATTGGAGCCAGTTCCATAGCATCATAATGTCCACTGAGGATGACCCCACATCATTAGCCTGGGGTGTAATGGGTTGAGGATTAATTTGAGCCTTAGATACACATTATGGTTTGATAATTTTTAAAGGTTAGTAAAAATGTATTGATCATATACATTAATAGGCATAATGTAACATCTATCTATTATAGGATAGCATGACATATAATACAAATACAAATACAATACATAAAAAATATAAAATATTATATCCTATAATTATTAGACATAACACATTATATAATACGTTTATATCAAATTTTAATATATTATGTAAAACTATTTTCTATATGTAATTCATATGTAAATGGGATATTATTTTATAATGTGATATTATATAAAACATAGAACTTCATAATTTGCACATGTACATACCCACGTGGTTGTTATATCTGTTCTACTTAAGCAGAAGCTGAGTTTTCTTCTTTCTTAGGATGCAATGCATTGTTTCTCCAGACGCCAGTTGTTTTACTGCTTGAAGTAAGGAACGCAAAATTATGGGTAACCTTCCTGTGTGTCAAACTGTGGGATGCAGATAAGCTTAGTATCTTGTCTCATGACATAAGCCTGATACTCAGCACAGAGCATTGTAGATTCTCTGTGGGGTCCCTGCCTCCAGAAGGTAGTCTTGGTTGGATGGTAAGAACTAGCAGCCCCACAGGTCTTTTCATGCAACCATGGGGGTGCACGCTCCCAGGTTTATGGGGTGGCATGTGCATGTGGAATAATGACTTGTGGTTCCTTGTCAATGCACAGAGAGTCAGCTGTGAGAAGGGCACAGTGGCAGTGGCAGTGTGCAATGGTGGAAGGCCAGTCCAAATACTCTGCGGAACTTGACTTTCCTGCCTCTGCCTCAGCAATGGAAACTACATCCTGACAGCAGTGAGGACCAAAAACATGAGTGTCATTCCTGTGTCCATCTCTCTTTCCAGCTCACTCCAGTCTGTCAGGAAATCTTTTTGGCTCCACATTCATTGTAGGTCCAGGGTCTGACCATTTCTCTGCACCCCTCCTACTAAGGCTGCTTTGAGCCACCATCATCTTTTTTCTGCAGCCTCTGAGCAATGTTTTTATGCATATCAACTGGAAACAGAGAGAAGGGGATCTGAGAATTGTGAGAAATATTCAGCCTGAAGCAGAACCAACTGGCCTGTTCATCCTTAGGGGAAGGCAGAGGAAAGAGGAAGAAATGCTTTTTGGTGGGGGAAGGTAGTCTTGGTTGGATGGTAAAAACTACCTTAGAAAAATCTATGCAGGTTTCTAGGTCGTGGAGTTGTGCTTGACAGAGACCTAGCATGAGTGGGGTCTGGTGTCTGGGGCAGCATAGGACATTTGTAGGTGACTTGGAAGTCGGGGAGAAGCTGTGTGCAACTGGGTTTGTGGAGATGGTTTCTCAAGGACTTGTGGAGGCTTTTTCTTGAAGGCAGAATAACAGCAGTGCAGGGAGAGGGGCCGGCTGATTGCTGTGGGCCAGTGATGGGGATGCCTGAGGACCAGCCAAGCGCAGAGTCTCATGTGTAGTTCTGGGTGGGGCTGAATCCTGCCGTTCCAAGAAGCTCCCTGGGGATGCTCAGGATCAAGGCCGACCGCCTTCTAAACAGCCTGGGCTGTCTTGTCATACCCTTCTCTTTACCTGGTAAAATTTAAAACCCCTCTGCTTCAATCCACATGATGGCCCAGCTTTGCATCTGAATCTATTTCCATTATTGGATATTGATTAGAGAAACGGCAACTAGTTTTGTCTTTTGGTGGCCACATCCAGAGGGTAAGAGATTATTTTCCCCCATAGAAGGACTTATTCATAGAGTCCTCAGAGGCCTCTTCTAAAATGGGATACAAAAAGGAGCTTTCACTGGTGTCTTAAATAGGTTTTCCCACAAAAGAAAATATAAGCTCTGTTGGAACAAACATCATCAAGATAAGGAAGTAAAATATATTTTATATCTTTTAAATCATGCATTTACAAGCAATTGAAGTGAAAGTCACATAAATCATTTGAAAGTGTACAATTCACTGTGCTGTCATATTGTCTCTCCCAGACAACGGGGCTTATCTGCTCTAAGATACCATCACAGTCTCCATGAGCTCAAGTCCGAACGGATGACCATGCTGGTGTGATCCCTCCAGGCAGAGGGCTGTGATGTTTATCTATCTTCCCTAGGTACCTGCAGAGCCTGTGTTCCCATCTGTCCTGGAACTGGCCCCATAAGGCAGGGCTGGGCTGGCAGGAGAGCAGTGATAGGTGACTGGGGGACACGTACCAATCTCCTGTCCAGGATGTGATGAGACTGTCCCAAATGGCTTGTCAAGCAAATGGCATGGAAAGTGGCCTTGGGGAGACTGAACATAGAGACTGGATGAGTCAGAAAATCCCATAACTTGCTCCTTGGGGTGCAGGTGGCCGAGCTGGGACACAGAGCTCCTGCCCCCAGAGCCTGCTGCTCTGCACTTTGTCGGTGGGAGGCCCTGGGAAAGAGGCAGGGCTGTGAGCCATCCAGGGCATGAGAAAGCTGTCTCCTCACGGCACACAGCCTTAAGGGGAGGTGTGGCAGATAGGAAGGGTTGACTGTGCATCTGGGGAGAAAGCCGCATAGAGAGATTGAGCATTGCATGGAGGCACTGCGTGTCCCCATCCTAGAGAGGCCTGGGGAAGCCATTTAACCCCTAATGCATCTGGGAGGAGGCATTCTTGATACTTGGCTTCACAGAGCTTCTGGAATAGAGCACATTCAAGTCAGGAGTGATGGGTGTGATAAAACATCAGAATAGCTGGACTTCTTGTTGTTGCTGGCAAAGGCTGGTTTGTACATGGGAAGGGTATGTGGCTGTCTCCCTGTTTCAAGGTTGTTTTCTTAGACATAACTGCCTTCTTGCCCAGAGACAGCTCCTCCCTTTTGGAGGGTTTCTTCATTTCATGGACTCTTAATGTATTCACAGCTGCCTTTTGTATTGCAGTGTGCTGTTCTTTAACTTTTCTAACATTACCTTGTCACACCAAGGAGACATTGGGCTTCTTCATATAGATGTGAAATGGTCACCCTGAGCATTTTTCATTCATCTGATGGCTCAGCCACTGAATCTATGGATGGCTTTTCTGGAGGACTGTGAGCCCATGCCACAAGGATAGATAAACCCTGACTGGTGGGTGGGCTTCCGTGCTTGTGTTCTGTGAGGTTGGGGCTGGATCTAATGATCTAATGGAACATGAGGACAGACACAACTCCCAGTATTAAATAAAATAGGCCCCAAACACAGTAAAACTACAAGGGTTAGAGGTTTAACTGTGGAAAGACCAGCTGAAATTTCTCACAGGACTTTAGGCTTAGAATTTTTTTTTATTAAGCTATCATTGATATACACTCTTATGAAGTTTTCAAATGAAAAACAATGTGGTTACTACATTCACCCACATTATCGAGCCTTCCCCTCCCCCCCACCCCATTGCAGTCACTGTCCATCAGCACAGTAAGATTCTGGTTCAGAATTTATAGGTGAAGGTAAGAGTGAGGCCACTGTTCAAACGTTAATAATATAAACAATAAAATTGATCTGAAATAAATGAGCAGAACAGAAGTATACATCTCTGTGTGTGCATACTTATACCCATACAACATACATATTTTGCATAATGTACATTTATATACAAATACACATATATAAACATGTTAATATCAGTATAATCTTCATATTTGAATGTAGTACATATTACAGTCCATTTTTCAATACATTATAGCAGAGTTGATGTTTCACAACCCCATTTTTCCCCAAATATTTTTCTGAAAATATCACATTTGCAATTTTTCTTGACTGTATTTTGAAAAAGTGTAAGTGTGCTCAGCCCGGCATATGCAGTAACAGTTACATGTTGGAATTGAAAATAGGATTTCAAAATAATGTTGTCATTGGCCAGATTTGCTTTACTTTAGTGGCAAATTTCAGCCTGTGTGTTTAATGGTGTTTATAATTTTTTTGTTGCCTGTAGTTCTGTTGTCCTGATTGAGCTCGTTCTCCTGGGTGGTATAGAGAGACGGCTGTGCTGTCTTAGATTTACAGTTTAATTTGTTTAACAGTTATTGAATGGTATGGAGGGAAAGATATTTCGCCTGTAGTGAAAGGTCTACCTTTTCCTTTCAGCTGCAGTTGTGCACATTTTAGAGGAAAGCTAATGGAACGTGACAGTGACTACAGAGACGGAAGACCCTAGGTGGACCCCCTTTGTTCAAAGACTTTGCAATCACCTTTAGGCATTTAAAACAGATATACGTGAAAAAGATAACTGACACATAAGTCATGAATTAGGAGACTAGCCCTTAAGCACTAGAAAATAGTTTGGGGCAGGGCAAGTGTGCTTCAGGCTGGAAGGCTTAGGAGAGGAGCTGCAATTCAAAACTCGGAAGGTTTTACAAGACTGGGAAGAGGACATTGACTGTTACAGGCAGAGGCTGCCAGGAAAAGTGTGGGATCTCTGTCTTCCCCATGCAACATTTTAAAGTTTGGTGATATTTGTAAATTTGAGAAACTGCTAAAGCATCTTTAGTACCAAAGGATTCTAGACACATCCTGTTATTTTTGCACCATTTTTCCTCCAGTGACTGCCTGGGTGTTGTCACACAGCTTTTATTTTCATGGGGACACCTGTTGATCATATGTATTCCAGAATGTGGTTATCACCTGAAAGTCATAGCTTCAAAAGCATAGTCACCACAAGTGGAGTGGCCTTGTGCCATTTGGGTGTCTGCTGATTGCTTTTATTCATCTGCTGATTTGTCTTGCTGAATCCTCAATGCGTAGACCAAGAGTGGAGGAAAAAAATCATGAGTGTTTTTCTTAGAAAGCATTATTATTTTTAGTGAGCTTGGTGATGATCACATTGGACTCTTCATAACAGCATTCATCTGGTTTTCTATCAATTAGCCAGAGATATTTTCTTGAGGGCTTAGTGTGAGCTCCATTTTATGGGGCTGCACAGTCAGAGCCTGGAGAATTTATGACGTGGTCAGGAAAACAGATGTTAAGAGGGATGCATCGTGTGAACAGAGGAATATAAGGGCTTCATGGGAGGTAAAGAGAGCAGACAGCAGGAAGAGGGGGAATCAGGCAGAGGTGGGTGAGGAGGTGGCGAAGGTTTCCTCCGGGGTCAGTTTTTGCACTGGCTCTTGAAGGGTTTTAATAGGTGAAGAAGAGTCTAGAATTTCAAGTGAAGGGAGTATCTTGAACCAAGGGTTGGAGTGGCACAAATGCAAGGCAGATGCGGGGTACAGAGGGGTGAGGATGGCAGAACCAAGGGAATCAATCTGGGAGAGAAGGGGCTGACTGAGTGTAGGTCACTGTGCAGGGACCAGGAAAGCTCAGGGGCATCTGATGTGGCCTGCTGTGCCTTCCATTTTTGTGGAGGTAAATGATTTGAGCACTTTTACAGACTGAACGTTGTTGAAGGGGTTGGGGGAAGAGCTTCTTTTCAACATGGATTCCAAACAGTACAAGAAGGGGAAACTTATAGTCACAACAGCCTGACCTACTTTACAAGTGTATTCAGTGGCCCTCCAAGGATTTTGGCCTCATAATGCATCCATCCCTTGAGAAGAGCTATTCTTTGATTTTTTCTTATCATTAATTTACTTCAGCTTAGAGCATGATCTATTTGTCTTACCATATACAGAGTAGGGATATGGGATGGCTTTATGGGGTGTGTGGTGTGCCCAAAAAAGGTATGTTGAAGTCCTAACTCCTCAGGACCCCAGAAATGAGGTTTTATTTGGAAAAACGTTTTTTCCAGAGGTAACCAAGCTCCAGTGAGGTTATTAGGGTGAACATGAACAACACTTTTAGTGTTCCCCAAAAAGGGAGAATGTGATTCCTTTGGAAGAGAACTAAGCATTTTTCCTAATTTGTAATTATTTTCAACGTGTTATCCATTTTGTTCATTGCTGTATCAGCTGGTGAATATTAACTTTATTTTGTTTTAAATTCCACCTGGAATTTTCTTCTAGAATCGGTTCTCGATGTCTGCAAATTTTATAGCCAGGTTATAGAAGTAAAAGTCAGGAAGCACCTCAAGGTCACCTGAAAAACTGACCAGGCAGGAAGTTTCCTTAGTTCTATTGAAAAAGGAATCATATTCCTGCTGCTATTAGGAATGGGTTCTAATATCCTGTATGCATTTAACATTTGTAAGTGTGCAAATGCACGTACCACTCCACTGTCATCAAAATGGGATTGTGCTTTACCAATGCTAAAAAATCTACAGTCGCACCTCCCTAAATTGCAATGAGTTCATTTTGAGAAAAGTCAGAATTTAGGAATGCCAAGTTCCATTTGGGCCTTCTTTTTTTTTTAAAACACAGTTCTCAAGTCAGTAATTATACTAATTACTTCTCCAAAAAAGAGATTGCTGTGTAACAAGAGGAAAATCATCTGGGAACTCAAGTTTCTGTTTGTTTTGCTTGGTGGATTTTGCTCATCTGCAGTTTCCTGGCCCCCTTCAGGAGGGCAGGTACCGTGTTTTGAGAGGGATCATGTTCTGAGCTTTCTGCCCTGGCCAGGCCTTTCTGCACCGTGTGGGATGGCCGTCTGATTCAATGCCATGGTCATTTTTCTCTGCTCTTCAGCCGCTCTGTTCACACTCAGAGTGCCGCACTCCACATGGTGATTGGACCGCATCCGCAGTCCCTGCCCTGCTGTACCCCCAGTGCCTGGTGGCCCGGGGCCGAGCCAGCAGGGAGGTGCTTTGCGGCTGTTTGCTCTAGCTGGCACACAGATTTCCTGCCTGCAGCCTTTGCCTTGCCTCCCAGCTTCAGGTGGTGAGCTGTGTGCTTTTGGATGTGAGTGTCTGAAATCGCATCCTCTGCGTCTGCCTTGTTAGGGAGCCTCTCCGGACAAAACATCATCTAAATGAGATTTGCTGCCACGTATCTGGTGTGCGTGTGGGAGGAGGCTGCAGGTGAAACTGTGGATGTTTCAATCTGTCACGGAAAAGCACTCAGCGTGGCTAAATAACGGGATCCGGGCAGCGCACGGATTAGACGCATCTTGTTATGATAACCGGTGTTAAGGGAGTAAGCATTTCCATTTCGAACTCTCATTTCAGAGGTGGGGTGAGCTATATAAATTTTCATAGCAGTGATTTGTTTATTTTATGATTTTCCTTCCTGACCCTTCTCTCTCCCTCCAGCTCTCCCACAGGCAGGCTATTTGGCTTATTACTGGCTTCCTTGAACTTGTGCAATTCAAACATGATTTTTTTTCAGCGTGCAGTTTGTCATGCATCCAGTCTCATCTGGCAAGGGTCTTGGGTATACAGAACTTATCAAGATTCTAAATATGATGGTCTGAAAAGGAGTATCTGTCCAAAGGCCTTAAAGATGTCATCCCACCTCCTTCCAGACTCCAAATCCAGCTTTCTCTAAAGCTGGTTAGTACATCGGTGCCCCTATCTGATGCACGCTCTGCTCCAGGCAGAGTCAGAGGGTAGGGAGGTCCATCTTAGTGCTCCCCAGCCCCCACCCCCATCTTCATTTTGCCTTCCATGAGGGGCTTCACCTTCCTCAGGCCACGGTGTCCCCTAACGGCTACTGTACCAGCCAGAGAAAAAAAATATGTACATGTTGATAAATGATGGAAAAGATGAATGCACACACATATTTAATAGACTTTATTTTTTAGAGCATTTTAGGTTCACAGCAGAAATGAGCAGAATGTACAGACATTTCCCATGTACCTCCTCTCCCACATGTTTGCAGGCACCCCTTCATCCCTCAGCTATCCACATCCCCACCAGAGGGGACATTACAGCTGGTGACTCTACACTGCCATGTAGGGTCCAGATGACCCAAAGTTTTCATTAGCGTTTGCTCTCGATGGTGTCCATCCTGTGGGTTTGCATAAATGTAAAGTGACATATTTCCATCATTATTATGTCATACAGAGTATGTTCACTGCCCTGAAAATCCTATTTGTCCCTCCCTACCCACCACCCCCTTCCCTTGCAACCACTCATCTTTTTACTGTCTCAAAGTTTTTGCCTTTTCCAAAAAAAACACATAGTTGGAATCCTACGGTAAGTAGCCTTTTCAGACTGGTTTCTTTGACTTAGTATGTATTCAAGGATCCTCTATGACTTTTCATGGCTTGATAGCTCATTTCTTTTTAGTGCTGAATAATCACTCCATTGTCTGAATGGACCGCAGTTTCTTTACAAAGTCATGTACTGAAGAACACCTTGGGTGTGTCCAAGTTTTGGCAGTTAGGAATGAAGTAGCTCTAAGCATCTGTGGGCACAGTTTTGTATGGACAGAAGTTTGCACTCATTTGAGCAAATATCAAGGAGCATGGTTGCTGAATCAAATACCTTGATGTATTTCTGTATATTCTACAAGACTGAAAGGTTAACTGTGCAGCTCTTTCTGGATTTAAAGATCATCCTTGGAGGAAAACCTTCTGATAACTAGAATACTGGCTGTATTGGATTACCACAAGAGCAAGAGTAAACATATCATAAAACACTATCGAGACATGTAGGCTTGTTACAGTGTCTCCTGTTACTCTAACTCAGGGTTCAGCAAATGCCAGCCTGCCAGTCACACTGGGCCAGAACCTGTTTCCATAAGTAAAGCTTTATTGGAACACAGCCATGTTCATTCATTCACTGGCTGCTTTCCCACTGCAACAACAGAACTGAGTAGTTATGACCAAGATTATATGGCTGTCAAAGCTGAAAATGTTTACCATTTGACCCATTGCAGAAAAAATTTGCCAACTTATTTTCTAACTAGTTTTTGAGCCTCAAATGTCCACTGAGAAAGCAACACTACTTGCCTCAGTTACCTAAAGGGTTCATCCAGTGAGTGATTCTCAAACTCGAGTGTGCATTAGAATCATCTGGAGGGCTTGTTAAACACAAACTACAGGGCCCCACCCCCCGGGTCTCTGATAAGGCAGGTGTGGCATGTGGCGTGAGCCTGTCTGTCCCACACACTCCGCAGCGCTGCTGGGACGCTCATCTGGGAAACACTGGCCTGAATTACTGGACAGGGCTATGCTTTGCACTGAATGGGATGCAAAGGTAATTTTTCACTTGCCCATCCTGAGGGGTCAGAGGCAGACCTTGTCTTGGGAGAACTGTGTGATCGAATGTGGTCTAGAGGTTTACTTGAGGGTTTTTGTTAATAATGGGTCAAACAGATCTCTTACCAAAGAACGACTGTCTACTTTCCTGCTGTGGTGTTAGTAGGAGTGGGGTTCAGCAGCCCCACCAACACCCCTGCCCCAACCAAGGTTGATCAGGGGTTAATAAGCATTTTCTGCAGTGCACCAGAAAGTACTATGTGCAGCTTCTTAGTTTGGCCATGGTAGTGTGAAAGCAAGCACAGAGAAATTAATGGCCCTGGCTGTGTCTCAATAAACCTTTATTTACAAAAGCGGGCCATGCCAGATTTGGTTTGCACATCTGCAGTTGGCTGCCTGCCAGTTTCATCAGTGAGAGAAGGTAAATGTTATAGTAAAGTTGGTGGTTCCGTAGATCAGACGTGGGGGAGAGGTTTGGCATTTCTGACATGGTCCCAGGATAAGTTGCTGCTGCTGGGCCTTAGCCACCCTTTGGCTGTTTAGGGTGTCAACAGCATAAGCTTATTTGTGAATAGATTCGGCAACTGTAACCAACTAGGGGAAGACAGGTGATGGTTCCGGTAAGTTGCACAATTTTACAGAATTTCAGCGAGGGCCGAAAAAGCTGTATCTAACCCCAGAAGAAGACCATGGGGATGATTCTTTATTAAAGTGTCTTCTAAGCAAATGCGTGACACTCGGAGATACGCAATGACTTCATTCTTTCTCCCTGTGATGTCCTGGAACCCATTTACTTTAAAAACCATCCTGGAAGAATCCAGGTAATTAAAAGGGAGCCTCATTTCTGTGTGAGGCTCTATCGCCTGGTCTTCCAGCACCTGGGGGAAGCACAAATGGACTTACCAAATTCTCTTAAAACAGGATTTTACTGGAAAACAGATGTGGGGTCTGAATTTTCCCACTTGTGGGAGAGCTGACATTCCGCAGGTAGCTCAGACTTTACCTATTCATAATGATGCCTTTTCCAAATACCAGAGCTTGAATACAAAGGACTCATTACTCTCAGATTTGGGAAAGGTTAGAAAAAAAATACGCTCCGTATCGAATGACAGCCAGAGCATGACCCTGAATGTATGAAACTCACTTTCAAGAAGATGAGCTTTCCCTTGAAGCCCAGGAGAGGCCCAGCCGTATACCCAACTGTTGGCTCCAAGGACCCGGGATTGTTCGCTGGCCGCAATCCCCGTCCCATCTCTGCCCAGGCCAGGTAATGCTTCCCAGATGGAAACTGATGTTGCCAAATTTGAGAAACCTCCTTCGTTGCAGGATTGCTGGTATCATTTCCATGTGTATAACTTAATCTTGTAGTTTTTGCAACATGTGGCTGAGCAGTCTGGAATTATTGTAAGTTTCAGCTTTAAAAAATAACAGGCATTTTGATCCTCTTGGAAGATTTGCTACTACTGGACGCTCTCCTGGGACATTGACATGGGGATTGGGTTTCCTGCCTGTCATTTCAAAGCACCCTCCCAGGGAAAAAGGCTTTATGTTGGCCACTGTTCGTATAAGGTATTTGTTTTGATTGACCTTTCCTTGGCTGTGTTAATGGTGTGTCCTGAATTGGCCCTCCCTGTAAGGAGGTAAGACTGTTCTGGCTGTGGCTGCTTCTAGATGTGCATCCCCTAGGAGGCAGCATGGCTTCAGGGTTAGGCCCCGGACCGGTCTCAGCATAGACTCATGGCCTGCTCTGTTTCTGATCTACTTACCTCCATGGAGCCATGTCTACCCTTAGTAGGACAGATGTAAGGGCAGTCCATCTTACACGGATGTTTTGGAGGTAAAAGCATGGCTATGTGATGTAGCATGATGACACCAGAGATGCTTGCCTTTGGGATGCCCCGTAGAGGTGGACAGATTGCCTCCAGCTGGTACTGCTGAGCTAGTGCTCTGAGACCCCTGACAGAGCAGAAACAGCGATTTCAGTTTGACTCTGCATGGAGTTTCTTGTAGGCAGGAGTGGAAGATGTTTTCTTTTAACCCCTAAAGGGGAGAGGCCAATTGTGTTTTTGGTTTTGCCCACGCATTTCAGCCTAGGTGGACTATTCCCAGTAGCTTGGCATACAAAAATTTATGCCCTTGAAATTAATCTTACGTTATTTGCCAAATCTTGGCTCTGCCTCCACCATCTGAAGCTTATTTTCATATTAAAAATATCTACCTTGAGTGGTTCTTTTGAGAAAATACATACAGGTGGAAACCTGTATTTTGTAGTTAGGATCCAAGAAGTGGTAGCCATTGTTTATAAGATGTAATAAGTTAATCATACATGCAACTTGGAGGATTAACTTGGAGGTAATGAGGAGAAAAACACAGTATGAGGGTGTTTGCTTCCTTTGAACATTGACCATGCCAATGGCATTTCTGGAGTGGATCTTCTCTGCAGTAGCAGGCTATCTGGGCTAGAACATTCTGGGCATGGCTACTTAGAGTCCCAGGTAACTGTGGGGAATGAAGACCTCATTCTTACATGTCCTGGCACGTTTGCATGAGTTTTGAGAGCTTCCAAAGAACTGGGGGAATATAGGATTATATGTTTTGGGGGGCACAGGAAAAGGATGTGGCTGCTGGGCCATCAAACGAGGATGAAAGCCCTTGGATCTGGTAGGTATGTGTTGATATGTGTGTCTGTACTGCAAGGTAATGATCAGGGGAGACAGAACCATATAGTTTCTGCTGGCGTGCAGCCTTCTCAGACTTTTCCAGGATGGCCCCAGAGGACAGCATTAACAATTCCAAAGTGTCCATTTTTGTAGGATTTCCTATTTCTGGAATTAGAGTGCTTCCTACAGTCAGCTACCTCTCACAGTTATTGGTGTCCTTTTCCCCTCCATGGAATTCCTTGAATTACAGGTGTGTCTTAGTGTCGAGACCCTCTTATACTTGGTGCAATGTGGAGGGTTTGGGCTCCTGAAGTTGGAATAAGATGCTGTAAAAGAAAGTACTCCCGTCTCCTGGAATCAGAGGGCCGGAGAGAGGAAAACGTGAAACATTTGTGCACTTCCCACCCTCATTTCTGTCCAAGAAAGAGAAGAAGGGTCAGGATTCTTTTATCTAGAAACAGTAGTTCTCAGAGTGGGGTTCCTCAGCCATGGCACCACCTGGGACCTGGTGAATCAGAGACTGTGGGGGCGGCCCCCAGTCTGGACTCGAACGGGCCCTCCAGGGGATCCCGATGCACGCTCGACTTTGAGAAGCACTGAACTACGGCCCCCGTGGCTCTGGCGGAGAGGTCTAGTCAGAAGCTCCTGGTGGGGTCTTTACCGGTGCTCCCTGATTTCACGTTCTCTCCACCTGAAGCAATTCCCTCCTGTGCAGGTATCTGTCCACCTACACACCCCACCTGTGCAGTGGCTTCCCCTGCAGTCTCCTCTTTCTGTCCAGCCCTTAACAGGTGCTCTCTGCAGGTTGCTCGGTATCACCTCCTCCTTTTACTCTGCACTCTCTCCAGCCTTGATGCCAAGGGTCTTAATCCACTATCACGGCTCCTGAATTTCTATCGATAGTCTGGGTCTTGGGCGCCTCCTCCCACATATCCTTGATAGTTCACAGGCCCCTCTGAGTCCTCGCCCCAGGATGGTACTCCCCATCGGCCTCCTCAAACCAGTGTTTTGTCCCATGATTTCTTTCTTAGTGAATGGTTCCACCATCACCTGCTGCATAAGGTGGACATGTGATATTTCTGTACCTCTCTGTCTCATGACTCACATTTATTACCTACAGTCTGGTCATTTCTACCTCTGATGTCTCTCTGGCATTCCACTCTGTCCACTGCCGGAGGCCGGAACTCGATCTACTGCTGTCCTTTATGGAAGATGGCAACGGTGTCCTTCCCTGGTGTTCCCTGCCTCTGGGCTTACGCCCATCCCTTTATATCTGTCCACGCTGGTCCTGTCGGAAGGACATTTCTCATGTGCCAGTCTGATGAGGAAATCCCTTTATCTGAACAGTCTTTTATGTCTTCTCGTTAGCTAGGCTATATTGCCCAATGTGGATCCCTTGTGGGGCTGTTCTTACGAGATTGTGACCTCAGTTGGGGAACTGTTGCTTATTACAGTTATTCTTCTTGGAACCTTACAACCACCTTCGGCATTTTTAATGTTTTGGGAAGTCCCGAAGTTGAGAAACTCATTTAGGTCTGACCTAGCATTTCCCAATGGTCTTGGTTGACCCTGGGCCTCCCCCACATCAGCCTTGTAACATCCCATGACATTTGTGTTCGCAGTACATTTGGGAAAGGTTGTGCTCTCCATGCAAGACTTGTTGTGAGCTGGCCCCTGCTTGCTCTTCAGCCACATGTCCCACAACTCCCCTGATTACATCTGTACTGACAGTGATTTTGAAATTTAATTTCCTAAAAATGCCATCTGAGCTTGTGCCCCTGGACTTTTAACCTTTGTTTTTAACTCCTTGCCCCATGGAAAATTCCCTCTTGTCATTCAGGTCTCAGCTCAACTACCACCTCTTCCAGGAAGTCCTCCTGGATTCCTCTATACACTTGTGTGTCCCCTTCTGTTGCCTTGGCACCTTGTTAATACTTTTATCACGTACCATCTCCTAACAGACTATGACTTCCTTGGGAGCAATGACATTAGTCCAGCTGAGAGTCTGCATATTATGGGTACTCAACAAATAGTTGATGTGAAATGAGAACATGAGAAAGTGATTGAATCAAAGTGTTTTCTGGCTGTAATGCTGTTAAAGCTACTCCTAGAAGCAGTTACAATGAAGTAGCGCTGGCTCAGATGCTCTGTGTTAAGTCCTGTGTCCTCACAATGTCCTGTGAGGTGGGCACTGGCATTATTTTCCCCGTTGCTCAAGTGAGGTGGGCATGAAGTGCTTTTGGTCAGACCTGCCTATTCCCCTGCAGGTGGAGGTGAAGGGGAGCCCTCAGCCCTGCAGAGGGGATAAAGGAACACAAGCTTTTAGGGGGCATGTCTCTAAAGAAGCAGAATAAATATACTTGGAGTGATCTTGTGCTTTCTTGTTGGAAAGGAAGACTGTCTCAGTCTGCTTAGGAAATGAGTGCTTCCCTTTTGCTAAGAATGTTTTTGGTCACTGTGCGTTCCATGCACCTTGCCCGTGAGTGTAACAGTCATATTCTCATTCATCACAGCAGCCTGAGCTGCTGACCAGGGTCTCGTTTTAAACAGACAACATAACTTTGAATAGTGGTTCCCAACTGAGGGCAGCCACGCCTACCAGGAGATGTTCACCCTGTCCGGAGACATTTTTACTTGTCACATTATGTGGAGGCACTCCTGGCACCCAGTGGATGGAGGCTGGGATGCTGCTCAGCACCCCACAGTCCCCAGGATAGCCCAACAATATAAAAGCAGGCAGCCCCAAACATTAGGAGTGATGATTTCCCTGCTTTACAGTTATAAGGTTGACTTTACAGCAAAATATTTTCAAACTAGAAACGACAACATAAAGATTAAACACAGCAGTGGGAAGTGGCAGATAGGGCCTGGCCAGTCAGGAGCTGAGTGGGAGAGTCCGTGCATTTTTAATGAGCAAAACACAATAAAGGTCATCAAATCAAAGGGAGGATGACACCACAGCACTCCGCCCAGTGAGAGTAAAGGAAATGGAATGCGCATGCAGTAGTGGAAGCTGGGCTTACGGACAGGATGTCAGTTATGCAGGAGAGGCCTGTAGACTATTTATAGTAGATTTATTTATTTATTGTTTCTGGGAACCCATGAAAAACACACTGAAGACTTTTCTCTATATATTGTTTTTAGGTAAGTGTCCTAGGAATGTCTTAAAATGACATTGGTAGGGAAAGAACGATTGCGTTCAGTAAAAGGAAGGAAAATGGGAAAAGGGTAGTCAGATGCATGACCAATGCATGTCGGATCTGAAGTGTCCAATGAGAGGTGTAAGATTTGGCAGAGACATCAAATGTGTACAAGATGTTTAGGAACTTGCAGGAGAGGAAGCCACCCAGAGGAGAGAAACTCCAGAGTGGGTGATATAATCTCCAAGGGGGAGAGAGTTATAACAATTTGTTACATGTGGGAAAAAAATATGTAAACGTTTTTTAAGAATAAAAAGTAAATGCCAAGATCAAAGTCTTTAGCATTATTAAGATTTATATGGATCAGTACAGGTGCTCAACTATCCCAAGTCATAACCAGGATGAGAGGCAATCTGAGGAGAAATGGGGCAGCTCCACAATAGCCAAAATACTGGCATATATTGTGCATTACCCACATGTGGACAAATCTAGAGATTACATTGTTGAGTTTATGTAAACAGATAAACGTATATAGCATTTGCAATATAATTGTATATACTGCAAGCTTCTGCTTGACCATTTGGGAGCCTTCTGGCTTATGACAAGCTACCTCTTTCTTTGTATTTCCTGATGGATTATTTTTTATGCTAAGCTTTATCGATGCATAATTTACGTCCAGAAAAGGACAACCATTTTAAGAGTACAGTTTGGTGAGTTTTGGCAAATGCATGTAACTGAGTAGTCCCCATCACAATCTTGATAGAGCAATTCTGTCACCTGCCCTGCCTCAAGTTCTATCCTGTCTCTTAGTAGACAGCCCTTCTCCCCATCTTATCTTCTGGCAACCAGTGATCTGATTTCTGCCCATAGTTTTGCATTCTCCAAAATCTCATATAAAATAAATCATGCACTTTGAGGCTTTGGTGTCTGGCTTCTTTCTCTCAGTATAATGCCTCTGAAGTTCATTCAATTTATTGTGTGCATAAATAGCCCCTTTTTATTGATGAATAGCATTTTCCTTGTATGGATTTACTTAACAATAGTTTGTTTATCCACCCATCAGCTGAAGGACACTGAATTGTTCCCATGTTTTCAGTGACTGAGAAACAACATTTCTATGTACTTTCGTGACCATGTGTTTGTGTGGACATACATTTTCATTTCACTTGTATATGTATCTCAGTATAACTGCTGCATTATATGGTAAAGCATGTTCAACTTCAAAAACACTGTGAAGCTGGCTTCCAGAGTCACTGGACTGTTTTACATTCCCACCAGCAATGTAGGACAGTCCCCACTTGCTCCATATCCTTGCCAGCACTGGGTATTGTCAATAAAAAATTAATGTACCCGTGTAATAGTGGTATTTCATCGTGCCTCCAAACTGTGCCTCTTTGCTGAGCTGATTACCTTTTCCTGTGTCTGGGGCCAGCCTTACCTATTCTTGTGTGAAGTGCCCTTACATTTACTGAGCACCCAGTTCCTCCTGTACATATAGTGTGACATTGATGTTGATGAAGTTTTTAAAGTATTAAAATGAAATAATTCAAATGAAACTTTTCTCTCTCGTGAAAAACGCAGTGCCTGGCACATAGGTATTGCTCAGAACTTTTTTTTTTAACGAATGGTTTTTAAACAAAGAATGATCTTAGGGCTGCTTGTAAAAATCTGATAAAGTGACTGATGCTTTTGTCTCATTTTTTTTATGAAGGTGGGGATAGAGCCTCAGGTCTAAAGATCTGCGGAGGAAGAAGGTGGGAAGGGGGGAGGTGAGATCTGAGAACTTGGATGTGGAGATGCTGGCAGGAGACGGTTCTGGAGAGCTGCGCATTGGCCACACTAGGGAATCAGCTCGTATCCTGTGCATGGGGGACAAAAAATCACTGAGGACATGAATACGACAGCGGCACCATGAAATCTGAGTTTCAGGAACGTGAACAGGAAAGCCCCCTACCGATTAGCCTCTTTTGCTTGTACGCTCTTGACGGAGCCTACAGAAGGCGCAGCATCCTATCAAGTGAAGAAAGTTATCGCTTCCCCCCGTGTACACTCTGGAAGTGAACAGCGTCTGTAGCCACGTCTGTGCGGTGGATGCGGACTTCCCTGAGCCCAGAGAGCTTCCGCATGGACCTAGCACAGGGCCTAGAGATCCCACTGTTTGTTTTTAAGATGTGGCTTTGATCGTGTTCACATGGTTACCTCCTGCTCTGTTACGTGCATGGAGGATAACATATTATCTTGATCTTACTTGCAGTCCCCTTATTTCTCCTGTGTCTTTTTCGCAATCTTTACTATTGTTAATTCCCTCAGGGGCACAAATATATTCTGAATATAGACAGCTCCTAAGAAATATATACTCTAAAAATGGGAAGTCTCACCACATTTATGGAACAACTATTGCCAGGAATTCCCAGGCACTGTGCTAAGGCTTGTGGTACATAATCAGTGAATAAAACATAGAGGGATCCCCAAGGGTGATGGATGTGCATCCCAGCAGCGGGAGAGAGACAGCGCGTGACAATAACCAATAAGCAAACTACATGCTGCTTTAGAAGATTGTAAACACTTTGTGGAAGAGCTCTTTAGATGTACTGAAGGTACTTCCTGGAGCTTGTGATCCTGTTTCACTTCTGGCGTGCTCTTCCGTGGCCAGGACCATTTCTGCCATGCTTGGGATTTGGTCCTTGTGGGGCAGGCCTAGAGCTGTGAGCTGTCACCATGAGGAGGGAAGGGTTCGGGGATGAGTAGCAGCCAGGGAGCAGGGGAGCCTGTCTGCAGAGGGTGTGGGAGGCGGACCGCACTGCCCACAAACTGAAGAGGAGCCGTTATACCTTTTACCGGGAAAGCCATTTGTGCTCTCCTGTTTCAGGATAATTTCCTACTGAACTTTTTTGGGGCTGGGGCAGGGTTTGGGGAAAATGAAACATAATGTTCAGCCATAAATACTGGCTGTCATGGAAGTCTGACTGCTGTAGCTGCGAGGCCAGATCAATACCTTTTGTAAGAGAACTGAACGGCCCCGGTGAAGCAGACGCATAGATTGATCCTCTGTTGTGTTTTGTTTGGAGGTCCGCCTACAAATCAGAGTTCCCTGATCTGTTTGTTACATTGGGATCTTTCACAACTTAATTTTGTTGCACAAAATACTCTCTTGTTTTTCTTTCTGGGTACTAAGCCATGCCTGGCTGCTCTTTGACGGCCAGAACTGTCTCTGTCTTCTTCCTACTTACACTTTGAATATCGTCGAAGACAGAGAGCTCCCTAAGCAGGCGTATGTCATGACCAGGGTTGAAAAAAGCTACCCTGCCACCCCTCACATCCCCAACCAAGGAAAAACCCTATTAGTTTCTAGAATGTATGACAGGCTCTGTTGTCTGATAACTGTTTTCATCTGGCACATAAAAGGTGGTAACAGAGTTTCTTTTTCTCACAAGCAGACTAGAATCATGTAATGCGTAAGCCATTAGATACTTCCATTCAGAGTTTTTAGGTACAATTCCTTTTCCTCTTGAAGCTAATGATTTCATTAGCATGAAGATTTTCTGCATATAATAGATTGCTCCTGTAGAGAGTTTGAGGGGGGGTAAGAGAGCCTTCAGTTCATTAGCTGTGGCTGACAGGCTGTGTGCTGGGAAGAATCAGATGGAGTTCTGTTCCTCCACTGCCACCCCACGGTGTTGTCTGAGCTGGGGTGCACATGGGCAGGAATCTACCGAACTTTGGTGAAGAGGATGAGAAACATCCTCTGACGTATAAACATATAAATATAAATGACATATAAAATGTCAGTTAAGAGTCAGAACTTCACAGGCAAACACACCTGGGTTTGTATTATTCCCATCTTTCTCTTATTCTCTGTGATTTTGGGCAGGGAATTTTCCTCTCTGTGTCTCAGAGTTTGCTTATTTTTTAAGACAGGGACCAATGCTCACTTTGCCATATTGTCTAAGAATCATGATATCACAAGCATTTATGCCAGTTGCTGGCACATTGTAAATGAGATCAATGGTAAAAAAATGACTGTGTTACATTACTTAGAACTTTAAAATTTAAATATGAAAGATCAAAGTATACTTCCTTACTTTCCAGTATGTTACTGTTTTTTGAACTTGTCTCTGGATCCTCAGACAGACATACAGGCAGACAGGCAAGGAAATAACACACATACACAGCCTGCCCCCACTCATCAGGGTGAGGGGTGCCCTTTGGGTGAGACTGCAAGTGATGTGTATGGCAAGTCAGCTGCTCACGGCAGAAGCAAAGTTGTCTCACGGAACTCGGATACACTGCCATTTGTGGAATCCTTGTTTATCAAGACGAATTTCTGTGATGGTTCTCAGCATCCTTCATTCCTTTTACTGTTGTCCTGTGTGGGTGACGGCACAGTGGACGTACCGTCTGTCCCCCGTGGTCTACTGCATTCTGGAGGGTGGGATGCAGCAAGAGTCTCTAAATTGCCTCTCTCACTTTAAAGGTTCCAAAACAAAACATGATGCTCAGACAGCTATTCAAGCCCATAGTTAAGTCTGTGTTGTGGGCACAAGATCTCTTTTGCTTTCAAAAGTATCGAAGGACATGGTGTTGCAGTTTTCTCAAGGGTATATTAGAAAAATGTACTTTGGTGTTATCGACAAATGAAAGTATTTTCTCCCAGCTACTGCACAAAATTGGTCCTAATTGTTTTAGGAAAGATAGATGCAAAATCTTCTGCCTTTTCCTCAGACTGTCATTTTTTCCATTGGCATGCATCTGTAACACTTGTATTCAGACAAAAACAATTAATTTCAAAGATGTAGTTAACAAAACAGTAAGAGCATAACAGCCATCAAGGAGAAAGAATTAGGAGTTAACTGTTAGAGCGCTGGGCCCCAGTCAGGGCTAGAAATTGCTTTATCTGTTACATAATATGTGGTGGCCAACCATATGAAAGTGGTTGTAAGAAATCCTTTATCATCCTAATCTACATAATATTGGCAGATGTGTTGTTTGGTATCTTATGGGCCAGTGAAGAATTTTGCTTTTGCTTAAAAGGCCATTGACTCAGTCACAGATGAGACAAGCATCCAGGTGGGCACTGTTTCACCCTGAGGTGGGCTGTGCTCTGGGGCTCCTGGATGGGACTTGTGGGTGTCTCTCCTTATTTCCACACTGACCTGGAAGCCCCATGCCTCTGCACCCCAAGCTTTCTTCTTGCTTACTGCCACTCTTTTAGAACAACCCCAACCCAGTGCTTTTCAAACAAAAATTTCAACCCCCTAGATTGTTTGCTGGGGTCGGGGTGGGGTGGGGCGGGGAGGTTAGGGGGCTGTGCTTCTCGTATGGAGGGAAACCCTTCCTGCTCTTGCAGGACATGGCAGGGAGGACAAGCTAGGAGCTCCTTGCTGGCCCAAGGATGGCCTGAGTACCATGTTTCCCATGAGGTCTGCCTGGCTCCAGTCCAATGTGGCAGCGAGTTTGGGATGCAGGGAGGTGGCAGATTTGCTCATGGTGGTGGACTCGGCAGTGCCAACATGACATAGTTTTCCTTGCCATTGTGCACCCAGCATCCCCTCCCACTTGCATGCAAGTGTGGAGTTGGCTGCACCGTGTTCTGTCACTGCTGTAGAAGTCCACAGAATGCTTTCTTCTGTCTGCCCTTGAGCTGTGGCTGCCATACATTCAAAGAGAAATTGCCAGAGGTGTAAGTGTGCATGCACTTTCCACTCTCCCTTCAAGACTGGGCTCAGGGCTCTCTGTCTCCAGAAAGCCTGCCTGAGCTTTTCCTCCATGGGCTTTGTTGTGGGGCTCTCCTGGTACTCCCCAGGGTGTGCTTGCTTTTCCTACCATGATGGGATAGTGATTATGGGTTTTTTGCATTCAGATTCTGTGTTTTCTATGTCTGGAATCAAGCAGAAAGTTAATGCTTTTCTAAATGCATCATTGCAGAGCAGTCAAGAGTTCTGAGCACTATTAAATCATTAATTATTATTTTAAATGAGGTAATTCATCCACAGCAATGCGCCGTGCCGGGAACATAATAAGCTCTTGGCTAGTTGTTACATTAGTTAGGATCGTTCTGCGAAGGCAATGGAAAACCCAGCAGTCAGAGGTTTAAACAGAGAGGGAGGTGCTTGCTTTGCCCATCATGCAGACTGGGGGTGAGACCATGATGGACACAGTGGGGCCGGGCTGCAGGATGCTGTCAGAGGCCCAGGCATTCTCCATTCTTTTTCTGCACCTGGCATAGGAGGATGCCTTTGTCCACAGGCTTGCATGGTTACTGATCACTGCTGCATCTCAAGCTCCTAGCACTGGGTGGGAAGAAGGAGAGAGGAACAGAGGGCCCAATGGGCAGCCTCCCTAGAAGCCCCACCTGCCCTGTGACTTTCCTCACCTCTCGGCCAGGACTGAGTCAGTTACCAAGCCCAGGCTGCAGGCGGGTCAGGATGGGGCTGCCGCACGCAGCTCACTGTTCTGCTTCTGCCCTGGGCCTGGCAGTGGGCATGGATGCCCCCACCAGCCTCTGCCTGGCCACACGGCGCTCCTGCAGTCCCCTTTCCCTCTCCTTCCCTCCTGTTTTATGCTCTAGTTCTCTCCCTAATGCCCAGAGTTTGGGCTGCTCACATCAGCATCTCCTGGGCGCTTGTTAGAAACACACTCAGGTTCCCCCGCAGACCTCCACAGTCAGGAACAGTGGCTGTGGGCCAGCGATCTGGGTGCCCTGCAGGGTGGCTCATGGGGACTGGAGTTTGTCAAGCCCTGCTCTCTACTCACTCTCTCCCTCCTTTCATTTCTGTCCCTTTTTTCCATCTCTTGCCCTGGTTCTTCCAGGTAATTGGCTGCCTGGTGGAATCAAAGCATTCCAAAAATAGTTGCCTGCTTCACAGTCTGTATTCTGGTGTTCAGTGCAATATTAGAGAGCCTCTATTTACGGACTGATTTTTAAAAATACTAGCTGATTTGAGTGACTTTTGGATTTGATGTGTTTTTCACTGTGCATGGCTCTTGATTAGGGGTAAACAAGGAATTTCTAGCTCTTAATCAGCATGTAGCAAACAAGTTTGATTATTATTTTTCTTCATGAATATTTGTTCATGTAGTTGAGCAGAGCAAATGGGAAATTTCCATATCATGAACACTATGTACACATGTGCACACATACACACACATCTTGAGAAATTTGGAAGAAAACTTATCTAATTCTTTACTGTAACCTCAGTTAAAACAACGGTCTTGAAAAATAACAATCATCAGGAAGAATCTGCTTATGGAATCAAATCAGACAGCTTATTTTTAGAATGAACATCTTGCATTTCCAACAGGAAAAAATGACATGTTTATTTGAGGTATTAGATAAAATTAACATGAGAAGGGAAACAATGCAGATTGTTTACGTAGGAATTTATTTTCTTCTTGGGTTCCACAAGTCACTGGTATTAAACTCAAAATTGGCCGTCTTCCAGGGAAGAAGTTTTCATGCCAGATTTGTTTTATTATTATTCTTCATGCTATTATTTTTGGCTCACAGGACAGCGGCTTTCTTCAACAGAGATTCACAAATGGTTCTTCATATTTGATGTAAATGTAAAGTCTGTCAGTTCCTGAGCCTGAATATTTTGCAAAATATCATACACCGGCATGTGCATTCTAGTTTGGAATGAATTCAGGAAAATGTCCTTGGCTCCAAAATAGCTCAACTACATTTTGGATGCTCTGGGAGGTGAACTTGGCTCCAGACTTATTTCCCTTTGCCATTTCCAGGTAAGGATGGAGATCTGTGGGCGTGAATGCTTTAAAAGGCCTATAAATAGAGAAATGATGTTTTTTTCCCATGCTACCTGGCCTCCAGCAAATACTCCCCAGGTACCCTATCCATCTACCATAGACCTACCCACCTACCCACTTATCCATCAAATCATCTTTCATCTATCCATTCATCTATCCACCTACTTACTGCTCTGTCCATCATCTATCAATCCATCCATTTATCTACCCATCTCTCTTCGGACAGCCCTGCATTTGTCTCCCTGCACTCGTGTCTTGGAGGTGCAGCAGATGGTGTCATAGACTACTCTGTGCATTGGCAAGGTGGAGACCATGGATTCTGGCAAGTTTTCCCACATGCCCTCCTAAAACTCGCCATTTTTGTCAGGATGTGGAGTCTCTTTCCTCTCCGCTTGAACCCGAGTGGAGACTTAAGATCACCATGAGAAACAGAATGTGGAAGGGATGCTGTGTGACTTCCTGGGCTGGATCACAGAGGTCATCACACACCCCACCTCTTTCCCTGAACATTCAGTCTTGGAACTCAGCCACCGCATTATGAGGAAGCCCATGCCACATGAAGCCGCCATGCCTAAGGTAAACCAACAGGCCTAGCTGACATCGTAACCAACATCCCAGAGCAACTGCCAAATCTGGGCAGGTCTTCAGATGATCCCAAGCCCCAGCGTTTCAGCTGCCCCAGGGAAGACCAGGAGGAGAAATGAGCTGTCTCCACTGAGTCCTGTCCAAATTTCATATTTATGAACAAATTTGGGACAATTTGTTGGGTTACTGTAGAAACTGGAACATAAGAGAAGACCTAATTAGTGAAAAGAATACTTTTTGGGGAAAAGCCGTTTGTAGCATTCAGGTAATGTTTGTGGAAGAAACTGTTTTGTAGAATAACAGAATACTTTTAACAGATTATAGTCCATAATGGAATCATTTTAAATGGCTTCCAACACACACACACAGACACGTGCATGTGCACACGTGGACATACATGCATGCTCACTCATCCTAGCACATTATCTACCTTACCATGCGCCTCCCGTTATCACGCAGTGCTGTTTCTCTGACCTTTGATTGTTCATAGCTCTGCTCTAGACCAGCTGGATCTTATGGGGATCTTTATTTCTCTCTTTTTCCTCACACACATTTTCCCTCAAAGGCATAAAGAATATTTATAACTTTTCCCTTTGCCTCAGTTTCAAGGTCTGCTGGTGCCAGTGTGGAGAGGCTGACAGGCCTGCTCACCCTTCTTCTAGGTATGATGAAACGCTGTCTACATGACCTGAATTCTCACGAACCCAGAGAATGAGGAGATGAGCCTTGGGTGGGAATGCATTCCGCTCTAGCCCCTCTTCCCCTGTAGCCAGAGATGGCGCTACAGGAGCTTGGTGGTTTCAAAAATGAAACACATGCCAACCTTTTACACCCTCACGTTCTTCACAAATCTGTAAAACAAGGAAAATAACAACTTCCCACCCACCCACCTCAGAGTTGCGCGGGATGGAATAATGACCATGCGCCTGGGCGATGTGGAGTGGCAGGGCTGCGTAGGATGTACTGCTCACCACATCAGATGATTAGGAAATGCCCCCCGAATTTACCATTGAAATTATTGCATCAATCTCGGCATCAGTGCAGAAAAGCTCAGAGGATGGAAAAGCGCCCCTCTCCCCAGGCCCTAAGGATTGCCTTTGGGATGGTGTTTGAGCAGTTGGCAGCGCTGATGGCCTCCATCCTGGCGCTGGCAGAGAAGACAGGCTCCTCTCACTGACGGAACGTATGTTGCTCTGGGGATCCCCCTGTGGCTTTCCGCAGGAAGTTTGCCTGCCAGTTTGAATACAAGCCCTTCCGTTTCTTCGTCCGATACAGCCAAGGTGTTTTTCTCAGCTTTGAGAATGATTTGTTTTTCTCAGGTGTTGACTTCTTTTTTCTATCACAAGCCCGCGCTGATGGAGGGGATTCTGTAGACAGCAGGGTTGCTGGTCACCTTGTATATGAAACTATTTTCAGAAAAGGGAGCCAGAAACTCGATGAAGAATGAAGGCACCATTTTGGCCACAGCACAGATGTTTTTCGAAGCCAACATTTATTCAGATTATGCTGTATGGGAGATGGCGTTCTCGCACTCAGCCTGCCACACTGGGGCTGTCCTGACCATTGGTCACCCCACTGCTGGAGTGAACAGCGGTGGAGTGCATGCATGTGTGCCCACTGGGCTCTTCCATATGGGCACCCTGGCTTCTCTAGTTTTGTTTTTGTTTTTAGTGATTTCTGACATCTGCTGTCCAACATACTTTTGCAGTTTTGAAACCTCAGATTTCTTGTGGTGTCACACAGTCAAATTAATGTTTGAAGGCACTCTGGATGTAAGAAAATTGTAAACCTGGGCCTGGAGGGAACACAAAGTAGCTGTGCACTTCTGCATGTGCACATGTTTTAAAAACACCATGTTAGCCAAACTAAGCAGGAATAGCTATGCACCGAGGGGTCCAGTGCAACAGAAAGTGTGCAACCCTGTTTTCAAAAATTATGAAAAATTTAAAGATGGCAATAGCAGAGCATTAAGGAAGTGTGGAGTCCTCTGTGCATAACTTGGCCTTTTCTAAAATGTCATACACATGGAAAGATATAATAGGACATTCATGTTTGCGCCTTTAATTTAGCATGTTGCTCTGAGGTTTGTCCGTATTGTTTCATGTGCCAGCATTTGTCCCCTCTAATCTCGGAAGAGTATCCTGTTGTATGGAAGGGTCACAATTTGTTAATCTGCCTTTAAATAATATTTGGTTAATTTCCAGTTTTTGCTGAATGGGACTAAGGCCACTGTCGTCATTCACATTCCCATCTTTGCATTAATCTGTTTCTACCTCTTTTAAGTAGACATCTGGGAGTGGAATAGTGAATGTTCTTTTTGCATTCCTGCCAGTAATGAATGAGAGTCCCACTCCTCTCTCCATCTTCACTAGCTATTGCCAGTCTTTTTAACGTTGGTATTTAACTTTTTAATGTAGGTGTGGAGGAATTTTTAATGTGTTTTTCTCTCATGATGAATGACTTTCAGCATCTTCTCATATACATATTAGTTATTTATACTGTCTCTTGAGATGTCTATTCCAATCTGCTGCCCATTTTTTAAAAATTGGGTTGTGTTCTCATTACTGAGTGAGAGGTAACCTGTATGTTCTGGATATTAGCCTTCAGTCAGGTATGTTTTGCAAAAATTTTCCCAGTCTGTGATTTCCTTTTCATTTCTTAACTGTGTTTAATGGAAAGCAAAAAATTGTAATCTTGGTGATCCTGATTTTATGACATTTTAAAACTTGTGCCTTTTTGGTCCTGCATTAGAAATCCTCCCCCAATCCAGTTTCCTCTGTTCTCTTCTAGACATGTAATAATTTTAGCTCTTTCGTAGATCATTTTGTATTAACCTGTAGGTTTGGCACAAAGTAAGGGTGAAGATTCTTTTTTTTCTCTTCATACAAATATCCAATCTTTCAGGCACTATTTGCTTGTAAAGTTTGAATTTGCATTTGGAAAATTTCAATGAGCTCTATGTTGATTTCACACTGCTGTGATATTATGTTTTCTATAATTTCCTTTTGATCACTCCTCAATTTGAATCACTTGAGAAATGAGTCTCATGTAGACCCAAGATATCCCAAATGCCCACCATGAGGGACCATCATTCACCAATGCCATGGACCAAGGGGAGCCAAATATTACTTCTCAAGTGCATGATGGAAGAGTAATATGTAGTACATTATTTCTCATTTCCTGCTGCTTAGAAGAGGTCTTGCCAGTCTCCAATTGGTGCACTGACCATATCAGTGTCCTCTCTTTCCTGGGAACTCCATTGCCCAGCCTCCCTTACAGTTGGCAGAGATCATGTGACTGATTTCCAGTCATTGGAATGTGAGTGGAAGTCACCTGTGTCACGGAACCGGCCCCACGTATTTGGATATAGACAAGCATGGCAACTACAGAAGCCACATGCTGAGATGGCCAAGCTACAGATTGTAGGAAGCCCAAGTCACCTGGAGGAGGGAGGGCCATCCTGGGACATTCTGTGAGTGAGATAAACTGTCATGGTGGTAAACCCCTGAGATTAGCAGGTAGTAGTACTAATTAGTAAGTCTACCTAACGGTAATTCTTCAGTAAGTGTAGGCATGGAATGTGTCACTGTCCCTAAAATCTTGCACTGGACCGATTGCAGCATGCTGGGGGCAACCCTGCCCCAGAACTGGTGCCCCCCTCTTGCTGACAGCAACCGCAGAAACTCAAACTCTTCTGATTTGATATATGCGGACACCTTCTTTGTTATTTGTGGTGACCAGAATAAAGTCCCCCGTCCTCTGTCCTCCAACGACATCCAAGTCCTGGTCCTCAGGACCTGGAACTTTGACGCTGTGATTAAGTTAAGGATTCTGAGATGAGGAAGATCATCCTGGAGAATGTAGGTGGTCCTACTGTAAGTACAGGGGTCTTTGTAAGGAGGAGTCAGAGAAGGAGATGTGGCATGGAAGCAGAGGTCACAGGGAGTGGAGGATGCTAACTGCCCGGCTTGCCGAAAGCAAGGAGCTGTGGGCCCAGGCGGGTAGTTGGCCTTCAGGAGCTGGAGATGGCAAGAAGGGAAGGGATTCTCAGAGCTCCAGTGGGCCCGCCACAGAGGCACTGTGATCGTAGCACGTCTGACCCCTAGAACGTAAGATCATTTGTGCTGCTTCAAGTCACTTGTTTGTGAGAATTTGTTGCAGTAACAGTAGAAAACTAATACAGTATCATCTGGAATTTTTATTGAAATTTCAAAGAAAACTAATACATTATCATCTGGGATTTTTATTGTAATTTCAAAGTATTTGACAATAATTACATTTTCTCTCTGCCTCTATCTACATCTACTGAAAGAGGGAAAAGAATCAGAGAATCACTCTTTATATCTCAGGATAAGCCAGAATGGGGGCTGACCAATTTGTACCTAAAGCTGAGCAGAGAAAGTCTAGGTCACATTATAAGCACAGCTCCAAAATTGTCCACCAGTGGCCTTTGTGAGGTGTTTAGGAAAAATGATGTTCAAGACTTCAGCCTTTAATGGAAAATTACATTTCTGCCCACTGAAATGAAGGGTAGGTAACAACAGGAATAGTTTAGTCCCACTGTGGGTTTTTGTTATTATTGATGTTTTTATTCAGGTAAGTGAAAACCTGTTCCTCCCATCTGTAAATTAGGGACATTAGGGACCTGCCACCTCAACCTAGCCTTCTTCTTTCCTTTTTCACATGCATTCCTGACATATTTGAGTATTTTCTTTTTGGGGAAAACAGCAGTTCAGTCATGCAACCAAAATATGGTTTTTTTTCCTTTCTTTGATCATGTGGAATTAGATTTCCAAATCTACATGAAGCAGAAGTCATTTGTGGCAGAAGGACCTCACATTTGTTACAGTGACACCCCTTCTCCTGAATTTCCTGACGTTTCCTGCAAGAAATGCTCTGGTAAAGGCTGAGTCCCCTCTGATAAATCAGTCACTTTTCAGCAACTGATAAATCATTTGCAATGCACATAGTCATCCACTGAGCCTTTTTTCCCATACCGTTTCACATTTTTATTGGACGTTTTTACATCACTATAGAAATAGAAGAATAAAGTCTTCCAGGTTTGCTCCACCCCTAAAGTATGCAGATAACCTGAGTCTGGTGCTCAGAGTGTCACCATCTCTTACTGAGTGGGGTTGCTTCTAAAAAGGGAAAGTCCAGCTGTTGTGAAACTCACTTTCCTCTTGCAGAAAAGGACAGAATTCCTCAGGGCTTCCCCCCACCCTGCGGCTTGTCTGCTGGTGATGTGTGTATCTGAACTCTCAGCGAAATCCAATTAAATTCCCTGGATTTGGGGATCCAATACATCTCAAAGAGAGCCATATTAAAGCACATGGAGACAAATAACAGCAAGAATCAGCATTAAACATTCACCGAGTCCCCGTGGGGCCGCAGACGCTGTCCTGCTGGTTTATGATGTCCGTCTCCTCTCCTCTCCAAGGGCAGAAGCCCCACTTCACTCCCCTGCTGCAACAGCATTGTACTTGCAGAACCGTCTTAGGAGGCAGCACAGACTTCCTTGGGTAGGAAGCCCGGTGCCCAGAGCCCATGGAAACGTTTTAGTTTCTTCTAAAATCAGAAGAAAAAGCCTGACAGCGCAGCATAGAGTGGATTCATCGTTATGCAAAGGGTCATAAAAACATGTAAAAACCAATATATGTAAATTAATATATATGTTTATGACATGAATTTACATGAATAATTTATCAAAACATGAATAAATACAAACATGCATATATATTCTTTATTTATATTAACTTATAATTTATATATTTACTGTGAGATTATAGTTATGATATTAATGATTATAAATATACATTTATAATAGTTACATACAACATATGTACATAATATATATGAGGTATTTACATATATATTATATATATATGAAATCCGTGATATACAATGTGGTTCTTAGGAATATTTTATTATATAATTGATTATATAAAGAATGACAACCATATTTATAGCTAGTTTATAAATACATAGTTCATAGTTTAACATCTATAAATTTATAGCTAGTTTCTATACACATATATACATTTTTATAAATAAATATATAAAATGCCATAACAAAGTCCCAGCCTTCCCCTTTGGCTTAAGGAAGCTCCCAGAAAGAAAAGGCTCACTTGGATGGTGCCTCCTGCATCTGAGGCAGGGTGAGTCATCGGGGGACCGGGAAGTGTTAGCCTGCTGGGGGCGGGGGCGAGCAGGGTCCAGGAGCTGGGAGGTGCTGGAAGCCCGCAGGGGGAGAACCGTGAGGCCCGGGCTTCTGGCTGGCTCCTGGGCAGCCGTGCGGTGGCCCACGTCCCTGGGCTGGTTGCTGCCTGGGACACTGGCATTCCTTCCTTTACTGTGACTCAGCTCAGATGCAAATCCAGCCACCCTCTAGAGTCAGCATTTTCAGGCTCCTTCTCCTGACTTATCCAGGAGGATGGGGAAAGTTCCAGAAACCAAGTCAGCATGTGGATGCCCTTTCTCGTTAGGGACAGGACACCTGACCTTGGCATGGAAGAGACAGCACAATTCTCTGCCAGGGAAGTTTGCCTTTGTGTGTGTGTGTGTGAAATTTTAACACACCTCTTCAGACCTGAGAGAACAAGCTAGAGAACAATTACACACGTTTAGCACACTTTCTTAATTGACGTGTATATAATGCTGTAGCCCAAACTGCGGAATATACCATTAGTTTCAAAGCGCTCTTAGAAAATAGCTCAAATCAACCACAAAGTGACTCATAAAGTCATTGTCAACAGATTTTAAGAGATTAAAATCTCAGAGTATATTCTTTGACGACAATGGAAGTATGTTAGGAATCAGTAACAGAAAGATAACTAGGAAATTCTCAAACATTTAGAAATTAAGCAGTATGCTTCTAAGCAGTAAGTGAAAAAAAAGTTAACAATGGAAATTAGAACACATTTGGAGCTCAGGGGATGAAAACTTGGCCTATCAGTTTATGAGATTCAGAAGAACTATGAACAGAAGAAAATGTTTACTGTTTTGCGGACATGCGAAAAAGATGAAATAGCAGAAGTCAAGGGTCTAAACATCTCCAGAAGTTGAGAAGAGCAGATGGACTCAAGGTGGAGAAGAAGAATAAAGATGAGACTAGAGATTAACAAAGCAGGAAGCAAAGGTGGAGCAGAGAAAAGCCAAGAAAGGCCAAGTTGAAACACAAAGTTTGCTCTTTGAAGCAGTAACAAAATTTACAAATCCTTGGGATGACTAATCATGAAAAGAAATAGACACACGAGGCCAGTGTCAGGAACATCACAGATGCTGTCACCAGACCCCTGTCAGGCATTGAAGAGATGTAAGTGGAAATAACAACCATCTTTCGCCCATATATTTAAATATTTAAGTGAAAAGGATTTATTTTGAAGAAAATGCAAAAAGAAATAGGGAATTTGAATTATACTATGTGTTTTAAAGAAATTAAATCTACTGAGAACCTTTCTTCAAAAATGAGTCTGGGTCCAGATAACTGCTCTGGTGAATTCTCCCCCACGTTTAAGTAATTAATGCTGATCACACCTGACCTGGAGAGGTATTCCCGTCACCACATGAACCCATATCCCTTCTCTGTAGTGACTGAATAGTGACACCCCAAATGCATGTGTCTCTCAGAATGGGACCTCATTTGGCAAAGGGTCTTTGCAGATGTAGTTAGGGTCTTAGGAAGGGAGCAAGATGAGGTCATACGGGATGAGGGTCCCTCCCCTCTGTGAGAGTGTCCTTGTAAGGGGCAGGAAGGGACCGGCATATACAGAGGAGGCCACGAGGCACAGGTGTCCATGCAGGAGTAGATGGAAAGGCCTGTCGGGGTTGTGGAATCATCAGGTCTCCCTCTATCCAGGTCAGCACGAGTGGGTCAGGGGCCAGCGCCGAGGAGCCCTAGGGGAAACTGAGTCATGCGATTAAACACCCTCTCATTGTCTTCCCCATAGCACCGCTCAAAGGCACTTGACCCCATCCTTGGGAATCGCAGGGGAAGGGACCACCCCACTTGCAGTGACCTCCCATCGTGACTTTCTGTGACCTGTTGAATCCCAGTCACAGCTGTAGAGGTCACTGCCCCTTAACATTTTGACATGTGAGAAAATGAACAGAAGCTCCTTTTTAATTTAAAAATGCTTTAAAATTTTTCTGTGGGGGAATCATTCACTCATCTTCCACAGAAAGGTCTGCAAAGGGAACAACCCCCCAGTTGGAAGTGTTCCCTCCCAAAGATGCATTCCCAGTGTAATTCCTGTGAGAAACTTCTTTCAAGAGGAAAAGCAAAGCCGCATGTTTTCAGGGTGGTGTTTCTGCATCCCGGCTTCTTCCCACACAGGAGCTGGGGGCCGGGTTCTCTCAAGTGTGTTCTGGGGACTGCCTGTTGGGACCGCTGCAGCTGACTGCTCCTAACTGCTCCATTCCGCCCCTCTCCCAACACACAACCCGCTCACGAGCAGGCCGACCCGCCAGGCTGTGCTGCCCAAGACCGAGAAGAACGGGGGCGTATCCGCCTAGGACATTGCCCAGCAGGGCTGTGCTATGAAGGTGGCAGTGGGAAAAATTCCCTAGTGTGTTCTCTGCAGAGGGCTGGGGTGAGTGCGTTTCTCCTCTTCTTTTACCCCTCTTCCTCCCTCTCATTCTCTTCTTACAAAGTAGTCAGCCAGTGTGAAAGGGTTTATTGTGTATCTCAGAGAAGGTACACTCTGCAGTTGCTGTAGGGATGCTCCTGAAGATCCTATAACCTGAGGCTTTCTCTAAACACCACGAGCAATTTCTGCCTGCTCGGGGACTCCCAGGTACATTTTGTGACACCTGGGCCCTATAAATTGTCTATCTCGATCTCGTCTCTAGGCACTGAAACCTGTAAGTCCTCCCTATGAATCCCCAAGGGAGTCGTTAGATATGCGTATTCTCTGGCTCCCGCCCAAGATGCTCATTCAGCTGGCCTGGGATGGCATCCAGGAACGCATGTGCACCACAACGAGCTCCCAGGTGACCCTGCGGCAGGTGCTCCCTCCCCCCGGGGCCACGGAGAAACAGCCTTAGTAGTGTCTTTGGCCACTGCATCCAGGTGACCTGCGATCGCCGTCTTTAGGTGGAAAGAAGGCAGTTCGTTGTCATCAGAAACCCGTTTATTAAGCAAAGAGAAGCAGCACCGTGATAGGAAGGAACTGCCTGTGTTCATTTGTGTCTGACTCCCAGGAACATTTTGCAGCTGACCACTGGGGTGGTCCAGTCCCAGGTAATTCCAGCTGGACAGACAAGGGAGCGCCCCTCAAGGGAGTTTGTTACCTGAACGTTCCTCATTTTCTCCTTGGGGTGCCCAAGTCCTGTTTTTTTTCTTCAGCACCCAAGCTTGGCATGTAGCTTTCTGAAGTCTGCAGTCTTCTCCCAGACAAGGAACGGGACAGGCAGTGCCCAAGGGCCTCCAAGATATGACCAGGTCCCTGTTCACCTAGGCTCTCCCTGATTCTGCCTCTGGGGGATGGGTCTTAGTCCTGAAAATCTGTGGAGGGTGGGATGCATCTCTTCCTTTCTAGTTCTGTGCCAGCCGTGGTCCCGGGTGAGCAGCATGGCCTGCACGCCAGGGCCTGGCTCTCTGCTGGTTTCACTGCCGCCTCAAAACACTTGACGCTGCTTGGTAATGACACGGTTTTGTCTTTCAGAAGCTAGTTTCAAAGTCACACTGTTCGGGTGACCATCTGAGCGGGGTTCAAAGAGAGCAGGTACTGATGGAGAGTGAGGTGGAAAGTGAGAAAAAAATAAAGGGGCTGTATGGAGCGGGGGTGCCTGGCCAGGAAATCGCTCGCTTCGGGAAATGCTGGGAATGGTCATGCTGGAGCCCCGAGGCAGCGGCTCCTGCTTTAGCTGGCTGAGGGGAAAGAGACCCCCCAGCTTTGAGAGTCAGGAGGGGCAGCGCGTGAGCCCACCCACCCAGCAGAGCCACCGCGCACACTAGGGCTTTTGGTCTCAGCTGGCGCGCACCTCACCCCCCTCTCCGCGATGGAGAGGCAGCTGCGTGCCCATTTCAGGGCATTTTTACACCCAGCCTGTCAGCAGCTTCACAGCTAGAACCACCCATTCCAGGGAAGTCAGGGTGAGCTGGCAGAAAGCGTTGTAATCATTTTAGCGTTTGATTAAGCTGGGATCAGCACACCAAAGGGGAGGGAGACAGAGATCAGGGTGTCCCTGGGTAGTTTTCGAAGGAAGCGCCATCTGAATGTTCTCTCACTTTGAAACATGGCATATTAAATGCGATTATAGGATATTATTGACTCATTAATGTGTTTGTGAAGTTTCTAGTAATACAGAGCAGTAATCCTACTAGTAAGTCAGAGATAAAAGGATACAACTTTTTATATGATAAGCAATATAAACAAACCTATGCCTGGGGAAAAGGTCCAGAATGAAATATGTAAAAAGGTCAGTGGCAACTAGGTTTAATGCAACTGTGGCTTTGTTTTTGTGTTTCCTCTAGATTTTCTTTAATGAATAAGCCATATTTTAATGTCAAACCTTGACAGTTTGGTGCTTTCTGGAAGCTATTTGGTAATTTTATCACACTTCAAATACTGGTACAATTTAACTATATTTTATCCTGAATTTAAGGGTAGGTGCCTACTTCCCCTAGTTACAGAAACTAACATTATCTCCATCCTCTGAAAAAGACAGAAGCAGAGGTGTATGACCCACAGCAGATGAGTAATTAGGCACCTCTGATCTTAAATAATTTCTTTCTATATTTTATCCATCATAGATGGATCAGCAACCAAACATATGTATGCTCAGAAAAGGCCAGTGTATTTACACCACTTTGTCAAGAAGTGGA
The DNA here is from genome assembly GCF_030020395.1 of Manis pentadactyla. Classification (NCBI taxonomy): domain Eukaryota; kingdom Metazoa; phylum Chordata; class Mammalia; order Pholidota; family Manidae; genus Manis; species Manis pentadactyla. The sequence goes on from NC_080039.1 coordinate 29,614,092, forward strand.
ACTGAGAGACTCTCTTTCTCTATCCATAGACTTGCCTACTGGCTGTGACCCCTGCTGTACGTGTGGGCCAGGTGTGGTGTGAGGGGCAGCCCCTGGAAGCTCATTAGCAGTGCAGACACTCGGTACCCACCCCACCACAGCTTTGGAATCTGCGTTTTAGGGCTGCCCTTAGGGGATGGGTATGTCCCTTGAAGAAGGGCTGCTCTGCTCTAAAGAGCTGTGTGTGTCAGTGTTTACATTTAGGAAACAACTTGTGGTCATGTGTCCAGAATTCCTCTCATGATTGTATGCTACCTAGAAGGGTCCCACCTCCCATCCTTTATTTGTAATTGTCTGTTTTCCATGACACTGACTTTTTTGGGAGGTCTGGCCAGTTTTCTTACATGAGTGGTTCTTCCCCAGGAAGCTGTGAGATACGGAGGCGGATGTGCCCCGGCCTCCCCATGCCTAGGGACCTTTGCCAGTATCTGACATTGCTGCCGGCACCTTGTGGGTGGAGGCCATGGATGCTGCTCAGCCCCCTGAAACGATCAGGACGCCCACCCCTCCCAGGAACAGAAGTCAGTAACATTGGCTTTTGCAGATGGGCTCAGTAAATGCCCCTGTACCATCTCGTGTGTGCTGTGGCCCTGCACAGTCTCCAGTCAGAAGGGAAGGACTGGCTCCACCACCGTCCCAGGGATCAGACTGAAGCCTGGTGTTCTGCCCACATTTATTCTTCCTACCTTTATACCACATAGGTGCAGCGCCCCTCCCATCTCACTGTATCAGGGTCGCACCATTAGTGACATTGACCTTGATCACTTGCTAGGAGAGTACTTGCCAGGTGTCTGCGCTGTGAACTTACCGTGTCTTCTCTTTCCATGCTCTCTTCTTTCGAGTCGCTGCGTCCACTGTGACCATTCATTTTAAATGCGTCTTTTGGCCCCAAAGGCAGCCCGGAGATAGCATCTATAAATTATAATCCTTGTTCAGTGTTCTTGGAGTTCATTGCCACCACTTTATGAAACAGAGCTTATGATAGAAAAGAACCACTTAAAATAGTAAAATAAAATTGTCTTTAATAATTACTGATTTGCTTTGAGCTGGAATTAAATTCTTATATGCGCTTGCTGAGTTATGACACAATGGAGGGAAATGTGGGTGAGTTTTTCTCGTCTGTGTAGCATTCGAGGCAGTCCACTGTGATTTATTGCTTAATCCATATAGTGTGGGGTATTGCTCCCACTTTCCAGATAAGAAAGCGGAAGCTTGCAGCAGTTAAGTAGTTTGTATCATACAGATGGTGAGCAGTGACAAATGGAAGATGTCACAATTCTGGCGCTGGGAAGCCACTCAGGAGATCTGAAGCTCCGTCTCTCTCCTTCCCCAAATGATTGTCTTCAGGGGTCCTGGCAAATGGCTACCAGTGCTGATCTCTGGGGCAGGGGCCTTCAGACATGCCGCACATCACCCCATCCAGGTGCACCTGGAATAGCTTTTGAAACTCCAGTCATTTTATTGGTGAAAAGGTTTCATTTTAGAATGACCTTCCAGCACCTGAGAGAGAGAAAAAAATCCTCTACAGACCTGGCTAATTGCATCTCTGTACCAAGGAAATTGGTGATATTTTAAGATGTAAAACTGTACTCACTCAGAAGCAGAGTGAGTGTTCTGTTAACTTTTGTAGCAGTTGCCACAGCCATGCTAGTTGAAGTGCTTCCCTCACTTCCTAGCCTTCCCTAAAATCTGCTTCAACAAATTGTCCTAGAAAAATACTGAGCTGGGAAATGGTATCTTTTCCTTATGAAGAAAGTCATTATCTTTGATCAGTGTGAGTGGCTCCCAAAATGACATGCAAAGAGCATTGCTTTTAAGAAACCATATTACAGAAAGAATAAAAATGATGAAAGTGGAGTTCTCATCCAGCCAAATAGGATTCTGAAACCAAAAATAACCACACCCACACTGTTTGCTTTTTTTTTCTATTAAGGTATGATTGATATACACTCTTATGAAGGTTTCACGTGAAAAAACAATGTGGTTACTACATTTACCCATATTATCAAGTCCCCACCCATACCCCAAGGCAGTCACTGTCCATCCGTGCAGCAAGCCACAGATCCACTATGTCCCTTCTCTGTGATACACTGTTCTCCCCATGACCCCCACACCATGTGTACTAAATATAATACCTCTCAGTCCCCTTCTCCCTCCCTCCCCACCCATACTTCCACACCCCTCCCCTTTGGTAACCACTAGTTTGTTCTTGGAGTCTCTGAGTCTGCTGCCATTTTGTTCCTTCAGTTTTGATTCATTGTTATACTCCACAAATGAGGGAAATCATTTGGCATTTGTCTTTCTTCACCTAGATTATTTCACTGAGCATAATGTCCTCCAGTTCCATTCATGTTGTTGCAAATGGTAGGATTTGTTTCTTTCTTATGGCTGAGTAGTATTCCATTACATATATGTACCATATCTTCTTTATCCAGTCATCTACTGATGGACCCTTAGGTTGTTTCCATATCTTGGCTATAGTAAAAAGTGCTGCAATAAACTTAGGGGTGCATATGTCTTTTTGAATCTGAGAAGTTGTATTCTTTGGGTATATTCCAAGGAGTGGGATTCCAGGGCCAAATGGTATTTCTACTTTGAGTTTTTTTGAGGAACCTCCATATTGTTTTCCACAATGGTTGAACTAGCTTACATTCCCACCAGCAGTGTAGGAGGGTTCCCCTTTCTCTGCATCCTCGCCAGCATTTGTTGTTCTTAGTCTTTTTGATGCTGGCCATCCTTACTGGTGTGAGGTGATATCTCATTGTGGTTTTAATTTGCATTTCCCTGTTGATTAGCGATGTGGAGCATCTTTTCATGTGTCTGTTGGCCATCTGAATTTCTTTTTTGGAGAACTGCCTCTTCATATCCTCTGCCCACTTGTTAATCAGATTATTTGCTTTTTGGGTGTTGAGGCTTGCAAGTTCTTTATATATTTTGGATGTTAACCCCTTGTCGGATATGTCATTTACAAATATATTCTCCCATATTGTAGGAAGCCTTTTTGTTTTGCTGATGATGTCCTTTGCCATACAAAACCTTTTTAGTTTGGTGTAATCCCATGAGTTCATTTTTGCTTTTGTTTCCCTTTCTCAAGGAGATGGGTTTGGGAAGAAGTTGCTCATGCTTATATTTAGGAGATGTTTGCTTATGTTGTCTTCAAGGAGTTTCATGGTTTCATTACATACATTCAAGTATTTAATCCATTTTGAGTTTACATTAGTGTATGGGATTAAACAATAATCCAGTTTCATTCTCCTACATGTAGCTGTCCAGTTTTGCCAACACCAGCTGTTGAAGAAGCTTTCGTTTCCCCTTTGTATGTCCATGGCCCCTTTATTGTATATTAATTGACCATATATGTTTGGGTTAATGTCTGGACTCTGTATCCTGTTCCACTGGTCTGTGGCTCTGTTCTTGTGCCAGTACCAAATTGTCTTGATTACTGTGGCTTTGTAGTATAGCTTGAAGTTGGGGAGCGAGGTCCCTCCCCTTTATTCTTCCTTCTCAGGATTGCTTTGGCTATTCAGGGTCTTTGGTCGTTCCATATGAATTTTAAAACTATTTGTTCCAGTTCATTGAAGAATCTTGTTGGTATTCTGATAGGCATTGCATTGAGTCTGTAGTTTGCTCAAGGCAGGATGACCATTTTGATTATATTAATTCTTCCTAGTCAAGAGCGTGGAATGAGTTTCCATTTGTTTGTGTCCTCTTTAATTTCTCTTAGGAGTGTCCTGTAGTTTTCAGGGTATAGGTCTTTCACTTTATTGGTTAGGTTTATTCCTACATATTTTGTTCTTTTTGATGCAATTATGAATGGAGTTGTTTTTCTGATTTCTCTTTCTGTTAATTCATTGTTAGTGTATAGGAAAGCAACAGATTTCTGTGTACTACTGGTGCAGATCACTAGGCCTGGTTATTCAGAAGTCCTGTGCTTCTACTCCCTCTCTGCTCTGAGTCCTCTCCTCCCACCAGGGAGCTGGGGTTGGGGAAGTGCTTGGGACCCGCTGGGCCACAGCTTGTATCTAACCCCTTCATGAGAAGCTGTGTTCTCACAGATGTAGATGTAGCCTGGCTGTTGTACTGTATCCTCTGATCTCTTTTTTAGGAATAGGTGTATTTGTTGTATTTTCAAAGATATATATGGTTTTGGGAGGAGATTTCCACTGCCCTACTCAAGCTGCCATCTTCCTGTCAGACAGCCTGGCTTTTTTGGCAGCTACATAACTGTCCAGACTCCAGATTTACATGAAGACAGGCTGTCAATTAGTAGGAGTTACTTCCATGTTGATGTGTGGGAACCAGGAGCCTCCTCCCCAGTCCTACCAGTCTCAGACATCCCTTCAGGTCTCACTGGACAGCTCCGGCCACTGGGCTCCTGCCTCAGTCAACTGCAGGCCTAGCTGCTCTATGACTGGCTCACAGCGACCCAGACACCCTTGATACTTGGAGCCAGATCATTCTTCATGGCGGTGGGGGCTGTCTTGTGCACTCTAAGACACTAAGCAGCATCCAAGATGCTATTGACATCTCACCTCACCTTATGGCACCTCACCTCACCCCCAGTTGTGATAATCAAAAATATCTCTAAACATTGCCAAGTGCCCCCTGAGATATAATTGATATACTGCAACATATATGTGCAAAATCTCCTGCACTGGAGATCCACTGGCTTTGAGCAACAGGACTTCCCCAATCAGGCTGTAAAGGGGGTCACATCCCCCAAGTCAAGATAAGGGGGTCCACCCCACCCAACAAAATGGGGTCTAACATCTGGCAAGGAGGGACTGCTCTTGAGAACTCTAGAATATATGAGAAAAAGTAAGTGAAATGCAGAATATTATCATACATAAATAAAACCTGTTTCTAGGTGGACAATTATATTCAACAAACATTTACAGAGGGCCTACCAAGGGCTAGATTTACTTAAGTGAGTTAAAGAAAGGAGATGGTCTTAAAGAAAAACAAGTATAAAAAACTGGATTTGTTTGGTTCTTTTATTCTGTGATTTTCTTTTTAACTTTTTATTTTGATATAATCATAGACTAACAGAAAGTTACAAAGAAATGTACAGGGAGTTTTAGGCACCCTTCACCCAGCCTCCTCGAGTGTCACATCTTGCACGATAAAGCACATGACAAACCCAGAACTGATACTGGTACAATGCACAGAGCTTATACAGAATTCACAAGCATGTGCGTATATTTGTGCGTGTGTTGGGATGTAAAAATATACTTCCATACCATTTTATTCTGTGTAGCTTACAATCCAGGTACAGAAATGCTCCACCAGTACGAGTCTCCCTGGGCAACTCTTTCATAGCCACATCTACACCTGCTGCCACCCCTAACCTCCAGCAACCACTAACCTGTTCTCCAGCACTATACTTTTATTATTTTAAGAATGCTCTACAAATGCGAACATACAGTTTCCTTTTGTGTGTTGTGTTGCCTGGAATGGGACAGTGGTTTGGGGCTGGACTGCCACATGGTTTCCTCTAAGGGGAACGGGCTAACAGAGGGCTGTCCCCATGACATGGATCCCAAAAGGTCCTTCCTGCATCTCCAGGACTGTAAAGGCGGGTGGGAAGAGGTAGACAGTAGCTGGGTTTCTTCTTTCCTTCTGCATGTTCTGAGCAGCCACATGTGCACACACACAATTCCATCAACTCGTCTTTCAAACCCACTGAAGTTCATAAAGTATGGGGAGGAACAGCACTCATTTACCTGGGAGCACAAAAGAGTTAACAGTAGTATACCTGCATTCTCCCAGGAACTAAAACTTTCTGACCCTTTAAACCTTAGTTTTCAATGAGTATTTTTTTCATTTTACTGAGATGTAATTGACATGCAACACTGTGTAGTTTAAGATGGATGATGTATTGATTCGATATACTTATATATTACAATGTGACTGTCACCATAGCACTGGCTAACACCTCCATTGTGTCACATAATTACCATTTCATTTTTGTGGTGAGGAACAGTTGAGACTTATTCTCTTGGAATTTGAGCATGCAATACTCTTAACTGTAATCAACATGCTATGCACATTAGATGCCCAGAATGAATGTGTACCTTTTCTTTGGTATCATTAATCTACAATTACATGAATGACATTATAGTTACTAGATTCCCCCCATCACTAAGTCCCCCCCACATACCACATTACAGTCATTGTCCATCAGTGTAGTAAGATGCTGTAGAATCACTACTTGTCTTCTTTGCATTACTCTGCCTTCCCCAGGCACACCTCCTACATTATGTCTGCTAAGAGTAATGCCCCCTTTCCCCCCTTTTCCCTCCCTTCCCACCCATCCTCTCCAGTTCCTTCCCCTTTGGTCACTGTTAGTCCATTCTTGGGTTCTGTGAGTCTGCTGCTGTTTTGTTCCTTAAGTTTTTTTCTTTGATCTTATATTCCACATATGAGTGAAATCATCTGATACTTGTCTTTTTCTGCCTGACTTACTTCACCGAGTATAATACCCTCTAGTTCCACCCATATTGTTGCAAATGGTAGGATTTGTTTTCTTCTTATGGTGGAATAATAGTCCATTGTGTATATGTACCATATCTGCTTTATCCATTCATCTACTGATGGACACTTAGGTTGCTTCCATTTCTTGGCTATTGTAAATAGTACTGCGATAAACAGAGGGGTGCATCTGTCTTTTTCAAACTGGGCTGCTGCATTCTTAGGGTAAATTCCTAGAAGTGGAGTTCCTGGGTCAAATTGTATTTCTATTTTGAGCTTTTGGAGGAACCTCTGTACTGCTTTCCACAATGATAGAACTAGTTTACATTCCCACCAGCAGTGTAGGAGGGTTCCTGTTTCTCCACATCCTTGCCAACATTTGTTGTTTGTCTTATGGATGGTGGTGATCCTTACTGGTATGAGGTGATATCTCATAGTGGTTTTAATTTGCATTTCTCTGATGATTAGCAATGTGAAGCATCTCTTCATGTGTCTGTTGGACATCTGAATTTCTTCTTTGGAGAACTGTCTGTTCAGATACTGTGCCCATTTATAATTGAATTATATGCTTTTGTTTGTTGAGGTGCATGGGTTCTTTATATATTTTGGGTGTCAATCCTTTATAGGATATGTCATTTATAAATATATCCTCCCATACTATAGGATTCCTTTTTGTTCTCTTGATGTTGTCCTTTGCTGTACAAAAGCTTTTCAGCTTGATATAGTCCCACTTGTTCATGTTTGCTTTTGTTTCCCTTGCCTGGGAAGATATGTTCATGAAGAAGTTGCTCATGTTTATGTCCAAGAGATTTTGCCTATGTTTCTTTCTAAGAGTTTTATGGTCTCATGACTTACATTCAGGTCTTTGATCCATTTTGAATTTACTTTTGTGTATGGAGTTAGACAGTGATCCAGTTTCATTCTCTTACATGTAGCTGTCCAGTTTTGCCAACACCAGCTGTTGAAGAAGCTCTCATTTCCCCATTGTCTATCCATGGCTCCTTTATCATAGGTTAATTTACCATATGTATTTGGGTTAATATCTGGATTCTCTATTCTGTTCCCCTGGTCTGTGGGTCTGTTCTTGTGCCAGTACCAAATTGTCTTGATTACTGTGGCTTTGTAGTAGAGCTTGAAGTTGGGAAGTGAGATTCTTCCTTCTTTATTCTTCCTTTTCAGGATTGTTTTGGCTATTTGGGGTCTTTTACAGTTCCATAGGAATTTTAAAACTATTTGCTCCAGTTTGTTGAAGAATGCTGTTGCTATTTTGGTAGGGTTTGCATTGAATCTTAGATTGCTGTAGGCAGGATGACCATTTTGACTATATTAATTCTTCCTAGCCAAGAGCATGGGATGAGTTTCCATTTGTTAGTGGCCTCTTTAATTTCCCTTAAGAGTGTCTTGTAGTTTCCAAGGTATAGGTCTTTCACTTCCTTGGTTAGGTTTATTCCTGGGTATTTTATTCTTTTTGATGCAATTGTGGATGGAATCCTGATTTCTCTTCCTGCTAGCTCACCATTAGTGTATAGGAAAGCAATAGATTACTGTGTATTAATTTTGTATCCTGCAACTTTGCTGAATTCAGATATTAGTTCTAGTAGTTTTGGAGTGGTGTCTTTAGGGTTTTTTATGTACAATATCATGTCATCTGCAAATAGTGACAGTTTGACTTGCTCTTTACCACTCTGGATGCCTTGTATTTCTTTGTTTTGTCTGATTGACACAGCAAGGACCTCCAGCCCTATGTTGAGTAACAGTGGTGACCAGTGTTTATCTTGATTAGGTTCCATTACTCATAAGATCAGGGGTAACAAACTTCTTCTGTAAAGAGCCAGAGAGTATTTTCAGATTTTGGGGCCACATAGTCTTTTTCCAGCAACTCAACTCTGTCCTTTCAGTGTTAGCTTGAAAGCAGTCCCCGACAATAAACACCCAAGTGTGGCTATGCTCTCATAAAACTTTACTTATGGGTGCTGAAACTTGAATTTCACATATGTTTCAAAAAATACTACTCTTTTTATTCCTTTTCAAGCACTTTGTAATGGAAAACTCACTCTTATTTTGCAAGCTTGTACAAAACAGTTGGTGGGCTGGATTCAGCCTGTGGGCCACTGTTTGTCAACCCCTGTCTTAAGGTCTCCTAGGGCCAGCCATCATATTTGGGAAAGTTTATGCTTAATTAACACTGTTTCCTTGACTAACAACAAGCACTATCTTTCTAACCGTACACGTGAGAAAATCCAGCCATGAGGAAATTCCGGGACTTGCACGGTGGCACGGCGCAGGTGGCGGGAGCTGATCTGGACCCTCCGCGTACTGACGTCAGGGCTGCCTCACAGAAGTACACTGGTAACCTTTCCATGGCTGGCTTATTACTTTATATAGCCTTTTTGTTTCCCCCAACCACCTCAGGAAACAAAAGGAAAAGGCCTGGGTGAGGTATAGTAACAAACTAAACGTTAAGTAACAGCCTAAAAGCTAACTTCTCTGTTCTTTGATCCTCAATTGATCTTTGTTAAAAGGGTGCCAGCTGCTCTGGTGGGCAAAGTTCACACAGCGGCCCTGGTTAGGACCCCATGATGGCATGTCCCCTGCATTAAACTGAAAGCAGAAACACACACCAGATCCCGACAACATGGATGAACGCCATGAAAACCTTAGGTTGGGTGAAAGGAGCCTACCACAAAAGGCAGTCCAATTAAACTCAGATGAGATGCCCGCAAGAGGCAAGGCCACAGAGATAGGAAGGAGGCTACTGGTGGCCGGGGGTGGGGGAGGGGGAAAGGGAATGGGAACGGGGAGTGTCTGCTCAGAGGCACTTTTTGGGCTGATGAAAATGTCCTGGAATTCAACAGTGGTGACCGTGGCACAACCTTGTGAAAACACTAAAAGCCACTTATTGGGTGCCTTAAAATGGTGCATTTTATGGCATTGGAATTGTATCCCAATTTTTTTAAACAGGGATAATTTTCAGGGCAAATGCAGTTGACCCACACAGTCAGAGGCCTCCCCCACCCTGGAGAGTGGCACCTTTCCCCGGGACAGAGTTCCAAGTGGCAAAAGGCATTCATCTCCTGCAGCGGCTCCACGGTGTCCTACTGGGGTCCACGTGGCCTGGAAATGGCCTGCTCACCCCGGCAGCACCATCTCCTGGGGGAGTGCGAGAGCCCCGCAGTAGCCCTCCACAGGCCCCGCCCACCAGAGCGCAGAGCTGGTCCCCGAGGGCTTGGCCCAGCCTGCGCCTTTCTCCTTCCCTCACTCTCCCTCAGCTCCTTGAGCTTTAAGGAAATAAAAAGGCCCTTCCAGATGGAAAATGCTGGAGATTGCACAGTTCCATAAGCAGCCTGTCAAGGTGGCCTTGCCCTGTCTTTCTAGAGCTGCTGAGCAAAGGCAGAGGCAATCCTCTCACCACTCCTTCATCCACAGAGGGCCTGTAGTCTCTTAGGGCATCCTGCAGACTCACCCCCTGCCACACACCCAGAAGGCCAGGCCAGCTCTCTGGGTTGCTGCAGAGCACTGAAATGTGAGCAGATTCATTTCCTTCTGGTCCCCTGGGTATATACATACACTTGACAGTCAGTAACTACCCACTGATTGAGAATATTCTACAAATTGAAGAATATACTCTGACTAAAATACATTCCCAAAGTTTTATATACTGGTATGTCTGTCTGTGTAGTGTAGTAAATTCAGGGTTTTTCAAAGCATCATGTTTAATATCCATTTCTCATGGAAACACAGAAATCGGGCCTTGTGATCTTACCCTTTGATCCACAACATCTCACAAACTGTCGATCTGTCTGAAACAAATTCAGCTCCTAAACACTCACAGTGGTAACAACGCAGATGGAAGTAGTGATGGGGTTCTCAGCCAGGCTATATATACTGCCCCCCAGGGGACATTTGGCAATGTCTAGAGACACTGTTGGGACCTGTGGGTGCACGGTGGCCCTGGCATCCAGTGGATAGAGACCAGGATGGTGCTAAATTCCTTTACTACACAGAACAGCCCAACAACAGAGAATTACACAGTCCTAAATATCAGTAGTGCTAAGACTGAGAAACCCTGGTCTTCAGTGACACCGGCCCAGCTGGATACCTCTAAGGATGCTACCCATCAGCGAGAGAGTAAGATGAAAGGCTCGAGCTGCTTCACTCTGTAGCCAAGGCACTGAGCACACACCATCAACAGCAGCAGGAACAGAAACAAGGAAGGCTTCCAAGCAGGGTTAATAGAAGCCCTGGGCTGGCCCATGGGGTGGTCCTGCTCCCCCAGAGGGGGCAGCAAGATTCCTCTGAACCCTGCCCCACCTCCCTGATTGCACCTGCTTGTTCAAGACTGGCTAAAGCCTGGGCACTTCTTGTTTCCTTCACAATTTCTCTGATGTAATCCCTGCCTTTTCCAGTCCTCACATCCTTATCTCTCTAGCTCAAGGAGAGTCACTGTCTGTGAAAACCACCAATAGTTTCCTACTGGCCTCTTCTCTCAGAAATCCACCCTGCCCACCAGGCCATCAGATATGACTTGGTACCTAATGTAAGTGAGACTCCAGGCTCAGTCCACAGGCAAGAGGACTCCTAGCTGTTGTGAGAAACCAGGCAGAAAGAGAAGGTAAAATGCTTAGCATGGTTCCCCCTAAGCATCCAACAAGTGCCAGCTATTATGGTTAATATCAAAGACACCATGCTGTCCAGATGCTCCTGTTCTCACTCTATGCATGGGCTGTATTAGTTTCCCACTGCTGCTGTAACAAATTGCCGAGTGACTTAAATGATAGAGACTTATTATCTCACAGTCCTGGGGGTCAAACAACAAATGCAAGATAAAGATAACTGGTGGTTATAACATGGTGCAAAGGGCACACAGTTACCTAGCCAAGGGCAGGTCAGGTATAGATGGTGGCTCTGGGATCAACTCTGCCATCAGGCAGTCACTGCACCTTGCAGGCTTTGGGTGAAGTTACTCAGGCCTCAGTTTCATCCTGACTACCCACAGCTCGTGCAGCCACTGCGGGCTTTCAGGAAGAGCTTCCACACAAATGCCTAGAACACCTGGCAGATGGTGAGCACTCTGTGTTCATCTGCCATAATCGCAGACCCAAGGGATCTGAGCAGGGAGGAACCGGGAGGCAGAGCCAGCATGCTGAGGCCTCAGGGAGAAGGACATGAGCTCAGGTCAGCCCAGAGAGGCCAGGACTGTCTGTGTGTGCTCACCACTGGATCCCTGAACTCTGGAAGAGCGCCTGCGATGGTTGCTGAATTAATGAGCAAATGAATGAACGAAAGGAGGCAGGATGCTTAAAAATGCGTAGCATACAGGAAAGAGCACTGGTTCCTGGTCAGAAGACTCACCTCGAGTCCCTGTCCCTCCAACTACCGGCAGGACGCACCCCTAGATGCGGCCCCCAAGTGCGAATGAGGCATCAGAACAAGACAGCGCTAGCTCTTCCGGCCCCGAAGCTGCGGGATCCTACGCTGTGTGTGCTCTTGTCCAAGTCTTACCGCCCTTTATGCAGACTCTGGGTCAGTCACATTGACCGGTCCACTCATTTATTTGGGACACCCAGCACTGCCTGTCTCCAGCACTTTTCTCCCATTTCCCCTTTCCCTCCCCAGCACTGAGAAAGCACAAGAAACCCTCCAGCTAGATGATGGATGAGGATAAAGGTGCCCCAGGCTCAAATGAGCCCTCCCTCCCCTCCTGTGAAGCCATCACCACCTAACAATGGTACCTTGTGACCATTAGTGTCCTCGTTTCATGTGTCTGTCTCCCATATCACAGAAAACTTGGTCTCCATCTATGTCCCAGCACACAGGAAGCCAAGAATCTCTGTAAATATTTCTTCATTTCACTAGATTTAAATGGGAATAACTGCACTCGGTAGAATTTAACTCTGCTTTTATTCCATCAGATTAATTTTATTCAATTTATTGGAAAGCAGCCATTAGCAAAAAGACTTGGGCTAGAGGAAGCTTGCCAGGTGACCTGTAACACTTGACTTGACCCAAGGGTTCCTGAAGTAGAATGTACCAGAGGTGAAACACACTATTCCCACTTAAAAAAATAAGAGAGAAAGGAAGAAAAGGAAACAGAGTTCCAAACATCCAGGAGGTATGTTTGGAAATGACTTTTCCATTCACTTTTCTTAACAAAAAAAAAAAAAAAAGAAGAAGAAGGAAGGGAAGGAAAGAAAAAGATATTAGAGAACAAACCAACAGGTGGCTGTTGAGGATCTAAATAGAAGACGATCCTTCCAGGAGCCCACCCTTCATGACCTGAGAAGCAAGACACTCCCCCATGTTCAGACAAACATTACCCGTAATTTTAAAAAAGAAACATGGAGATATCATTATGTGTTTATCATAAAGTTTATACAATCCAGAAATGAAATCTGTGTGGTAAATACAGTAAACCTCATATTAATTAATACCAAGGACAGGTTCCAAGAAGGTAGCAATGATGTCATCTACCTCTGTTATACGTGGCTCCAGCCTGGCAAATTCCCAAGCCATGGATTGTTTTCTCCTCGAGCAATAGCCTACTCAAAGGACTTTTACTATACCACAGAACTCCTCCATGGGGCGCAGGTCAAATCTCATCTACTGAACAAATGGGTCCCTGAAAGCTTATGTCATGGTATCACTGGGCCTTCCACAATCATGATGATTCATTACACTCTGCTTTGACCTCTAATGCAACATGGTCCACCATTCTTAGGCTGCTCATGGTTTGCATCCCAGTGTTGTACAGTCTCAGCTGAGCTCCTGGAAACAGATCAATACAACCCTGCAGGAAGCACATTCACACACAGCCACTGAAGGCACTAAGTTTTACCAAAGGAGACAAAAATGTTCTTACCATATTGCACACTTAAATTGTAAGTACCTTTTTGTGAACTGGTCATTGAACTCCAACTTAACATATGTAGAATACATATGTGCAACTAATATAATCCATGTAAGACTCAACCACAGAAACTGCTGGCATAAAACGGTGAGCTAACCATCTATTTTTTAACAAAGTTTTTGGGTATGATTCCCTGAAAACTACAAAAACTGTACACACAGTGCTGATCTGCACAGACTGGGGATTTAAACCTAAGGTGGGTTCATAATCAAACTAAAAGACACCAAGTTACATATACATAGAAAGCAGTAAAAATGAATTAATGGTTAAATAGCTTGTTGGAAATCTTAATAAAAGAGATGGAACATAGCAGTTACTGGGATTCTTGTCTCTCAACATTACTGTTTTCCCTTTCCTATGCTCTTCAAAACCCTGCACATATTTACTGATTGTTTTGATGTACAGATGTTAAGTAAACTTCCAAAGGATTCACATTTATATAACCTGCTTCATACAGTCAATGCTCATTTTAGTAATTCCATGTGTACAAGTCTAATAACTTATTAGCAACAGTGCTAGTGAGAACAAATAGAGCAGTTTAAATAATTCTGATAATGTTACTATTTACTTCCAGTATTCAGACTTTAGAGAACACATATAAAAAGCTGAGATTAGTGTTGCCATGAGCAATACAAAAAGCACCGAGTCTCCTGAGACAGGAAAAAGAAATTGATTTCTCTGTGCTTTTTCATACTCTACAACAACATTGAAAAGCAGTTTCTCAGTATTTAACTATTGATCGATTGCTCTGAGGGTAAATTGAATATGAGATTACATGCAAAGAAAACATGTGAGTCCTTCATTTGATTTCATGTGAGATGCCTATTAAAGTTCATCACAGTTGTAAAAGCACATGGGGATATGTACACTCCATTTACTGCAGTAAAACGAGGTAGGAAGGACCCATGCCACTTCTCAATTTTGACCCTGATTATTCAGTTTCATTATTACAAACAAATTTATTAAACCTATAGCACTTAAATGTACTACAGTAAACTATGAAACCACTTAAAATATGTTACTCTGTACATTTTTATTGCTTTTTGAGAAGTACATTTGGCTGTGAAACGTTCAAAAAATTTAATAAAACCTTTAATCACTGAAAGTGGAGATCTTTTATAAGATTAAAAACCCTGCACTTTTTTTTAAGATAATTTTTATTGAAGGGTAGTTGACACACAGTATTATATTACATTAGTTTCAAGTGTACAACACAGTGGTAGAACATTTATATACATAATTCTAGGTTCCAGCTATCACCCTACCAAGCTGTTACAATATCTTGACTATATTCCTTATGCTATACATTACATCCCGGTTACTTATTTATTTTACCATTGGAAGTCTGCCCTTTTTTTTTTTTTTTTTTTTTTTTGTGAGGGCATCTCTCATATTTATTAATCAAATGGTTGTTAACAACAATAAAATTCTGTATAGGGGAGTCAATGCTCAATGCACAATCATTAATCCACCCCAAGCCTAATTTTCATCAGTCTCCAATCTTCTGAGGCATAACAAACAAGTTCTTACATGGAGAACAAATTCTTACATAATGAATAAGTTACATGGTGAACAGTACAAGGGCAGTCATCACAGAAACTTTCGGTTTTGCTCATGCATTATGAACTCTAAACAGTTCAAATATGAATACTCATTTGGTTTTTATACTTGATTTATATGTGGATACCACATTTCTCTCTTTATTATTATTAATTTTAATAAAATGCTGAAGTGGTAGGTAGATACAAGATAAAGGTAGAAAACATAGTTTAGTGTTGTAAGAGAGCAAATGTAGATGATCCGGTGTGTGCCTGTAGACTATGTGTTAATCCAAGCTAGACGAGGGCAATAAAACATCCACGTATGCAGAAGATTTCTCTCAGAACAGGGGGGGTGAGGTTCTAAGCCTCACCTCTGTTGATCCCTAATTTCTCACCTGATGGCCCCCCTGCGACTGTGCCTGTCTTAGGTTGTTCCTCCCTTGAGGAATCTTACCCGTCTCTGGCTAACCAGTCATCTTCCGGGGCCATACAGGGAAATGTGAAGTTGGTGAGTGAGAGGGAAGCCTTATTGTTTGAAAAGGTTAGCTTTTTACTTCTTTGCATATTTATGCCCTGTGGCTTCTATGCCCAGCATTTGTGATGAGGTATTTTTACCACTGGGAAGAATTATGATACTCGGTAAATTTGATATGAGGCACGAATTCTATTTAAGGGTTGTAATTAGGAAGGAAGAAGAAAAGCTATAGAAGTAGCAGGCGGGAGAAAACATGGGAAGATTGATTATTTCTTTGACATATCTTCTTGTAGAGTAACTTCAGCATGTATAGGTTTTAAGCTACTACTTAAATTGCGCACACACATTAACATAATAGGAGTATAGTTACATAACCAAAGCATATCTGTAATTACCAGCCATCTCCAGTGAAACCAAGAAAACCAGTTAGGCACCTTAGGCATTTGTGAAAACTTATCTATGATATGGTGGATATTGTCCAACTGAACTTGAACAGTCTGAGAGAAATCAGACAAATTAAAACAACCCATTCCTGGGGAATGTTCACATCCCTTATGTTCTTTTAACAGCAAACAGTCTGTAGTTGTAAGACTTTGGTGCGCTACAATTTGCACTACTCCTAATTCTTGGTTGAGTTCCAACAGTATAGATCCAGTCAAATTTGTTGTTTTACTGTATGCACAGGCCAGCTTAGATATCTCCTTCATTCCCATGGCAAGTCCAGGAGCTGGTGGGATGAGTGCATCTACAGCTGTAGCAGTGCGTGGATCTTTGTTGGGGTTTTTTGATGATCATCTTCTGGCATGAGTCTTCCCGGGAGTGCTGATGTTGGAAGTTCTCTTTCATATCGTTTCTTAGGTCATTTTCGGGGTAGCCAAATTAGGCTTTGATCCTCTGTATAAACACAAACAGACCCTTTGCCTACACTTTTATAAGCCCTTTATACCCTTGTGTAGAACTCATTGGAGGTTACCACACAGGAACTGCACTTTTGTTTTGTTTTCTTTTATTTTGCTTTGTTTTTGGTATCACTAATCTACACTTACATGACTAATATTATGTTTACTAGGCTCTCCCCTATACCAGGTCTCCCCTATAAACCCCTTTACAGTCACTGTCCATCAGCATAGCAAAATGTTGTAGAATCACTACTTGCCTTCTCTGAGTTGTACAGCCCTCCCTTTTCTCCTACCCCCCCATGCATGTTAATCTTAATACCCCCCTACTTCTACCCCCCACATCCCTCAATACCCACCCATCCTCCCCAGTCCCTTTCCCTTTGGTACCTGTTAGTCCATTCTTGAGTTCTGTGATTCTGGTGCTGTTTTGTTCCTTCAGTTTTTCCTTTGTTCCTATATTCAACAGTTGAGAGAAATCGTTTGGTATTTCTCTTTCTCCGCTTGGCTTGTTTCACTGAGCATAATACCCTCCAGCTCCATCCATGTTGCTGCAAATGATTGGATTTGCCCTTTTCTTATACCTGGGAAGTATTCCGTTGTGTATATGTACCACCTCTTCTTTATCCATTCATCTATCAATGGACATTTAGGTTGCTTCCAATTCTTGGCTATTGTAAATAGTGCTGCGATAAACATAGGGGTGCATTGATCTTTCTCATACTTGATTGCTGCGTTATTAGGGTAAATTCCTAGGAGCGCAATTCCTGGGTCAAATGGTAAGTCTGTTTTGAGCATTTTGATGTACCTCCATACTGCTTTCCACAATGGTTGAACTAACTTACATTCCCACCAGCAGTGTAGGAGGGTTCCCCTTTCTCCACAGCCTCTCCAACATTTGTTGTTGTTTGTCTTTTGGATGGCAGCCATCCTTACTGGTGTGAGGTGATACCTCATTGTAGTTTTAATTTGCATTTCTCTGGTAATTAGCAATGTGGAGCATCTTTTCATGTGTCTGTTGGCCATCTGTATTTCTTTTTTGGATAACTGTCTGTTCAGTTCTTTTGCCCATTTTTTTTTTAAATAATTATTTTTTATTGAAGGGTAGTTGACGCACAGTATTACATTACATTAGTTTCAAGTGTACAACACAGTGGTAGAACATTTATATACATAATTCTAGGTTCCAGCTATCACCCTACCAAGCTGTTACAATATCTTGACTATATTCCTTATGCTATACATTACATCCTGGTTACTTATTTATTTTACCATTGGAAGTCTGTCCTTTTTTTGTTTTTTTTTTTGAGGGCATCTCTGCTATTTATTGATCAAATGGTTGTTAATGACAACAAAATCTCTATAGGGGAGTCAGTGCTCAATGCACAATCATTAATCCACCCCAAGCCTAATTTTCGTCAGTCTCCAATCTTCTGAGGCATAACAAACAAGTT
This sequence comes from Manis pentadactyla, assembly GCF_030020395.1. Classification (NCBI taxonomy): domain Eukaryota; kingdom Metazoa; phylum Chordata; class Mammalia; order Pholidota; family Manidae; genus Manis; species Manis pentadactyla. The sequence goes on from NC_080039.1 coordinate 29,631,875, forward strand.
CTTACATGGAGAACAAATTCTTACATAATGAATAAGTTACACAGTGAACAGTACAAGGGCAGTCATCACAGAAACTTTCGGTTTTGCTCATGCATTATGGACTATAAACAGTCAGTTCAAATATGAATACTCATTTGGTTTTTATACTTGATTTATATGTGGATACCACATTTCTCTCTTTATTATTATTATTTTTAATAAAATGCTGAAGTGGTACGTAGATACAAGATAAAGGTAGAAAACATAGTTTAGTGTTGTAAGAGAGCACATGTAGATGATCAGGTGTGTGCCTGTAGACTATGTGTTAATCCAAGCTAGACCAGGGCAATAAAACATCCACGTATGCAGAAGATTTCTCTCAGAACGGGGGGGTGAGGTTCTAAGCCTCACCTCTGTTGATCCCCAATTTCTCACCTGATGGCCCCCCTGCGACTGTGCCTGTCTTAGGTTGTTCATCCCTTGAGGAATCTTACCCGTCTCTGGCTAACCAGTCATCTTCCGGGGCCATACAGGGAAATGTGAAGTTGGTAAGTGAGAGAGAAGCCTTATTGTTTGAAAAAGTTAGCTTTTTACTTCTTTGCATATTTATGCCCTGTGGCTTCTATGCCCAGCATTTGTCTTGAGGTATCTTTACCACTGGGAAGAATTATGATACTCGGTAAATTTGATATGAGGCACGAATTCTATTTAAGGGTTGTAATTAGGAAGGAAGAAGAAAAGCTATAGAAGAAGCAGGCGGGAGAAAACATGGGAAGATTGATTATTTCTTTGACATATCTTCTTGTAGAGTATCTTCAGCATATATAGGTTTTAAGCTACTACTTAAATTGCGTGTACACATTAACATAATAGGAGTATAGTTACATAACCAAAGCATATCTGTAATTACCAGCCATCTCCAGTGAAACCAAGAAAACCAGTTAGGCACCTTAGGCTTTTGTGAAAACTTATCTATGATATGGTGGATATTGTCTACTGAACTTGAACAGACTGAGAGAAATCAGACAAATTAAAACAACCCATTCCTGTGGACTGTTCATATGCCATATGTGCTTTTAACAGTAAATAGTCTGTAGTTGTAAGACTTTGGAGTGCTACAATTTGCACTTCTCCTAATTCTTGGTTGAGTTCCAACAGTATAGATCCAGTCAAATTTGTTGTTTTACTGTATGCACAGGCCAGCTTAGATATCTCCTTCATTCCCATGGCAAGTCCAGGAGCTGGTGGGATGAGTGCATCTACAGCTGTAGCAGTGCGTGGATCTTTGTTGGGGTTTTTTGATGATCATCTTCTGGCATGAGTCTTCCAGAGAGTGCAGATGTTGGAAGTTCTTTTCCTATCGTATCTTAGTTCATTTTCAGGGTAGCCCAATTAGGCTTTGACCCTCTGTATAAACACAAACAGACCCTTTGCCTACACTTTTATATGCCCTTTATACCCTTGTGTAGAACTCGTTGGAGGTTACCACACAGGAACTGTCCTTTTTTTTTTTTACTTTGTTTTTGGTATCACTAATCTACACTTACATGACTAATATTATGTTTACTAGGCTCTCCCCTATACCAGGTCTCCCCTATAAACCCCTTTACAGTCACTGTCCATCAGCATAACAAAATGTTGTAGAATCACTACTTGCCTTCTCTGTGTTGTACAGCCCTCCCTTTTCTCCTACCCCCCCATGCATGTTAATCTTAATACCCCCCTACTTCTCCCCCGCTTATCCCTCCCTACCCACCCATCCTCCCCAGTCCCTTTCCCTTTGGTACCTGTTAGTCCATTCTTGAGTTCTGTGATTCTGCTGCTGTTTTGTTCCTTCAGTTTTTCCTTTGTTCTTATATTCCACAGATAAGTGAAATCATTTGGTATTTCTCTTTCTCCGCTTGGCTTGTTTCACTGAGCATAATACCCTCCAGCTCCATCCATGTTGCTGCAAATGATTGGATTTGCCCTTTTCTTATGGCTGAGTAGTATTCCATTGTGTATATGTACCACATCTTCTTTATCCATTCATCTATTGATGGCCATTTACGTTGCTTCCAATTCTTGGCTATTGTAAATAGTGCTGCGATAAACATAGGGGTGCATTGATCTTTCTCATACTTGATTGCTGCGTTATTAGGGTAAATTCCTAGGAGCGCAATTCCTGGGTCAAATGGTAAGTCTGCTTTGAGCATTTTGATGTACCTCCATACTGCTTTCCACAATGGTTGAACTAACTTACATTCCCACCAGCAGTGTAGGAGGGTTCCCCTTTCTCCACAGCCTCTCCAACATTTGTTGTTGTTTGTCTTTTGGATGGCAGCCATCCTTACTGGTGTGAGGTGATACCTCATTGTAGTTTTAATTTGCATTTCTCTGATAATTAGCGATGTGGAGCATCTTTTCATGTGTCTGTTGGCCATCTGTATTTCTTTTTTGGAGAACCGTCTGTTCAGTTCCTCTGCCCATTTTTTAATTGGGTGATTTGTTTTTTGTTTGTTGAGGCGTGAGAGCTCCTTATATATTCTGGACGTCAAGCCTTTATCGGATGTGTCATTTTCAAATATATTCTCCCATACTGTAGGGATCCTTCTTGTTCTATTGATGGTGTCTTTTGCTGTACAGAAGCTTTTCAGCTTAATATAGTCCCACTTACTCATTTTTGCTGTTGTTTTCCTTGCCCGAGGAGATATGTTCAAGAAGAGGTCACTCATGTTTATGTCTAAGAGGTTTGTGCCTATATTTTCTTCCAAGAGTTTAATGGTTTCATGGCTTACATTCAGGTCTTTGATCCATTTCGAGTTTACTTTTGTATATGGGGTTAGACAATGGTCCAGTTTCATTCTCCTACATGTAGCTGTCCAGTTTTGCCAGCACCACCTGTTGAAGAGACTGTCATTATGGCATTGTATGTCCATGGCTCCTTTATCAAATATTAATTGACCATATATGTCTGGGTTAATGTCTGGGTTCTCTAGTCTGTTCCATTGGTCTGTGGCTCTGCTCTTGTGCCAGTACCAAATTGTCTTGATTACTATGGCTTTATAGTAGAGCTTGAAGTTGGGGAGTGAGATCCCCCCTACTTTATTCTTCTTTCTCAGGATTGCTTTGGCTATTCGGGGTCTTTGGTGTTTCCATATGAATTTTTGAATTATTTGTTCCAGTTCATTGAAGAATGTTGCTGGTAGTTTCGTAGGGATTGCATCAAATCTGTATATTGCTTTGGGCAGGATGGCCATTTTGACGATATTAATTCTTCCTAGCCACGAGCATGGGATGAGTTTCCATCTGTTAGTGTCCCCTTTAATTTCTCCTAAGAGTGACTTGTAGTTTTCAGAGTATAAGTCCTTCACTTCTTTGGTTAGGTTTATTCCTAGGTATTTTAATTTTTTTGATGCAATTGTGAATGGAGTTGTTTTCCTGATTTCTCTTTCTGTTGGTTCATTGTTAGTATATAGGAAAGCCACAGATTTCTGTGTGTTGATTTTGTATCCTGCAACTTTGCTGTATTCCGATATCAGTTCTAGTAGTTTTGGGGTGGAGTCTTTAGGGTTTTTTATGTACAGTATCATGTCATCTGCAAATAGTGACAGTTTAACTTCTTCTTTACCAATCTGGATTCCTTGTATTTCTTTATTTTGTCTGATTGCCGTGGCTAGGACCTCCAGTACTATGATAAATAACAGTGGAGAGAGTGGGCATCCCTGTCTAGTTCCCGATCTCAGCGGAAATGCTTTCAGCTTCTCGCTGTTCAATATAATGTTGGCTGTGGGTTTATCATAGATGGCCTTTATTATGTTGAGGTACTTGCCCTCTATTCCCATTTTGCTGAGAGTTTTAACATGAATGGCTGTTGAACTTTGTCAAATGCTTTTTCAGCATCTATGGAGATGATCATGTGGTTTTTGTCTTTCTTTTTGTTGATGTGGTGGATGATGTTGATGGACTTTCGAATGTTGTACCATCCTTGCATCCCTGGGATGAATCCCACTTGGTCATGGTGTATGATCCTTTTGATGTATTTTTGAATTCGGTTTGCTAATATTTTGTTGAGTATTTTTGCATCTACGTTCATCAGGGATATTGGTCTGTAGTTTTCTTTTTTGGTGGGGTCTTTGCCTGGTTTTGGTATTAGGGTGATGTTAGCTTCATAGAATGAGTTTGGGAGTATCCCCTCCTCCTCTATTTTCTGGAAAACTTTAAGGAGAATGGGTATTATGTCTTCCCTGTATGTCTGATAAAATTCCAAGGTAAATCCATCTGGCCCGGGGGTTTTGTTCTTTGGTAGTTTTTTGATTACGGCTTCAATTTCGTTGCTGGAAATTGGTCTGTTTAGATTTTCTGTTTCTTACCGGGTCAATCTTGGAAGGTTATATTTTTCTAGGAAGTTGTCCATTTCTTCTAGGTTTCCCAGCTTGTTAGCATATAGGTTTTCATAGTATTCTCCAATAATTCTTTGTGTTTCCGTGGGGTTCGTCGTGATTTTTCCTTTCTTGTTTCTGATACTGTTGATTTGTGTTGACTCTCTTTTCTTCTTAATGAGTCTGGCTAGTGGCTTATCTAATTTGTTTATTTTCTCGAAAAACCAGCTCTTGGTTTCATTGATTTTTGCTATTGTTTTATTCTTCTCAATTTTATTTATTTCTTCTCTGAGCTTTATTATGTCCCTCCTTCTGCTGACCTTAGGCCTCATCTGTTCTTCTTTTTCCAGTTTTGATAATTGTGACATTAGACCATTCACTTGGGATTGCTCTTCCTTTTTTAAATATGCTTGGATTGCTATATACTTTCCTCTTAAGACTGCTTTTGCTGTGTCCCACAGAAGTTGGGGCATAGTGTTGTTGTTGTCATTTGTTTCCATATATTGCTGGATCTCCATTTTGATTTGGTCATTGATCCATTGATTATTTAGGAGCGTGTTGTTAAGCCTCCATGTGTTTGTGAGCCTCTTTGCTTTCTTTGTATAGTTTATTTCTAGTTTTATGCCTTTGTGGTCTGAAAAGTTGGTTGGTAGGATTTCAATCTTTTGGAATTATCCGAGGCTCTTTTTGTGGCCTAGTATGTGGTCTATTCTGGAGAATGTTCCATGTGCACTTGAGAAGAATGTATATCCCGCTGCTTTTGGATGTAGTGTTCTATAGATGTCTATTAGGTCCATCTGCTCTACTGTGTTGTTCAGTGCTTCCGTGTCCTTTCTTATTTTCTGCCCAGTTGGTCTATCCTTTGGGGTGAGTGGTGTGTTGAAGTCTCCTAGAATGAATGCATTGCAGTCTATATCCCCCTTTAGTTCTGTTAGTATTTGTTTCACATATGCTGATGCTCCTGTGTTGGGTGCATATATATTTAGAATGGTTATACCCTCTTGTTTGACTGAGCCCTTTATCATTATGTAGTGTCCTTCTTTATCTCTTGTTACCTTCTTTGTTTTGAAGTCTATTTTGTCTGATATTAGTACTGCTACCCCTGCTTTCTTCTCACTGTTGTTTGCTTGAAATATGTTTTTCCATCCCTTGACTTTTAGTCTGTACATGTCTTTGGGTTTGAGGTGAGTTTCTTGTAAGCAGCATATAGATGGGTCTTGCTTTTTTATCCATTCTGTTACTCTGTGTCTTTTGATTGGTGCATTCAACTCATTAACATTTAGGGTGACTATTGAAAGATATGTACTTATTGCCATTGCAGGCTTTAAATTCGTGGTTACCAAAGGTTCAAGGTTAGCCTCTTTAGTATCTTACTGCCTAACTTAGCTCGCTTATTGAGCTGTTATATACACTGTCTGGAGATTCTTTTCTTCTCTCCCTTCTTGTTCCTCCTCCTCGATTCTTCATATGTTGGGTGTTTTGTGCTGTGCTCCTTCTAGGAGTGCTCCCATCTAGAGCAGTCCCTGTAAGATGTTCTTTAGAGGTGGTTTGTGGAAAGCAAATTCCCTCAGCTTTTGTTTGTCTGGGAATTGTTTAATCCCACCGTCATATTTGAATGATAGTCGTGCTGGATACAGTATCCTTGTTTCAAGGCCCTTCTGTTTCATTGTATTAAATATATCATGCCATTCTCTTCTGGCCTGTAGGGTTTCTGTTGAGAAATCTGACATTAGCCTGATGGGTTTCCCTTTATAGGTGACCTTTTTCTCTCTAGCTGCCTTTAACACTCTTTCCTTGTCCTTGATCTTTGCCATTTTCATTATTATGTGTCTTGGTGTTGCCCTTCTTGGATCCTTTCTGTTGGGGGTTCTGTGTATTTCCGTGGTCTGTTCGATTACTTCCTCCCCCAGTGTGGGGAAGTTTTCAGCAATTATTTCTTCCAAGATACTTTCCATCTCTTTTCCTCTCTCTTCTTGTTCTGGGACCCCTATAATACGGATATTGTTCCTTTTGGATTGGTCACACAGTTCTCTTAATATTGTTTCATTCCTGGAGATCCTTTTGTCTCTCTCTGTGTCAGCTTCTATGCGTTCCTGTTCTCTGGTTTCAATTCCATCAATGGCCTCTTGCATCCTATCCATTCTGCTTATAAACCCTTCCAGAGTTTGTTTCATTTCTGCGATCTCCTTTCTGGCATCTGTGATCTCCTTCCGGACTTCATCCCATTTCTCTTGCGTATTTCTCTGCATCTCTGTCAGCATGTTTATGATTCTTATTTTGAATTCTTTGTCAGGAAGACTGGTTAGGTCTGTCTCCTTCTCTGGTGTTGTCTCTGTGATCTTTGTCTGCCTGTAGCTTTGCCTTTTCATGGTGATAGGAATAGTCTGCAGAACTGGGACGAGTGACGGCTGGAAGGACTTCCTTTCTTGTTGGTTTGTGGCCCTCCTCTCCTGGGAGAACAGCGGCCTCTAGTGGCTTGTGCTGCGCAGCTGCGCGCAGACAGGGTTTCTGCTTCCTGCCCGGCTGCTATGGAGTTAATCTCCGCTGTTGCTGTGGGCGTGGCCTGGCTCGGGCAGCTGCTCCAAAATGGTGGAGTCGCGTTGGAGCAGGAGCTGCTGGGAGGCTATTTATCTCCGTAAGGGGCCTCCCTGCTCCCTGCAGCCCAGGGGTTAGGGTGCCCAGAGATCCCGGATTCCCTACCTCTGGATTAAGTGACCCGCCCTGCCCCTTTAAGACTTCCAAAAAGCACCCGCCAAAACAAAACAATGCCCACCAAAAAAAAAAGAAAAAAAAAATTTTTTTAATTAAAAAAAAAAAATTTTTAATTAAAAAAAAAAAAGGTGGTCGTTCGTTTTTCTTTATTCTCCGGTGCCAGCCTCAGGCCTCTGCTCACCGGTCTTTCTGCCCTGTTTCCCTAATATTGGGGTCCCTGTCCCTTTAAGACTTCCAAAAAGCGCTCGCCAAAACAAAGCAGCAAAAAAGCAAAAAAAAAAAAAATGGTCGCGCGCTTTTCTTATGCCCTCTGTCGCCCAGCCTCCAGTGCCTGCTCACTGTTCTTGCTGCCCTGTTTTCCCAGTATCGAGGGCCCTGCACTCTGGCCCGGAAGGCTGGGGCTGGGTGTTCGGCAGCCCTGGGCTCCGTCTCCCTCCCGCTCTGCCAGCTCTTCTCCCGCCGGGAGCTGGGGGGAGGGGCGCTCGGCTCCCGCGGGGCCGGGGCTTGTATCTTACCCCCTTCGCGAGGCGCTGGGTTCTCTCAGGTGCGGATGTGGTCTGGATATTGTCCTGTGTCCTCTGGTCTTTATTCTAGGAAGGGTTGTCTTTGTTATATTTTCATAGATATATGTTGTTTTGGGAGGAGATTTCCGCTGCTCTACTCACGCCGCCATCTTCCGCCCCTCTCCTCCAGACCGGAATATTTTCTTTTCTCATACCTAATATTGATAATCTGGGAACACAAACCCTTCTGCAAAACAGTAAACCAGTACTGAAGTACAACCCAGAGTAGAAGGAGAAGTTCCTCTGTTCTCTGTCTACCTACCCGGTTGGTTAATGCTTTCCTGTTCTATCACCTCTCAGGATGACTAGAAATTGTGGCTCAGTACATACTAAACCCACCACTGAAATCTCCAGTAAGTGTCAATCACCAAGGATGTCTTCCAACCAAATTGGCCTTGAATAAGGCCAGGCCCTCATGACAGAGCTAAAACAGACATCTTCAGACTGGTCAGTCAGTCTTTCACCTAATCCCACTGGTGGGGACACTTTGGTAGAGCAGGGGGAAAAAACCACTGGATGTAGTAACAGTAAGCCTGAGTTCAGGTCCTCAGTTTTTATTTTTCTAGCATGGTGACCTCAGCAAATCAGTTAAATCTCCCTGAGCCTTGATTTCCTCATTTATAAATCAGGGATGATAGTAACTACTCAAAAATGACTGGTGTTGATATTAAATGCCTCAGATGCATAAGAACATGCCTTGTGAACCAGAAAGTGTTATACAAGTACTAGGTAGAATTAGTATTTTTGTCCAACCACATAGATTCTTCAGCCTTGAAATTCCTATAACCTGCTTTCTAGGGACCATCTCTTTTCTTCTTGCTCTATCCTTCCCCTATTGTTTCCTGTATTTTCTTACTATCCTGCTGAGCCCTGTCCATTCCCTGACAAACCCTCGTTCTACTGGCCATCCTCACTCCCCAAATAGCTTCTCCTGCTGGGAACTCCAAAACAGACACTTTCCTGTGAACATATTCATCTACATCCTGGACCTTCACCCGGAGCACTGACTCTCCCTCCTCACAGTCACTGAAGGCTGGTTTAACCACAGTACCTTCATTTTCCTTGTAGTCCTCCCAGATCACAGGGATTGAATAAACCCCTTGTCACAGGAAATACAATCTTCCTGATTCTTCCCAAGTAGTGGGTCTTAACAGCATCCTTAGGGGCAGAGTGCTGAAACAATTCTGTTCAAACCTTCTTGTTCATCAGGCTAAATCACTACCCGCTGGTACAGATGCTCAATGTCTTTGCTTCAGCTAACTAAAGAGATGCCTGCTCACACAAAAACCTTTGGCATTTGATTATATACTCGTTATCTTGAATGTTAATATTTTACAGAGAGCAAATGAGTTCCCTCACTAGATATTTCCCTTGGTAAAGAGAACAATATGCATTTCAGTAACTTGGGAGGAGTCCTTTGTGAGGAGAGTTCTGTGGTTTCAGTCTTTCTTTCTCAGTAAATAGTTTCTTTCCTGCCTCCTTCCTCCAATATACCTTTGCCACCAACATCAATCATGTGTGGGATGTGGAGTTCTAAAACACATAACGTGCCCACTAATTGAAATAATCACACATTGCCTCCTTCCACTTCTGTAAAGAATACATTTCACTTTTGAAAGGTTGTTATGATCAAGAGAGAAGAGGAGTGGAACTGTCAGTTAAAACTATGTAAAACTTGAAATGGGTTAAAAACTATTAGAGGATCTGGGAAGTGCACTTTTCTGGACAATTTCCACCTTTTATTGTCTTTGAGTTATTTTGCAAATCTACAAATTGTGGAAAATGGATGAAATGTAAATGATTCTTGGGCATAGAAGACCAAGGGAACTGTGTCTGGTGGAACATGGTAGAGTACTGCCCAGTGCGAAGCCTGGGTGGGGCATCTCTTTGTAAATGAACATCACCATTCCTCAATCACTGTATATGCATAGTGCCTTGAAGTCTCCTTTGAAATGATTTTATCATTTTGTTAGTTCACCCATTAATTAATAATAAAAGCCTTGATAGCATAATTTTTAATTTGTATGACAGTCATGATATTGCCTTTTTCCTTTAATACATATCTTTTAAAAGTAAAGACTGTATATTGACTAAAGAAGGTAAGTCCCTAGGGACCCAAGAAATATGAATATTTTTCTTGGCTTCTAAATAAAAGTCAAAGGTATGATGTGTCCCTCAAAATGCCTTATACTTTTAAACTCATTTAATCTCTCAACAACTCTGAGAGAGGGGTACCATCATGATTACCATCTTATAGGTGATAAGAGGAAAGCAAAATGAGGGGAAGTAACTTGTCTACATTCAAATAGTTAGCAAGAGACAAGACCAGAATGAAAAACCTAAGCATTCAGGCTCCAAAATCTGTGTGATGAACCATCACACAATAGGGCCACACAAAGTGCTCTTACCAAAAGATGACACTACTGAATGTTCTTAGCAAACATCAAAACCAGGGCTTCTCAAGCACAACATGATTGACATTTGGGGTCAAATAATTCTTTGCTGTGAGGGTTGTCCTGTGTATAGTAGGATAGTTAGCAGCACCCCTAATTTCTGCCTACTCGATGTTGGTTGGCATCCATCCCCCGCCAATTGTGATATTGCCAAATGTCTCCTTGGAGGGAACACTGCCCCAGGAGGAAACACACAGAGCTACACTGACCTCTAATACAAACTAACAAAGTGAAATCTTGACATATCAATAAATGAGTCATTGTGAAGCAGAGTGAATTCTTCAAAATCTATGAAAACAGTTGAATTAGTCAACAAGTTGATTTACCAGCACAAGACATAACTAGTGGTGATTAGCTTATGGCTGACTGTATCTCAACAGCAGGAAGGGTGTGGTTTTTTTGAAGGATCTGTAACCACAAACCAGAATGACACCCTCTGGGTTATGTTACAAAGTAGAACATGGGGAATGCTGCAGATGACGGAAAGAAAAAATACATTTAAGGAAATAGTGTCAGATTGCATTAGAACATCCAATCTGGTGTTAGTACATCTAAAGATGCATCTTACCTAGAAATGAAAAGTCATGTCTACCATTATGAAGCTATGTCTTATTTAAAAGAATACAAAATAGGAAATTTCCTTTGTTTCAAAATAATATAATTAGGGATTATTCCTTAACTAAGAATCTACCAAATTAAAAAAGAATTTCCCAGTAGAGACCTTTAGGGATCTCATTCTCCATCAGCATTAGCTAACAGCATGCCTACTTCCCCAGCACGTGGCTTCTCTCTGAACTACAGAAGCCTTTTGTGTTTTGGTTCAAGCGTTCCACCTCTCAGACACAGAAGAAAAATCTGTTGCCCACTCTTGATCCCATCCTTGCTTGCTCTGTTGGCCACTATTTCTGCCCCTTCCCACCTCTAGTATTAGGGCCAGCCCAATAACAGACCTCCAAACTGATATGCTATCAACAGTTTACCAGCAGCCTTTGAAAACTCTATTTGTTTCCAACTGCAAATTGGAACTGTGTCTCATTCTGCTCTGTATACAGGTTTACCAGTAGAAATGACAAGAAATGGCATTAGAGTTCAGACTGGAGATGATCTACATATGAATGTATGAAATATATGAAGGTTCAATTTTAGCGAGTTCACATTAAATCAATGCTTTTGGAGATAAAACAGAAATGCTGAATGGCTTTCACCATTTCCTTACGAACAAAGCTGCAAAAATTGGCAACCATGCCAGAAAAAAGGAAACACATCCCTTTAAAGACCAGTAAATTGAACTGATTAGCCTTCCTTAAAGAGCATCCTAGAAGAGTACTATGTTCATTTTACAATGGTGCGAGAGGGTGCCTGCCCGCCAATTTCCTGTACTTTTCGCGACCTGGTAGGAATGATTCCATTTTCCCCCTTACATGTCAGGTACAAAAGGCAACGGCTCCTCGGCTCCTCTGGCCAGAGGCAACCCCCTGGGCCCAGCAGTGCCAAGCTTGTTCAGGGGGTGCGCGCGCCCCAGGACGGTCGCGAGTCCGGCGGGCGCTGACCTGGCGTGGGAAGGGCCACTTGCCCGGGCGCCCCCACGTGCTGTCCTTGCGCCGCGAAGCCAACGGTCAGCTGAGCCCTGCGGGCCTCCGTCCGTGGTACGTCAGAACATCGGACCTTCGGAACGTCTGGAAGATGAACAGGGCGCCTACCTCACCGTCGCCACGGGACAGTACCTGGGCAGAGCCTGGGCCCTACCATCACCCGCGGCCGGGCCCAGCCGCAGCTCTGGATCTGCTCGCAACCAATCCCCACCATCCCGCCCGGCTGGACCCGCACCAGAGCCCGGAGGGGTGAGGCCCCCGACGCCCGGAGGCGCTAGCTCAGCAGGCCGCCGGGCCCCCGCCCCGCCAGAGCGCCGCGGGGCCAGCCCTTCCCGGCCGGCGCAGGGCTCTGGTTGGGAGCTGGCGCTGCTCCGCCTGCGCCCTGGCGCACTTGGAGCCACGACGCCCTGCGGGTCCCCCAGCCTGGGGACAGACGCGGCCTCTCCAGCGACCCAACGGCCGAGCGGTGCCCGCGCCAGGCCAAGGACACCGAGCTGAGGGCCCGCACCCCGCGCCAGGGCAGGAAAAGGAGCCTCAGCGGAACTCCCCGCATCGAAGGCCAAGACACCAAGGGGCGGCGCCTGAGCCCGGAGCCTTCAGGCCCACGCGGACAGATGTAGGGGTCCCTGCCTGCACGTCCAGCCCCCGCCTCTGGGAAGCCTCTGCTCCGGGCGCTGAGGAGCCGCAGCTGACACCACGACCACCGCCTGCCCCCTGCCCACCCTCCCCTCCCTCCCCACTCCCCTTTACCCGCCTTACCCTTATCTGAAATAACAACAGGAGGCAGTTTTCTGTTATACAGTTTGTCCGTGTCTTTTTTGGATAGAGTCACAGAGCGGGATCTCATCCACGCCACGGTCTCTCCCCATGGAGCAGCCTACAAGTCCACCAGTAGCGGACTGGATAAAGTAGATGTGTTCCCCTGGGAACGCCTGGGGTCGGAAAAGTGCGGTTGGCTGGCTGCCATCCTCTGCACTGTAGGGGTGTAGCAGAATCCCTGGCCTGCCTGCTCTAGGTACTGGTAGCATACCCCCACTGTGAAAAAAACATATCTCCAATCACTGACACATATTTCTGGGGTGCCAGGTGGGGGGAGTACCTGTCAAAAAAAAATAATCACCCCGGTGGAGAACCACTGAGGGACAGTGCCCTCTACTGGCAGAAACAGTCAGACTCAGGCTCCGAAAATGGGGTGGGGGTGGATTTAGCGCCCAGCAAGATACAAAGGTGAGCACTGTGAAGTGCTGTGTGCTTGACAAAAATAATACCCCCTATTGAGCAGAATGTTCTGGGTGTGAATTATTCATGGTTTTGTGTTATCGATAACCAACCAGATCATGTAAATATAAAAAAAATGATATGCGTATTTACCCTCTTCAGGCTGGGAAACATTAAAAAGTTAAACAATATCAAATGCTGTAAAGACTGAGAACGGGAGTCCCAGGCAGTGCGGCGGTGTCGGGGAGCAGTCATCCGGGAGAAGCACTGGGGAGTGTTCCCTGGAACAAAGCACGGCTTCCAGAAACTCACTGCGCGTGCACGCACACACACACACACACACACACAGATCGGTGAGGCTGCAGGCAGCACTCTGTCAGAGCAACGAGTTGGAGCAGCCTGAACACCCACCAGCAGTGGACTGGATGAAGTAGATGCAGTACGTGCTGTCAAGGGAATACTAGTCCACAGATTAAAGGGAAGAAATAGGCCAATGGGCTCCTGGGCTACGGGGCCAGAGAATTCTATGTGGGGGGTGGATGCCCTGTGCACCGGGGACTTGGAGCATCGAACCTGGCCTCTCTCGGGCACATGCATTAGGACCACCTCCGGCAGTGACAATCAGGAGTGTCTGCAGTACTCCCAAATATCCCCTGAAGGACCCAATGAACTGCTGTGGCAAACTACTGAACTACAGCTACACGTGTGTTACAGAACGATATATCTCAACACACACTGTCAAAGGGAAAAGACAGAGTATTACGTGCAGCACATGCAATATGCACAATTTAGACAAGTACAAAGCCATATTGCTAGCATACTAGAGGAGGCCAGAAACCAGGTAAGAAGTCGTTTGGCCACTTTGCCGGTGTTGTTCTTTCCAGCTCAAGCTTCTTTAAATACTGTTCAAGCATGGATTTGATGGTATTTCCCTTTAGAAAGTCAGAGAATACACTCCAAACAAAGCAAAGTCCCTCTTCCCAGAGAACTTGCTTTCTAAGGGGTGGAGACAGAAGATACAAGTAAATAGATGTGCACAATTGCAGGTGGGGAGAAGGGCTATAAAGAAAAGCAGCAGGAGGGATGCACACACCTCCCTCAACACAGCTGAGTCCCCAAATGCTTTCCTGGCCCCCTTGCCAAGGAATTACCCTATGAATTCTAGTTCTTTTTGCGGTGCTTCCATTGGGCTGCAACTCATGCTTTGCTGGAATACCTCAGCAAATGAAATGAAAACATTTTGTCTAGTTAGAAATAAAGATTTCCCAAAAAATTCAAATTGTTACTAAAAACATTAAAGCAAAGACTTTCAGTAGAGACACTTACTGTTAGATACAAAAACTCCTGGACTGAAACTATTAAAAAATCAAGCTTTTACTTTGAAGTTGACTACCTGCCTTTTGCTAGACTTGCAGCAAGGCATTTCAGTCTACATGAGTTACTAGAAAGGACTTGAGAGCTCTGTGCCACAGGGAGGGCACTGTGGTTGCCAATTTGCTTAGGAAATGCCTTGTTATACGGGACTGTCTTGAGCTTGCAACCACTACGATTACCAGTCATCCCTACCCTCTAAGTGCCATGACACTTGCAGTCACGGATGAAACCCCAAAGCACACATTTACATACTGCCTGTGCTATGTGGATGGGGTTGGTATCACAGGCAGGTGAGAAACACTTACAAATCTCTTCAAAATTATCAAGCTCAAAAACACAAAGGCAGGCCAAGGTCACGAAAATCAAAGATGGAGAAACTGTCACAGATGGGATCAGACTAAAGAGGAGTAAACTCGGGACCAAAGGGTATTAGTTTTAACAAATGGAAATATGAAAAATTCCATAGCTTAATGATATTGAACCAAGGTTAATTTCTTACTTTTGATATATGTGTCATGGTAATTTAACATGATAACACTAGGGAAACTGGTCAAGTGTCTAGAGCAGAGTTTCTCAACTGAAGCACTATTTATACTATAGGTTGGTTAACCTTGCACTCAAAAAATGCCAGCCATCCAAATGTAATTGCAGAGAAAAATTTTGTTCAGAGACAGGCAGTTGGACTAGTAAAGAGAGAACCACTTCCTAAAGCAGACAGGTTGTGGGGAGAGCTCCCCCTGCTTCAGGAGACAGCTGAAAGGCAAAGGCTGTAGATGGAGACACGCACATGGGCCTGGGCTTTCTCTGTGTTTGGATGATACTTTGACAAATGAACTGATGTCCTGACTCCACCAAGAGTGAGAAACCGAGTCTCAACACAAGGTTTATCCCAGGCAGTGGGGAGCTACTTCGGTGGCCATTCGCACCATACCCCCCATAGGTGTATCTCCCCATGGGACTAAGGTGGAACAAGTGCAGAGACAGCTGTGGGGTCACTGTTTTCTTCTGTGCACTGTAGTCCAATAGAAAGGTCCCTGGTTCAACAGCCAGGACATTAACAGTGCTTCATTTACCAAGAACAAAGGTTTCCTGAGACCTAACACTGATTAGCCAATATGGTTAGGAAGAGAGTTCCTACTACAGGGACATTTAGTTCCATGACCTTGCCCATAAATGCCACTGCTAAGTGAACCCTTAAAGACCAAGGTCACAGTGTCTTGAGCCCACCAGAAGATTACAAACCAAAGTAGAAGCAGGTAATTCCTCAGATGCCAGAATGTCAAAATCTTTTTAAGATCAAAACCCTGCACTTTTAAAACTAGCATCTCAGTTTTATTTAATATCACTCACTAATTTTGTAGAATTCGTACATTTTTAATGAAACGTGATCCTTCACGGTTAAATTGTAATGCACTTGGCATATCTGAGTAATAAACAATTTCAAGAGGTTTATAATAATTACCCCAATATCTTCAGATTTATAAGAGAGGTAACAAACTGATTTTACTCTCTTGTATGCTATCATTAGGTAAAGATATATATGGGGATAAAAGATTTTTGCCTCTGTGCAAGATTATTGTATGTAACCCAGTGGTTTACAATCAGGGCAATTTTGCCCCCCAGAGAACATTTGGAAATAATCTGGAGGGCATTTTATTACAACTGTAGGGGGCAGGCATAGGGGTCTCATGGCATGGAATAGATTGATAGGCGGAGATGAGGGAGGCAGCTAAACATCTTGCAACACACAGGACAGCCCCTTACAACAAAGAGTTATCCAACCCCAAATGTCAGTAGGGCTGAGGCTGAAGACCCCTGCTCTAACCTAATGGTGCCACTTCCCGTGTGCAGGTGCTTTAAGGCAATGGACCGTACATACATTTCTTCCCAGTTTCCCAATACCCAAAACAGCAACATTGGATCTAGTACATTGGAGACGATTATTTGGCACTGACACCTTGATAAATTGGCATCAGCACTTACATGTAAAAATAAGTAAGTCAGATGTCATATTCTGAGGCAAACCTCCTAGCTGTATGTGTAGTGGTTTTCTCCTTAAATGTTGAGGTACTGACGATCAGGTTCATTCTCAACTGCTGCGCAGAAGCTTCTTCTTAGATGTGCACAGTGGACTGTGAGGAGTTCTCCACTTGGACACATCAGACTTAGACTGAAAAGAACAGTTTGCTTTTATCTTTTTACAGTACTGGTGCAAATGAGATTTTATTTTGACTTGAGCCTTTCCTCTTTTAAAACTGTTTTCTGTTTTGGTGACTGTAGCATTTTTATATACTCTAATGAAAGATTCCCCCACCCTTGCCTTCTTATCATCAATGCCTAACTTGTCAATTTTGTTCTCTTTCCTCTGTTTTCCTTTATTACCCTGTTTCTTCTTATTTGGTGTTGTTTCCATTAACACAAATGATAAGTAAGAAGAAAGGACCAGTTAAGGCCGTAAATTATGTTTCTCTAAAGAATACCATTTCATAAACTTGTGGGATATTGGTGAAATGATAGATCAGTCTGTTGCAGAAAACTGGTCCTTGTCACCATTGTCAAATCACAAAACACAATGACAAGGTTTTGAGGAAAGGAAAGGAATAGTTTATTATTCAGCCAGCAAATGAGGGAGTGGCAAGCTCATGCCTTAAAAGCCTTAAAACCACTGTCCCCCTGAAGCACAAGCAGTTGGGGCTTTTAGAGGGAAGTCGAGGGAGAGAGGCTGTGCTGTCACAGACACAGAAAGTAGTAAATAGTAAGGATGTAAGCTGACAGTCTTGAACTGGTTCAATTGCTTTTTGCATCTCTTATCAGTTACTCATCAGTACGCTGGGACAGGATGGCTTGGGTTCTGCAAAATCCGTATTCCGCATTCTCTCTGGTCCTGACACTCAAAAAACAGGTAGAACAAAGAGAAACTGCCACCTGTTAATAATTACAAAGTTCTGGGGGAGAGTGGAGTTAATATTAGAATTAAATTTTAAATCCCAGAGATTTAATTCAGTTTTACTCTGTTACAAGTCTAATATATATTATATGTAATTTTTAATGAAGATTCTGTAAGTTTATAGTCTATCATTAGCTCTATATTCTGAATTTACCATTACAGTAAGTTCATTTATCTTCTTAAGATGACTAAGAGAAAGTAGAATAACCAAACCTATGATCCTTATTTCTAATTAAGTCCAAATTAGTATCATTGTTGCTGTAACTAATTGATTTATCCTACATCTACTTTATCTGACTTGCCTAATCAAAATTTCATTTTCTTTTTCTATTTAAGGCTTGTGAAAAAATATCTCACTTCAATTTTTAATATAAATTTTGTACTTGAATTTTATAGAAATACCATATAACCATATAATTCCACTTCTGGGAATTAACCCAAAGAAAACAAAATCACTAATTTGAAAAGATACTGGCACCTGTATGTTTGTTGCTGCATTATTTATGATAGCCAGGTTATGGAAACAACAAGTGTCCATCAGTGGATCAGTGGCTAAAGAAAACAGGGTGCATATATGTGGCGGAATATTACTTAGACACAAAAATAGAATGAAATCTTGCCACCTGCAACAATATGGATGAACCTAGAGGGTATTAGCTAAATGAAATAAATGAGAGCAAGAGAAATACAATATATGATTTCACGTATGTGTGGAATCAAAAACAAAACAAATGAACAAACAAAACAGAAATAGACTTATAAACACAGAGAATAGACTGGTGGTTGCCACAGGGGATGGATTGGGGGCAATGGGTTAAATACATGAAGGGATAAATAGGTATAAACATCCAATTACAAAATAAATTAGTCATAGGAATGAAAGTTCAGCATAGGAAATATAGTTAATAACACTGTCATTTGTTTGAATGTTTGATAGATGGTAAACACACTTATTGTGGTGAATATTTGGTAATGTATATAATTGTTGAATCACTATGTTTTACACCTGAAACCAATGTAGTTTTGTATATCAATGATATTTCAAAATTTTGAAAAACCTTGCTATGAAAAAACATGTCATTCTAACTAAACCCCATGCTTAGTGAGAAGAATTTACATTCCAGTTCAAGCTTCTTATCTCAGCTTGGACAGGTAACTAGTTGTTCAAGGCCTGGCACTGAATGCTACTGCCTTTTCTCATTTTTAGTCTAGTTCCTGGTGTACAAATGGGCAGTCACTGAAGCAGTCCATAAGTGGGATCCAAAGAGGTAAAGGAATCAATGAATGGTGAACATCATTCACTTAGCAATATTTACAGAGCACCTACAGATGTGCCAAGCACTATGTTAAGTGCTGGGCATATAAAGTTGAACAACCTGGTCAAAGTCCCTGCTCTTATGGAAGTTATAGTCTAGTAAACAGCCAATGAATAACACCCCCATATATAGATACATGAATAATTTCACACCATGATACACACTATAAGGTAAATGAAACAGTTAGTGTGATATGATGGAGCAGTGGGGCTGCTACTCAAAGTGTCTTTCATGGAATATTAGGTTTGCATCCCCTGAGAGCTTGCTGAAATGCAGACTCTCAGGTCACACCCCAGAACCACTGAGTCAGAGTCTGCACTGTAACACCATTTCCAGCAGACACCTATGCCCTGTACAGACTGACAGGCTGTGAATACAACATCCTATGTGGTTGTCAGGAAAGACATCTCTAAAGAGATAACATTTTAGCTGAGAACTGAAAGATGAGAAAACCCAGCCTTGACTAGGCAGTGGCCCAAACAAAGGAACAGAAAAGGAAAATGTTCTGAGAGGAATGGGTAAGAGAAGACCAGTGTGGATGGGACAGAGTAAGAGAGGAAACTTGAACTCTCTACTGTCAAATATTTGTCAAAAGCCCTATACTGAGCGGTACTGGTTTGGAGTGACTACACAAAAACCCTGTGTGCCATACCTGGAGTTCCACAAATCAGAGACACAAATGCGGCCACTCACCCATCCTGCACCCATGACAGTCACTGTTAATCACAGAACCTTTTCCTTCTGGCCTAGACAAAGCTATAAAACTCAACATGGTTTTCCAGGCAGCCACTACAAATAGCTCAAAGTTGTCATGTGAGTTAAAACCTATTGGCCATCCTAGGGATAGACTGCGAACATGCTACCCTGGATTAATCCAGACCATTGAGGGCTTGTGTAACTGAATGAACAGAGGACTTGATGGTTCATAGGATTGATTTAATGAACTGTGCTTTGTGATTGTGCCAACAGTTTCCATTGAGGGGACCTCTATTTAACTACTTTTGACACTGATTTCCCACTTATCTCACTATATCATCTATATGTGGAAACAAGATTTCTCTCAGGATGAAAATTCAAGAAAACTATTCTGGAAAAAAACATGACGGAAGGTTCTTATGAACACTGGAGAACTTTAAAATGATTGATGTTTCCTCTTTTCCATTGTCACTTAAAAGATTTAGGGGCAAATCTTTGGCCTGCCTTGAATAGCTGTTTTGGATCTGATTGGCCTGCATACTTATGTAATAATCTCATCATTGGCTGCATCATTCTTAGGAAGCTCCTCTTTCTCTGGCTCCTTCAACTAATTTCTTAATTAAAGTGTCATTGATATACAGTCTTATGTTGGTTTGAATCATGCAACACAGTGGTTCAACAGTTACCGATATTATTAAATCCTCACCTCCTCTAGTGTGGCACTATATATCTCACCTAATTCTTTTATCCCAGTAATGTCTACATTTCAGTAAGCTGCCTCAAATCATTTGTGGAAGAAGGTGAGGTAGAACTAACTGTATAAAAAATCAACTTGGTAATTTATAGAAGCTGTAATTGTACCAATTGCTGTGAGTTCATTTCTCAGGCAAAAATGACTGACAGTTGAGACATCTTATAAATGATGTAGGGTTTCCAGGGTCAGGGTGAGCTTTAATGCAAGTGTGTTAAAACTTGTTCTTTTTTCTGTCTTCCTTCTAGTGCAGCATTTTGAATATTCCCGCTATCTTCAAGCCAGAAATGGAATGGAGGGTAGAAAGAAAAGCAAAAGTGACTAAGTATGCTATCATAAACTCTTTATTGTTGGTATATGAAGAAATAAAACAGACAATCTCACTGCTGCAAAGGGGGAAATGTTTCCTTTGTACACATGTGGAAAGGGTAAGTATTCAGTGAAGATTTATTGAGAATTTATTGTGTAAATAAGTGCTCCAAGTCCTGTAAAAGTGACTTCCTTAGACGGCTGGTTAGCCGGAGAAGATAAGATTCCTCAAGGGAGGAACAACCTAAGACAGGCACAGTCGCAGGGGGGCCATCAGGTGAGAAATTAGGGATCAACAGAGGTGAGGCTTAGAACCTCAGCCCCCCTCTTTTGAGAGAAATCGTCTGCATCCGTGGATGTTTTATTGCCCTTGTCTAGCTTGGATTAACACATAGTCTACAGGCACACACCTGATCATCTACATTTGCCCTCCTACAGCACTAAATTATGTTTTCTACCTTTATCTTGCATCTACCTACCACTTCAGCATTTCATTTAAAAATAAATAAATAAGGGAGAAATGTGGGATTGATGTATAAATCAAGTATAAAAATCGAATGAATAATAAAAAAAGTGGCTGCCTTATGTTTGCTACCCCAAAATATTCCTATTAGTCAAATCAAGACCTGTGCTTACTAAATCCTTTTCCACCTATCAACAACCCCTTGCCACATCTTCTCTAAATTTCTCATTATTTCTTATCACAGCCAATACCAAGTCGGGACAACTTCAGGCTGTAAGTTCCTTGAGACCTGTCTTATTTGTCAGGGAGCACTAAATAAATATGACTTGATTGAATGAATCAAGGTTTCTGTACAGAGGTGGAAGAAATGCTTATAACCCCTTGGCATTTTTCTTGCGGACCCAGCAGAGTGATCTCAGAGCACACGCAGCACTGCAACGCACAGATCACAGAGTTAAGTGTGAGCCCTCTGGGTGCCTAGGAAAGTCATCGGGGGAAGACAGGAACCAGGAAGTACAAGACTGCGGTTTACTCCACTCATCTATCTGCCCAGCATTTAAGGTCGGTTGAGGGACTGGAAGGAACAAAGATCCACAGTTCTGGTTTAGAGGACATGAAAACTGGCTGTAAGGAGCAGTTCCACAGTTCGAGTGCAGAGGACATGAAAACTGGAACTTGGGTACGGAGGACATGAAAACTAGCGGGAAGAAAACACGGTTGGACGACCCCATCCAGCGTTTCCGTTTCCCTACGGAGCCACCTGCTCTCAGAATATCGTCTTGATGTCTAGAAGCGGGTGAAAACCTGAGAAAAGTAACTTTTTAGACAAGGCTCTTAAGCCTGCGGTCTGATTTCACCAGATAACATGTCGCGAGCCCTCGTCTCCGGCCTAGGAGGTTTTCTCTGGAGACTAGTGGGGAAGCCGCCCACACGACCTCGAATTCCAGCCGCCAAGTCCCCTCAGGGAGGTGGGAGCAGGAAGCCGGGAGGGAGGGGCGGGGCCAAAGCGGAGCCCAGGGACGTACCTGCGGAGAGGCGGGGCTGGGCGGAGCCTCGGGCGGGACCTGACCAAGAGAGGTGGGGATAGGACGGAGGGCAGAGGCAGAGAAGTCCTGGAAGGGCGTGGTCAGCATTGCGAGTAAGGGCTCTGGGGTCGTGGCCGGGAGGCATGGGCGTGGACTTGCTGGAAGGGGCGATCTTTAGCTGCGGGGTGTGGAGGGTCGTGGTTACGATGGCTTGGTGCACAAGCAGAGGTTTCGGGCCCTAGCGCCAACCGCAAGGTTAGTTCTGCGAGGAACAGCAGGGTAAGGGCGGCGGTTAAGGGGAGTCGGGGCAACAGTGGGGGCAGAGCAACTCGGGGAGGGGTGGGACCCTCCTCAGAGCCCCCCGTCACGCCACGCTGGGTCTTGGAACCGGGACAGCTGTCAGTCCTGCGTGTGTTGCCGGGGTCTCCACGGGGCGCCCCAAGGGAGTGAGTAAGGCAGGAGTGCATCGACCTCCTCCACCGAAGCCCTCTCCTGCTATGGGGATTACCAGCCAGATGGCCGCATCTCCTTTAGGGTTATTTACATTTAACAGGAAAACAGGAAAATGGGAACAGCTGTCCCAGGGATTTTGTCTCCGCTGTGAGGGTAGTTCCTTAGGAGGCAAGTGTTGCCAGGGGTGGTTGGATGTGGATAACTCAAGTCCAGCCTGCTGTGAAATACCTGAGACAGAAGGGCTACAAATTCAAGACTACAGTTCCAGAAAGAGGAGTGGCAAATTGGGCCTGCCTAGCGTCTGCCTTGTGGACCACTTTCCCGACCCCCTCACCCGACAATGCCAGGGTCAGTGGGACGGCGTTACAGCCACCTGCAAGACACAACATCAGCAACACACGTCACGTGGACAAATCTGAGCCTTCTCCACTCCGCAACCCCTTCTGGCCTTGTTTTGTGCCTTGCCCTAGAACTGGAGAACAACCTCCTAAGTACAAACATTGCTGAGGGCTGTGAGTTTTGTGGCCTTCAGTGCTAACCTTTACTGCCTTGAGGCTGACGGCAACTCATTAAGTACCTCCCTCCCATTTATTTTCACTGGGAGAGTGAGAATTACAGGGAGTTAATGTGTACACCTTAATTTGGGCAGACGTTGTTCTCTCCCTGCCACTGAAAAGCACATTGCTTTCCGCTTCCCCTTCTTTCTTTACTGACACCCTGGTCATCTCCACCCTGCTGTTAAAAGCCTTGGTGGAATAAAGAAAGAGTACCCAGATTTCTCTGGTGAGGGAAGCTCACCTGCACTCAGAACAGTGTTTTCAGATATATTGGGTGTGGAAAACCTTTCAGCTGCTTGGGGCCATCCTCCTTTACTCAGATACTATTTACATCAGGACTAGGACTGAAATTCACCAAGAGGCCAAGAGCAACCCGGGCACCATTTCCATGCTTGAACATACCTGCCTTGTTCTCCCTAGAGCCAGACACAAGGCTGACACCACTCGGAGTTGGAACACAATAAAGACTGAATTGTGAGTGATTGAGCACGAATATTTTGGAAATCTGATGGAATGAGGAAAATGTATGTCATCTCATTGACGGCACATGGGCAGTTAGTTGCAGCATCCCAAAACAGTTACCAGAAATGTAGTTTCAAGCCTTTGGCAACCCGGGACTGGGTCATGTTCACAGAGAAGTGGGTGTGATGAAGAAGCAGTTTCTTCAGTCAAGACGAGGCAATCTAACCTTTACATTTCAGAGAAACTGCAAAAGCCTTGCTTCCTTTGGAAATCAGGAGGTGAGAAAAAGAAGCATCACTCTGATGAGAATCAAGGAATTTTTTTTTCAGCATAATTGTAACCTTTAGTCAATACTTTTTTGGGGGGCAGCTGTCGGTTTTGCATACATATAAATGGTCCAGTCAGGCAGAGTTCAAAAGTACTGGTCATTCACTAAGTATACAGTTTATGAATGAGTCTTTAAAGGCTTGCAGAATCTTTTCCTTTTCTCGCACATTTCTAAGTCTACAAAACAGATGAAGGAGGGGTTACATACATACCTAAAGATAGCAAAGGAGTACAGTACAGGAAACTCAGCTTTCCTTCGGCCCGTCCAGTCTGTGTTTCTATATGAAGGACGGATTTAAGGGTAGATTTTCTGTGAAATTCAGAAGTGTTTGCTACTAGTCCATCATTTATATGTTCTGTTTGATAATTAAACATTTGTGGTTTCACAAGCTTGGGTTTTATGAGATCCCATAAAGTACATTTAAAGTAACTATGTATAAAATCCCACAGAGCCTGTTTAAATAACCACCTTTTAATAAATTAAAAGTTTTACTGTAACAGAGGACATTGGCCTTAGCTTTAGCATAAATAACCTCATGTATTATTAGAGTTGTTGTGGTCTAGCTTTAGCTATATTGAGTTCCTGTTTGTTTGGTTTTCCTGGAACCCACCTCACCCCAGACCTTCCACGTTTCATTCCTTCCTTGATTGCCTTTGACAGTTTCTTCTCTGCCTCTGCCTCCTTAATCCCTCCATGTGTCTGCCAGTCTCCCTCTGTACACCTGCTACTGCTGGGGTATGGTGGGGTTCCTTCTCTCTCTAGCTCCATAACCTCTCCTGAGCACCAGAGCTGCACTGCTGCCTCTCTCCTAGGCCTTTCCTCTTGGCTGTCCCCTTGGACCTAAACTCCAGTATATAATAACCAGGAAGAATGACATCTTCCTTTCCCACCCATGCTTCTTCTGGGTCGTTTCTCTGTTCAGAGATTCATCCTCATTCTACCACCAGCATTGGCCAGCCATAAAAATCATACAGCCTTCTTTTGCTCCTTCCCTTTACTCCTTCAGTTGAGTGCCCAGCCCTGTGTGTGTGTGTGTGTGTGTGTGTGTGTTTTCCAAACTGGGATTCTCTTGAATACAAAGTACCTTGTGCATCTCCACTATCACAGTCTGGTTCAGTGCTTCATACTTTCTCACTTGGATTACTGGAATTTCATTTCAAATTGTACACGCCCCAAACCTTTTCCCAGTGGGACCAAGGCCCTTACAACACTCCACCTCACCGGCAGGAGGAACAGAAATGGAGCAGAGAGGGAATGGAGGCCTGGGACTGCTGAATACCTAACTTGGGAGATCTGCTCTGTGAGCACAAACCTACATTTTATGGTGCTTGCAGGGTACTCCCACAATTAGGAGGTTGGAAAGCTAAGACAGGCAGAATTCCTGGAGAGACTGAGATTCCAGCAGCTTGTGGAAAGCAGGGATCCTTACCCAGCTGCTCGGTGACAAAAGAAAGGTGGGCAGTTTGAGAAGCTTCCTAACAAGGAAACCCTTGGCAAGACGGCTGCTAAAGGGACAAGGATTGCACAGAGCTAAGTGCTCAGGAGAAAGGAAAGTAGACAAAATTGTCCGGATACACTCTGCCCAGCACGTTGGGAGGTTTCACAGTCTTTAGGTGCTCCAGCTTCCTGGCTGTTTACGCACCACCAAGGAACCCCTCAGTGATACGCACCCAAGTGTGCCTTTCTCCAAGCCAGCCCCACCTGACTTGCAAACTGGGAAACCCAACTCTGGCATTAGGCCAGACAGAGGGAGATCCATTTACATCAACTACAGATGCAAAGCATAGACACTTTGACCTGTGTGCTTGGCCCACTGGTTCAGGCAGTGGAGACAGGCATAGCAGCTGGGAAGCAGGAAACAGCTCTTTCCTCCCCCCAGGCATCAATATCATTCCCCTGCAAACCTGACATTGCTTCAGGGGCTGGGCAGCTCCAGACAGTAGAGCTTCTGGGCACTAGAGAGAGCCATATCCAAATACAAAACGCCAAAAGAACCTGGTTCCAAGTAAAATTATGAAGACAACATCTGAGAAAGATTTAAATGACATCGACCTCATGAATCTTCCTGAAACAGAGAGCAAAATAAAAATCATTAATGTGCACATGGAGGTACAGAAAAATATGCAAGATCTCAGGAATGAATTCTGGTGGGAGATGCAATTGTTGACAACCACAGTGGAAGCTATTAAAAGCAGTTTAGATACAGTGGAGGAGACGATAAATGAAATAGAAACTAGAAAAGAGGAATACAAAGAAACTGAGGCACAGAGAGAAAAAGGATCCCTAAGAATGAAAGAATATAGAGACAACTGTGTGACCAATCCAAACGGAACATTATTTGCCTTACAGGGGTAACAGAAGAAGAAGAGAGAGAAAAAGGGATAGAAACTGTCTTGAGGAGGTAATTGCTGGAAACTTCCCCAATCTGGGTAAGGACATAGTCTCTCAGGCCATGGAGGTGCACAGATCACCCAGCACAAGGGACCCAAGGAGGACAACACCAAGACATAGAGTAATTAACATGGCAAAGATAGAGGATAAGGACAGACTATTAAAAGCAGCCAGACAGAGAAATAAGATCACATACAAAGGAATGCCCATCAAGCTATCATCATAGTTCTCAGCAGAAACATTACAGGCCAGAAGGGAGTGGCATGATGTATTTAATGCAATGAAGCAGAAGGGCCTGGAACCAAGAATACTTTATTCAGCAAGATTATCATTTAAATTTGAAGGAGGGATTAAACAATTTCCTGAAAAGCAAACACTGAGAGAATTCACCTCCCACAAACAATCTCTACAGTGTATTTTGGAGGGAGTTACCATGGGTAATAAAACCACAGTAAAGAAAGTAGAACAGTTAATTAATAAACAAATGCAAAATTAATTGAACTACATCCAAAGTCATTCAATGGATATCTGAAGTGTACCGAATATGATACCTAATATATAAAGATTGGAGGAGAAAAACAAAGGAGGAGGAAAAAAAGAGAACTTTTAGATTGTGTTTGTACTAGCATATTTAGTGAGTTAAGACTCTTAGATAGTAAGGAAGTTATCCTTGAACCTTTGGTAACCATGAATCTAAAGCCTGCAATAGCAATAAGCACATACCTGTTGATAATCGCCCTAAATGTAAATGGACTGAATGCACCAATCAAAGGACACAGAATCACAGAATGGATTAAAAACAAGACCCATCTACATGCTGCATAAAAGAGGCTCACTTTAAAGCCAAAGATATACACAGACTAAAAGTGAAGGGATGGAAAAAGATATTTCATGCAACTAATAGGGAGAAAAAAGCAGGAGATGCAGTACTTGTATGAGACAAAATAGACTTCAAAACAAAGAAACTCACAAGAGAAAAAGAAGGGCATTACATAATGATAAAGGGGTCAATCCAACAAGAAGATAAAGGCATTAAAAATATCTATGCACCAAACACAGGAGCACATACATATGTGAAGCAAATACTAACAGAATTAAAGAGGGAAAAATAATGCAATGCATTCATTCTAGGACACTTACAGCACTCCACTCACTCTGAAGAGAGATGAACCAGGAAGAAAATAAGTAAGAAAAGAGAGGCGCTGAACAACACATTAGAACAGTTGGACCTAACAGACATCGACAGAACTCTACGCTCAAAAGCAGCAGAATACACTTTTGTCTCAAGTGCACATGGAACATTTTCCAGAATAGACCACATACTAGGCCACAAAAGAAGACTCGGTATATTCAAAAAGACTGAAATTGTACAAACCAGTTTCTCAGACCACAAAGGTATAAAACTAGAAATAAATTGTACAAAGAAAACAAAAAGGCTCACAATAACAAGGAGGCTTAACAACATGCTCTTAAATAATCAATGAATAAATGAGCAAATTAAAACAGAGATCCACCAATATATGGAGACAAATGACAACAGTACAAAGCCCAAACTTCTGTGGGATGCAGAAAAGCCAAGAGGAAAGTATATAGCAATCCAGTCCCATTTAAGGAAGGAAGAACAATCCCAAATGAATAGTCTAAAGTCACAATTATTGAAACTGGAAAAGGAAGAACAAATGAGGCCCAAAGTCAGCAGAAGGAGGGACAGAATAAAGATCAGAGAAAAAATAAAATTGAAAGAATTAAACAATAGAAAAGACTCAATGAAACCAAGTGCTGGTTCTCTGAGAAAGTAAACAAAATGGATAAACCCCCAGCCAGACTAACTAAGAGAAAAAGAGAAACTGCACACATCAACAGAATCAGAAATGAGAAAGAAGAAAATCATGATGGACCCCACAGAAATACAAAGAATCATGAGAGAATACTATAAAAATCTACATGCTAACAAGCTGGAAAACCTAGAAGAAATGGAAAACTTCCTAGAAAAATACAATCTTCCAAGGTTAACCAAGGAAGAAACAGAAAATCTAAACAGACTGATTACCAGCAACAGAATTGAATCAGTCATCAAAAAACTACCCAAGAACAAAACTCCTGGGCCAGGTTTATTCACTGTTGAATTAGACATTTAGAGAAGATATTATAACAATTATCCTTAAAGTTTTCCTAAAAACAGGAGTGGAGGGAATACTTCCAAACATTCTATGAAGCCAGCATCACTCTAATATTAAAACCAGGCAAACACCCCGTAAAAAAAGAAATCTACAAACCAATATCGCTGATGAACATAGATGCAAAAATTCTCAAAAAAAAAATAGCAAACTGAATTCAAAAATACATCACAAGGATCATACACCATAATCAAGTGGTGTTTATCTCTGGGAAGCAAGTAGAGTACAACATTCAAAGATCCATCAACATCATCCACCACATCAACAAAAAGAAGGACAAAAACCACATGATCATCTCCATAGACACTGAAAAAGCATTCGACAAAATTCCATGTCCATTCATGATAAAAGCTCTCCAAAAAATGGGTATAGAGGGAAAGTACCTCAACATAATAAAGGTCATATATGACAAACACACATACAACATCATACTTAAAACAGCGAGAAGCTGAAAGCTTTTCCTCTGAGATCGGGAACAACACAGGGATGCCCACTCTCCCCACTGTTATTCAACATAGTATGGGAGGTCCTAGCCACGGCAATCAGACAAAACAAAGAAATACAAGGCATTCAGACAGGCAAAGAAGTCAAACTGTCACTATTTGCAGATGACATGATATTGTACATAAAAAACCCTAAAGACTCCACTCCAAAACTACTAGAACAAATACCTGAATTCAGCAAAGTTGCAGGATACAAAATTAATACACAGAAATCTGTTGCTTTCCTACATGCTAATGATGAATTAGCAGAAAGGGAAATCAGGAAAACATTTCCATTCACAATTGCATCAAAAAAGAATAAAATTCCTAGGAATAAACCTAAACAAGGAAGTGAAAGACCTATACCCTGAAAACTACAAGACAAGAGAAATTAAAGAGAACACTAACAAATGGAAACTCATCCCATGCCCTTGGCTAGGAATTAATATTGCTAAATTGGCCATCCTGCCTAAAGCAATCTACAGATTCAATGCAATCTCTATCAAAATACCAACAGAATTCTTCAACGAATGGGAACAAATAGTTTTAAAATTCATATGGAACCACAAAAGACCCAGTATAGCCAAAGCAATCCTGAGAAGGAAGAATAAAGCAGGGGGATCTCGCTTTCCAACTTCAAGCTCTACTACAAAGCCTCAGTAATTAATACAATTTGGTACTGGTACAAGAACAGATCCATAATCCAATGGAACAGAATACAGAGTCCAGATATAAACACAAAAATATATGGTCAATATATGATAAAGGAGACATGGATATACAATGGGGAAATGACAGCCTCTTCAACAGATGGTGTTGGCAAAACTGGACAGCTACATGTAGGAGAATGAAACTGGATCACTGTCTAACCCCATACACAAAAGTAAATTCACAATGGATCAAAGACCTGAATGTAAGGCATGAAACCATAAAACTCTTAGAAAAAAACATAGGCAAATATCTCTTGGACATAAACATGAGTGACTTCTTCATGAATGTATCTCCCAGGTGAGGTAAACAAAAGCAAAAATGAACAAGTGGGACTATATCAAGCTGAAAAGCTTCTGAACAGAAAAGGACACCACCAATAGAAGAAAAAGGCATCATACAGTATGGGAGAATATATTCATAAATTACAGATCTGAGGGTCGACATCCAAAATATATAAAGAGCTCATGCACCTCAACAAAAAAACAGCTAATAATCCAATTAAAAAATGAGCAGAGGAGCGAACAGTCAGTTTTCCAAAGAAGAATTTCAGATGGCTAAAAGATACATGAAAAGATGCTCCACATCCCTAGTCATCAGAGAAATACAAATTAAAACCACAATGAGGTGTCAGCTCACATCAGTAAGGATGGCCAGCATTCAAAAGACTAAGAACAACAAATGCTGGTCAAGATGCGTAGAAAGGGGAGCCCTCCTACACTGCTGGTGGGAATGTAAATTAGTTCAACCATTGTGGAGAGCAGTATGGAGGTTCTTCAAAAAACTCAAAATAGAAATAACATTTAACCCAAGAATTCCACTACTAGGAATTTACTTTAAGAATGCCGCAGCACAGTTTGAAAAAGACAGATGCATCCATATGTCTATCTCAGCACTATTTACAATAGCCAAGAAACAGAAGCAACCTAAGTGTCCATCAGTAGAATAATGGATAAAGAAGATGTGGTACATATACACAATCGAATATTATTCAGCCATAAGAAAACAAACCTATCATTTGCAACAACATGGATGGAGCTAGAGAGTATTATGCTCCGTGAAATAAGCCATGTGGAGAAAGACAGGTATCAGATGATTTCACTCATCTGTGGAGTATAAGAACAAAGAAAAAATCTGAAGGAGCAAAACAGCAGCAGAATCACAGAAACCAAGAATGGACTAACAGTTCCCAAACGGAAAGGGACTGGGGAGGATGGGTGGGAAGGGAGGGATAAGGGGTGGGGAGAAGAAAGGGGGCATTATGATTAGCATGTATAATGTGGGAGGGCAGAAATGGGGAGGGCTGTGCAACACAGAGAAGACAAGTAGTGATTCTACAGCATCTTACTACGCTGATGGACAGTGTCTGTAATGGGGTATGTGGGGGTACTTGGGGATGGAAGGAGTCTAGTAAACATAAAGTTCCTCATGTAATTGTAGATTAATGATACCAAAATAAAAAATAAGAACGGCCTTTGCTCCCTGATGTTTATCACAGCACAATATAACATACAATAGCCAACCTATGGAAGCAACCTAAGTGCTCATCAGTGGATAAATGGATAAAGAAGGTGTGGTATATATACACAATGGAATATTATTTAGCCATAATAAGAAAACAAATCCTACCATTTGCATCATGGACAGACCTATACGGTATATGCTCAGTGATATAAGCCAGCTGAAGACAAGTACCAAATGGTTTCATTCATCTGTGGAATATAACAACAAGCAAAAAGGAACAAAACAGCAATGGACTAACACTTACCAAAGAGAAAGGGACTGGGGAGTGTCAGTGCGAAGGGAGTACAAGGGGATTAAGGGGCATTATGATTAGTGCACTGAATGTAGTGGGGGGCACGGGGAAGGAAGTATATAGCACAAAGATGGCAAGTAATTACTCTATAGCATCTTACTATGCTGATGGACAGTGACTGTAATGGGACATGTGGTGGGGACTTAATGGGGGGAATGTAGTAGCCACAATGTTGCTCATGTGAAACCTGAGCATAAGATTGAATATCAAGGAGACCTTAATAAAAAAAAAAGTACCCATGCACCACAGAAACAAGTCCAGAGTATGCTTCTCAAACTTTAATTATGAATGAGTAGGAATCACCTGAGGATCTTGTTAAAACACAGAATCTAATCAGTAGGTTTGTGGTGAGCCCTGAGATTTCTGCATTTCTAACAAGCTCCCATGTGATGTAGATACAGCTGATCCAGGACCACACAGGTGAAGAGGCTTTATTACATCTTTATAATGTAGTCAAAACAACAAAATTATACAAAGCTTTTACAAAGAGGAGGAAACAAAGGAAAAGACTACTATGAGTGAGAACAGTTACGTAAACCTTCATCTTCAGCCTTTATTCTCTCTCTGTATGTACAGCCAAGTTTTCAGTTGCCTGCTTGCCATCTACACTAGGTAGTGGCATGGGGACCTCAAACTCCACACCTCCCCATGTTAAACCTGCTTCCTTCTTTGAAATTTGCTACTTTAATCAATGGTACCACCATCTTCCTAGCAAGCCCAGAGAGAAATCTTAAAGTCAGCTTGTTTTTTTCCTCTTTTCATTTCCAAAGTCCATATATATCCCACACCACTTCAGGACACTATCACCCTTCACCCTCAACTTCTGCAATTTTTGGCTGGTGGATTTTAGCTCTTTTTAGGGGCTCAGACTCCTCTGAAAATCTTCTGAAAGCCATGGATTATCTCAGAAAAGGCACATTTGCACAGAATTTGACATACTGATGGCAGAGGGTTCAAGAACCAACCCCCAAATTCATTCAGATTCTGTATTAAAAACTCTTACCCTCTACGAAGAATGCCCAGAGAGCTCACTTGATGGACAGCACTGAGAGCCCTGGCTTGGCCAGGCCTGATGCAGAGACAGCAGTGGACTGACAGCATCTCTTCCATCTATGCCCCACAACCTAGAGTCCAGTTTGCAGTCATCTTTCTTACCTCATCTACAGGTCATCTTTCTACACTCATCCCACATCTGCTGCCTCCAGCATTGCCTCAGTGATTACTTTGCAGTTATTTATACATTTTAATCTTTCTCGTCTGTCTGTGAAGCCACTACCCTCACCCAATAACATCCTCTGTAGTTCCTTCCGCTCCTGCTCCTCCCGTTCACGTGATAGCTGAGAACTGGTTTTCTTATTCTGCAACATGTTCTCGATGTTCTTTCCCATTTCTTCAAAGTCACTGTCTTCAGCTGAGCTGCTATCTGTGTCAGTTGATAAGACTTCAGTTGATGACAAACCCTAAAAAGAGAAAAAAAACAACCTCAAATTAAGACAAGGGGAAATACAAAAGTTTACAAAGAGCTGAAGAAGCAGTTTGAGGCTACAGT
This sequence comes from Manis pentadactyla, assembly GCF_030020395.1. Taxonomy (NCBI): domain Eukaryota; kingdom Metazoa; phylum Chordata; class Mammalia; order Pholidota; family Manidae; genus Manis; species Manis pentadactyla. Next base: position 29,664,557 of record NC_080039.1, read on the forward strand.
AGGAAATTGGGAAGTCAGACTTAAAAACAACACTCAAAATCAATTAAGACATGGGGCCCTTAACGGAAAAGCTTTACAAGTTTTCCTAGACATTTAGAGAACAAGGCAAGTTTGAAATACGAAATAGCACAACTCTTTCAGAATTCCCGGAGAGACCCTGAGAAACACATCAATATATTATTGGTCATTCTGAATTAGGGCATTACCATCCTCTCAACAGTAAGCCTTCAGAGAACATACAACTTCCTGTCCCCTATCACCACCGTAATGGCTGCTAGGCCCAAGCAGGCCATAAAAGCTGCCATGGAACCCAGAGCTCAAACCTAGCACCACCTGCCATTCAAAACCTTTGCCAAGTTGTTTTGAATAAAGTAGGTACTCTAGCAGTATATGAACAGATGCCATCCTGAAATCTCCAGACACCTTACTACCTAGTTATATTATTAGGTGTGACTAAAACATAATTAGGTTTCTCCATTATAAAATAGTGTCTTGGACTCCCCCACTTTTCCAGATTGGATTTTCTGAAGCAGTAAAACACACTTGTTCTGCAGGTGAAAGATGCACTGACATTCCTCTTTGTAATGCTCTTGATGCTCAGCCACAGAAAACCTTGATCCATGAGCAAATTTACTCATGGGTCCCTCTCCAGAGTGGGCCTGTTCTGTTAACATTGTGCATACAGCATCAATCACTTCCCAGCAGGAAAACTTTTTAATCTACAAGAGAGACACACACACACACACACACACCAATTATTCAGGGATTTCAAAGAGCAAACCAAGACACATGGTTAGAGAGCTAGATCAAAATAACAACACCCAAAATATTTTAAACAGAAAGCTTTAGAATTAAATCCTGAAAAAGTATCCAAGACCCAGGCCACCACAACTTACACCACAAAATCCTCCAGACAGTTTCTTACATCTGCCTACTAGCTCTTCCCTCCTTGTGCAAAGACCCTAGGAGCCTCTACGTTTTCCTCTTCCACACTCACCTTTTCCTCAAGCACACCGAATTTACAAAGAAGTTGCTTGGCATTTTTCAGAGAAAGGTGACGGAGATCTGCATCTGTTCCTGTCACTGTTTTCTTCACTGGCTGAGGCTCCTTATCATCCTACATCAAAAACAAAATACAACAAAACGGGTAAGAATCCTAGAGAGCTGAATTCCTTGTAGTAGCCACTTAAATCATCCTGTCAACTTAACTGCTTCCTAGATCATGCATCCTATTCATCACGACTCCTTAACCTTCCTTTCTTTCTTCCTTGATTCGTATCCTAAAGAAATTCAGACACTCTCACCTTCTGCTGTGTTGGTTTCTTCGGAATCTTCACATACGAGAACCCTTCACCACACCCTGTGGGATCTGCCATCCCAGTCACCTCCAGGAGACACTTGCCCTTCATGGCAGCAATGAAGGCCCTTGTGGTGTTCCAAGGAGCTGTGTGAACCTGACACATAGAAAAAGATTCTAAGGGTTATGGAGCACATTTGCTCTATGTCTAGCCATGATAGAAAGTTGGATCAATTACAGTAACACAATTTGATGCTTTTGTAAACTATCCACAAAAACCAATTATTACATAAAGCTGCCCAGGGCTCAGAGCTTGCTGTTCTTCTTTCCTATGGTAATTAAATCATATTAAATAGAAGTTAAGATTTCAGCCATTAGAAGAAGGAATATGTGGAACAGTGGTATCCTTCACTCCAATATTCGTTGAGCTTCCCTGAGAGTTCTCAGAGACGGTGTTGCCACCATCCTCGTGATGCACAAAAGTTAGACTGACAACTGCATTTGACTGTCCAATTACTTCTTTAGAATGACCCACATATTTTCATAATTAGATGATAAATCATGCTTTACAAAACACTAGCCCCAACCCCAGGAGCATTGAATCAGAGTCCACTTCACCTCTGCCACTGGTTTGCTCAAAACGGTCTGTCCTCTCTCTCCTGGAATCCTGAATACCTTTTAGAAATCCCACAAAACAGTAAGGAAACTAAGAGTAGGGGAATGTGTTTCTTCATACAGACTAGTTAAGACTACAAATGATTACCTAGAAAGTGATCAAGGAGGAGAGGATTAAAGATGGAGGCATGAGAGGTGAGATGGAGGCATCCTTCTAAAACCGCATAAAATACAAAAATATAATTAATACGAGTAACCCTGAAAGGGCAACAGGAATGAGGGTTGTGCCAAACTGCATAAACCTGGTGAAAGGAATAAACCTCACAGAACAGAGTAAGGTAACAAAGCTGTGGCCCGGCTGGACCCAAACCCTTTCCCAACCCCAGCTCACTGCCAGGAAGGAAGAGAAACAGAGTGGGAAGGGAGTGGAGGGCTGAGACTGCTGAATACCTAACTCCAGAGATCTACTCTGGGAGCACATACACACATTTCATGGTGCTTGCATGGTACTCTCGTGATTAGCTAAGACAGGCAGAATTCCTGGAGAGACTGAGATTCCAGCCACTTGTGGAAAGAAGGGATCCATATCTGGCAGCCCTGGGACAAAAGAAAGGTGGGCAGTCTAAGAGACTTCCTAATGAGGAAGCCCTTAGCAAGAGGGCTGCTAAAGGGGCAAGGATTGCACAGAGCAGTAATGCTCAGGAGAAAGGAAAGTAGACAAATTGTCCAGGTGCACTCTGCCCAGCAGGTTGGGAGCTTTCAGTCTTTAGGTGCTCCAGCTTCCTGGCTGGCTATGCACCACCAAGGAACCCCTCGGTGATACACACCCACCTGCACATTCCTCCCGGCTAGCCCCATCTGGCTAGCCAACCAGCAAACCCTACCCTGGCGTTAGGACAGCCACAGGGAAGATCTTTCTAAAGCAACTACAAATGCAAAGCATAGAGGCTTATACCTGTGGGCTTGGCCCACTTGTTCAGACACTGGAGAGAGTCACAGCAGCTGGGAAGCAGGAAACAGCTCTTTCCTCCCCCAGGCACCAATACCACTCCCCTGTGGCCCTTGACATTCCTTCAGGGGCTGTGCAGCTCCACAGAGTAGAGCTTCTGGATACGAGAAAGGCCCATACACAAATATGAAATGCCAAAGGAACCTGGTTGAAATTTAAATTATTAACATAACTACTCAGGAGCATTTAAATGACACTGACATCATGAATCATCCTGAAAGAGTTCGAAATCAAAATAATTAACATGCTTATGTAGGTACAGAAAAATATTCAAGAACTCAGGAGGGAATTCCAGTCGGAGATACAATCATTGAAGAGCACAATGGGGGTATTAAAAGCAGATTAGATACAGTGGAGGAGACAATAAATGAAATAGAAACTAGAAAAGAGGAATACAAAGAAGCTGAGGAACAGAGAGAAAAAAGGATCCCTAAGAATGAAAGAATGTTGAGAGTACTGTGTGACCAATAGAAACAGAACAATACTCGCATTATAGGGGTACCAGAAAGAGAACAGAGAGAAAAAGGGATAGACAGTGTCTCTGAGGAGGTAATTGCTGAAAACTTCCCCAATCTGGAGAAGGAGATTGTCTTTCAGGCCATGGAGGTGCACAGATCTCCTGGGACAAGGGACTCAAGGAATACAACACCAAGACCTAGAGTAATTAAAATGTCAAAGATCAAGGATAAGGACAGACTGTTCAAAGCAGCCAGAGAAATAAGAACACATACAAGGGAAGCCCATCAGGCTATCATCAGATTTCTCGGCAGAAACCTTATAGGTAGAAAGGAGTGGCAAGATTTATTAAATGCAATGAAGCAGAAAGGCCTCGAACAAAGGGGCCGTTTGAACCAAGATTACTTGATTCAGCAAGATTATCATTTAAATTTGAAGGAGGGATTTAAAAATTTCCAGACAACCAAAAGCTGAGAGAATTTACCTCCCACAAACCATCTCTATAGTGTATTTTGGAGGGACTGCTACAGATGGAAGTGTTCTTAAGGTTTAATAGCTGTGGCCACAGATAATAAAACCACAGTAGAGAAAGCAGAACAGCTAATTACAAAGCAAATGCAAAATTAAATTAACTGTCCCCAAAGTAAATCAAGGGATAGACAAAGAGTACAGAATACAACACCTAATATATAAAGAATGGAGGACGAAGACACAGGGAAAAAAAGAACCTTTAGACTGTTTGTAATACCATATTAAGTGAGTTAAGTTAGACTCTTAGATAGTAAGAAGTTAACCGTGAGCCTTTGATAACCACGAATCTAAAGACTACAAAGGCAATATGTACATACCTATCGATAATCACCCTAAATGTAAATGGTTTGAATGCACCAATAAAAAGACATAGAGTCATTGAATGGATAAAAAAACAAAACCCATCTATATACTGCATAGAAGAGATTCACTTTAAACCCAAAGTTATGCACAGACTAAAAGTGAAGGGATGGAAAAAGATATTTCCTGAAATTAATAGGGAGAAAACAGCAGGAGTTGCAGTACTTGTATGAGATGAAATAGACATCAAAACAAAGAAAGTAACAAGAGATAAAGAAGGACATTACATACTGATAAAGGGGTCAGTCCAACAAGAGAATATAACCATTATAAATATCTATGCACCCAACACAGGAGCACCAACATATGTGATAACAGAATTAAACAAAGAAATAGAATGTAATGCATTCATTTCAGGAGACTTCAACACACCACTCATTCCAAAGGACCAATCAACCAGACAGAAAATAAGTACACAGAGGCACTAAGCAAACACATTAGAACAGATGGACCTAAATATGTCAAACAAAAGCCAACATAATTAAAAGGGGAAATAGAATACACCACATTCATTTTAGAGACTTTAACATACCACTCACACCAAAAGATAGATCAATTAGATAGAAAATAAATAAAGAAACAGAGACACTGAACAATACACTGGAACAGAAGGACGTGACAGACATCAACAGAATGCTACATCCAAAAGCAGCACAATATACATTCTTCTCAAGTGCACATGGAACATTTTCAAGAATAGATCATATACTAGGCCAGAAAAAGAGCCTCGGTAAATAAAAAAAGATTGAAATTATACAAACCAGTTTCTCAGACCACAAAGGTATGAAATCAGAAATAAATTATGCGAAGAAAATGAAAAAGCCCACAAACACATGGAGGCTTTACAACATGCTCCTAAATAACCAATGGATCAATGACCAAATAACAACAGAGATCAAGCAATATATGGAGATAAATAACAATAATTCAACACCTCAAAGTCTGTGGGATGCAGCAAAGGCTGTGCTAAGACAGAAGTATATTGCAATACAGGCCTACCTCAGCAAAGAAAATCAATCCCATATGAACAATATAAACGCACAATTAACAAAACTAGAAAAGGATGAATAAATAAGGCCCAAAGTCAGTTCAACGAGGGACATACTAAAGATTAGAGTAGAAATAAATAAAATTGAGAAGAATAAAACAACAGAAAGAATCAACGAAAGAAGGAAATGGTTCTTTGAGAAAATAGAAATGGATAAACCCCTAGCAAGGCTTACCAGGAAAAAAAGAGTCTATGCACATAAACAGAACCAGAAATGACAAAGGAAAGATCAAGACAGACACCACAGAAATACAAAGAATCATTATAGAATACTATAAAAATTAATGCTAACAAACTGGATAACCTAAAAGAAATGGACAACTCTCTAGAAAAGTACAACCTTCCAAGGCTGACCCAGAAAGAAACAGAAAATCTGAACAGAACAATTATCAGCAACAAAACTGAACTGGTAATCAAAAACCTGCCAAGAACAAAATCCCTGGACCACATGGAATCACCGCTGAGTGTTATCAAACATTTAGTTAAGACCTAATACCCATCCTCCTTAAAGTTTTCCAAAGAGTAGAAGAACAGGGAATACTTCTAAACTCATTCTATGAGGATCACTATAATACCAAAAAGAAGGAAAAACACCACACAAAAAAATTACAGACCAATATCCCTGATGAAGCCAGACGCAAAAATACTCAACAAAATATTAGTAAACCGAACTCAAAAGTACATCAGAAAGATCACCTATCATGATTAAGTAGATTTATTCCAGAGATGCGAAGAGGGTATAACTTTAGAAAATCCATCAACAAAAAAGAGGACAAAACCACATAATCATTTCCAAAGATTCAGAAAAAGCATTTGACAACATCCATTCATTATAAAATCTCTCAACAAAATGGGTATAAAGGGCAAGTACCTCAACATAATAAAGGCCATATAGGACAAGCCCACAGCCAACATCATACTTAATAGCAAGAAGCTGAAAGCTTTTCCTTTAAGATTGGGAACAAGACAAGGTCGCCCACTCTCACCACATCTATTCAACATAGTACTGGATGTCCTAGCCACAGCAGTCAGACAACACAAAGAAATAAAAGGCATCCAGATTGGTAAAGAAGAAGTTAAACTGTCCCTGTTTGCAGATGACATGATATTGTACATAAAGAACCCTAAAATCCACTACAAAACTTCTACACGTAATATCTGAATTCAGGAAAGTTGCAGGATACAAAATTAATATGCAGAAATCTGTGGCATTCCTATACACTAACAATGAACTACTAGAGAGACAAATAAGAAAAACAATTGCATTCACAGGTGCATTAAAAACAATGAAACACCTAGGAATAAACCTAAAAAAGATGGTGAAAGACCTATATTTTGAAAACTACAAGACACTCATGAGAGAAATTAAAGAAGATACCAATAAATGGAAACACATCCCTCATGCTCATGGATAGGAAGAATTAATATTGTCAAAATGGCCATCCTACCTAAAGCAATCTACAGAATCAATGCAATTCCTATCAAAATTCCAACAACATTCTACAATGAACTAGAGAAAATCGTTCTAAAACTCATATGGAAACACAGAAGGCTGGGAAGAGCCAAAGTAATCCTGAGGAGCAAGAATAAAGCAGGGGGCATCACACTATACTACAAAGCCGCAGTACTTAAGACTATTTGGTGATGGCAAAGAACAGACCCACAGACCAGTGGAACAGAATAGAGAGTCCAGATATTAACCCAAACATATACAGTCAATTAATTAACGATAAAGCTGCCATTGATATACAATGCAGAAATGACACCCTCTTCAACAGCTGGTGCTGGCAAAACTGGACAGCTACATGTAAGAGAATGAAACTGGATCACTGTCTAACACCATACACAAAAGTAAATTCAAAATGGATCAAAGACCTGAATGTAAGTCATGAAACCATAAAACTCTTAGGAAGAAAAAGGCAAAAATATCTTGGACATAAACATGAGCAACTTCTTAAAGAACATATCTCCCCGGCCAGGGAAACAAAAGCAAAAATGTTCAAGTGGGACTATATCAAGCTGAAAAGTTTCTGTAAAGCAAAGGACACCACCAATAGAACAAAAAGGCATCCTACAGTATGGGAGAATATATTCATAAATTACTTCAATGAACCGATACGATAAAGGGTTGACATCCAAAATATATAAAGAGCTCATGAACCTCAACAGACAAAAAGCAAATAATCCAATTAAAAAATGGGCAGAGAGGATGAACAGACAGTTCTCCAAGGAAATTCAGATGGCCACAGACACATGAAAAGATGCTCCACATCGCTAGTTATCAGAGAAATACAAATTAAAACCACAATGAGGTATCACCTCACACCAGTTAGGATGGACAACATAGAAAAGACAAGGAACAACAAATGCTGGTGAGGATGTGGGGAAAGGGGAAACCTCCTACACTGCTGGTGGGAATGTAAATTAGCTCAACCATTGTGGAAAGCAGTATGGAGGTTCCTCAAAAAGCTCAAAATAGAAATACCACTTGACCCAAGAATTCCATTACTAGGAATTTACCCTAAGAATGCAGCAGCCAAGTTTGAAAAAAACAGATTCACCCCTATGTTTATTGCAGCACTATTTACAATAACCAAAAAATGGAAGCAACCTAAGTGTCATCAGTAGATGAATGGATAAAGAGATGTGGTTCATATACACAATGGAATATCATTCAGCCATAAGAAGAAAACAAATCCTACCATTTGCAACAACATGGATGGAGCTAGAGGGTATTATGCACAGTGAAATAAGCCAGGCAGAGAAAGACAAGTACCAAATGATTTCACTCATCTGTGGAGTATAAGAACAAAGGAAAACTGAAGGAACAAAACAGCAACAGAATCACACAACCGAAGAATGGACCCACAGTTACCAAAGGGAAAGGGACAGGGGAAGATGGGTGGGAACGTAGGGTTAAGGGGGGGAAAAAGAAGGGGGACATTATGATTAGCATGTATAATATGGGGGGTGGGGCTCGTGAACCTCAGCAAACAAAAGGCAAATAATCCAATTAAATATTAGCACACGATCTGAACAGACAGTTCTCCAACGAAGAAATTCAGATGGCCAACAGACACATGAAAAGATGCTCCACATAGCTAATCATCAGAGAAATGTTAATTAAAACCACAATGAGATATCACCTCACACCAGTAAGGATCGCCATCATCCAAAAGACAAACAACAAATGTTGGCGAGGTTGTGGAGAAAGGGGAACCGTCCTACACTGCTGGTGGGAATGTACATTAGTTCAACCATTGTGGAAAGGAATACAGAGGTTCCTCAAAATAGATATACCATTTGACCCAGGAATTCCACTCCTAGGAATTTACCTTAAGAATGCAGCAGCCCTACTTGAAAAAGACATATGCACCTCTATGTTTATCGCAGCACTGGCTATGTTTACAATCGCCAAGAAAAGGATGCAACTTAGGTGTCCATCAGTAGATGAATGGATAAAGATGTGGTACATATACACAAGAGAATATTATTCAGCCATAAGAAGAAAAATCCTACCATTTGCAACAACATGGATGGAGCTAGAGGGTATCATGTTCAATGAAATAACCCAGTCGGAAAAAGACAAGTGTCAAATGATTTCACTCATTTGTGGAGTAGAAGAGCAAAGAAAAAAACTGAAGGAACCAAACAGCAGCAGAATCACAGAACCCAAAAGTGGACTAACAGTTACCAAAGGGAAAGGGGTAAGGGGATAAAAGAGGGGCATTACTATGAGCAGACATAATGTCGGGGGTTGGGTGGGGAGGGGGTAGGCACAGGGAGGGCTGTACAACACAGAGAAGACAAGTAGTGATTCTATAGCGTCTTACTACACTGATGGACAGTGTTTGTTTGGGGGTATGCAGGGGAATTGGTGATGGGGGGAATCTAGTAAACATAATGTTCCTCATGTAATTGTAGATTAATGAAAGTAAAGTAAATAAAATAAAATAATAAAATAACTGAAGGAACAAATAAAAATAAATAAATAAAGACGGAGAAAATCTTTGCAAATCACATACCTCTTTAAGGACTCAGACCTAGTATACATACATAAGTTTCAAAACCCAATAATAAGAAGACCAACTAATTAAAATAAAAATGGGAAAAAGAGATGAACAGGTGACCAAAAATGTTATGTGTATAAATAAGCAGACACTCAACATCCTTAGCCATTAGGGATATGCAAATTAAAACCACAAGGCACTAGAAAGGCCATAATTTTAAAAATCAGAAAATAGCCAGTCTTGACAAAGATGTGGAGAAACTGAAACCCTGATACACTGTTGGTAGAAATGTAAAATGGTGCAGCCACTACAGAAGCCTGACAGTTCCTCCAAAGGTTAGACACAGAATTACCACATGACCCAGTAATTCCACTTTTAAGTATTTACTCAAGCAAAAAGGAAACATACATCCACACAGAGATTTATACATGAATATTCACAGTAGTTTATTCCTAACAGCCAAAAACTAGGCACAATGAAAAATCCTTAAAGATAGGTGATTAGTTAAACTAACTGTGGTACATCCATACTATGGAATACTGTTCAGCAATAAAAATGAAACAAACTTTCAATATACACAATAACCTGAATTAATCTCAACATAAGTACAGAGTGAAAGACAGACAAGAAAGAATACATACTGTCAACCAGTGGTACTGGAAAAAAAAGAATATCCACATGCAAATTAATGAAGTTGGACCTTTACCTTACACCACATAAAAATTAACTCAGAATGGATTAAAGGCCTACATCTAAGACCTAAAAACATAAAACTCTTAGAAGCAAACATAGGGGAAAAGCTTTATGACATTTAATTTGGCAATGATTTCTTGGATAAAAGCACAATTTACAAAAGTAAAATTAGATAAATTGGAATTCATCAAAATTTAGAACTTCTCATTCATGCCTCATATCAAATTTACCGAGTATCATAACTCCTCCAAGTGGTAAAGATACCTCAAGACAAATGCTGGGCATAGAAGCCACAGGGCATAAATATGCAAAGAAATAAAAAGCTAACTTTTTCAAATAATAAGGCTTCTCTCTCACTTACCAACTTAACATTTCCCTGTATGGCCCCGGAAGATGACTGGTTAGCCAGAGACGGGTAAGATTCCTCAAGGGAGGAACAACCTAAGACAGGCACAGTCGCAGGGGGGCCATCAGGTGAGAAATTGGGGATCAACAGAGGTGAGGCTTAGAACCTCACCCCCCCGTTCTGAGAGAAATCTTCTGCATATGTGGATGTTTTATTGCCCTTGTCTAGCTTGGATTAACACATAGTCTACAGGCACACACCTGATCATCTACATTTGCTCTCTTACAACACTAAACTATGTTTTCTACCTTTATGTTGTATCTACCTACCACTTCAGCATTTTATTAAAAATAATAAAGAGAGAAATGTGGTATCCACATATAAATCAAGTATAAAAATCAAATGTGTATTCATATTTGAACTGACTGTTTATAGTTCATAATGCATGAGCAAAACCAAAAGTTTCTGTGATGACTGCCCTTGTACTGTTCACCATGTAACTTATTCACTATGTAAGAATTTGTTCTCCATGTAAGAACTTGTTCGTTATGCTTCAGAAGATTGGAGACTGACGAAAATTAGGCTTGGGGTGGATTAATGATTGTGCATTGAGCATTGACTCCCCTATACAGAATTTTATTGTTGTTAACAACCATTTGATCAATAAATATGAGAGATGCCCTAACAACAACAACCAAAAAAAAGTACACACTTCCAATTGTAAAATAAATAAGTAACCGGGATGTAATGTATAGCATAAGGAATATAGTCAAGATATTGTAACAGCTTGGTATGGTGATAGCTGGTACCTAGAATTATCATGTATATAAATGTTGAATCACTGTGTTGTACACCTGAAACTAATGTAATGTAATACTGTGTGTCAACTACCCTTCAATAAAAAATAATTATCTAAAAAAAAAAAAAATTTGAGAATCTGGTTAAAATATATATGGCAATTTCATGTATTATTCTTATAATTTTTCTGTACATTTGAAATTATTGTAGTTAAAAGGTGTTCTTAAGTGTACAATTAAAGATTTTACTAATTCAAAAAAAAAAAAAATTTAGAACTTCTCTGTATCAAAGGACACAACACAATGTGAAAAGGCAACCTGTGGAATGGGAGAAAATATTTGCATATTTATCTGATGAAAGGTTAATATCCAGAATATATAAAGAACTCCTACAACTCAACAAAATATAAAGAATCCGAGTCAAAAATCAGCAAAGGACTTGAATAGCTATTTCTCAAAAGATGACATACAGATGGCCCACGAGCACATGAAAAGATGCTGAACAACACTGACCATTAAGGAAATGCAAATTAAAATGACAATGAGGTACTATCTCACACCCATTAGGATGGCTGGGTTTATCAAAGAAACAATAGTAACAAGTGTTGGGAAATGTGGATAAACTAGAACTCTTACACAATTGAGAGCAATATAAAATGGTGCAGCTTCTTTGGAAAACAGTATGGAGGTACCTCAAAAAAAAAAAACCCTAAAAACAGAACTACAATATGATCAAGTTATCCCATTTCTAGGTATATATGCAAAAGAAAGGAAGGTTTGGGTAGTTGTTTGCACACCTGTGTTCCTAGCAGCAGTATTCCCAATATTCAAGAGGTGGAAGCAACACAAATGTCCATCAATGGCTGAGTAAACAAAATGTGGTATACACATACAACAGAATTATTTTTACCCTTAAAAAAGGAAATCATGGCACATGCTACAACATGGCTGAACCTTGAGAATATTACACTAGATTAAATTAATCAGTAACCTAACAACAAATACTTAAAGATTCCACTTAGGTGAAGTACTTAAGGTAGTAAAAGAAAGACAAAGTAGAATGGTAGTTGTCAGAGGCTGGGAGAGGAAGGAGTGGAGAGTTACTGTTTAATGGGTAACAGTTTCAGTTTTGCATGATGGAGAGTTCTGGAGATTGGTTGTACAACAATGTGAATATATTTAAGACTACTGAACTGTGCACTTAAATGTTAAAATGGTATGTTTTATATTATGAATATTTTACCACAATTTTAAAGAATACATACTACATGAATCCATTATCTAAAATTCCAGAAAATGTAAACTAATATATAGTTACAGAAAGCAGATCAGTGGTTGTCAGGGGACATGGAGGGTGGAGAGAAGGGAAGAGGCATGAAAACAGGACTTCAAAGAGGCACGAAGAAACTTTTGGGGGTGACAGAAACACTCGTCGTGAAGATTTCACAGGTATCAACATACATCAAAACATATACAACATATATACATATAAAAATTGTACACTTTAGTTTTCTAAAAAACCTCAATAAACAATAAAGCTGTTTTTTTAAAAAAAGGATGTGTTATGTACTAATAAAAATTAGTGTACTTCCTTGCCTCATCATCAATCTTCATCTGAAAATCTTTCTCATTTTCTTCTTCTTGAGCAATAAACGACTTCTCACCATAGCCAGCATCCTGCAAGAGGACCAATTCATGCAATCAATTATCAAACAACCGGAAAGTACAAAGCACAATTTCACTGAACACCTAGTACAGAATATCAAAGCACATTTTACACAGAAAATGGATTCTGTTAACTATCACCATAGGCTATCAGAGGATATATTACATTTCAAGAAACTTATCAGCTGATATATGGATAGTTAAGGCCCACGAGGGAGCTAAATACAGATGCTCATTAACTCAGACTCATTGATTCAGTGGGAGAGAGTTGTGCCATCACACATCAGCTAGATCTTTTCTATTTTGGCCTGATAAGAATAGTTCTGTGCTTCTCTCAATTACATGTCCAGCACCAACATCATCATCTCTGCCCACCCGTAAGGCTGTGGAAAACAACTGAAAAATACTTCCCTGCTTACATGCTTGTCTTGTAAAGAACAAGATGAAAGTCACCACCCAAATGGATTTGCACAGCAAAAAATATGCCCTAAGTCCCTCACCAACCCTTCCCACTGATCTGTAGCTTTCCTCAGAACTGCTACACATAGAGTACCTCATATAACATGAATTTTTAAATAATTGGCAATAATCTAAATCACCATCACTTCTAAGCCAGTGAAAACGGTCTTTATCTTTGTCTCTCTGAAAAAACCCATAGGCATAAGCAGTGCCTAAGAGGAAGGTGTTCACCTTCAGTCACTGCTCAGCAGCTATCATGCCATAAATAAGCACAGCACTGCTCTGGAGACACCATAGCTTTGATCTCCTCCTCAGTTGGTAAATGAAAATCAGATTTCAGCACCCACCAGTTTGGGTCCATCCCTAAAAAAGGTAAGAGAGAATGAAAACATTCTGAATTCCCAAGGCCCTTTCATTGACAGCAACAGGGATAGCAAGCAAAGACCGAACCAGGCAATGTCCTAAAAGGTATGAGGCCTAGCCAAAGACAGCCTGACTGGTCAAGAAAACCCCTGCTAGGTTTTCCTACATCTCAAATAAGACATCCAACAATCACACTGAATTTCCTGGCAGGCAAAATCAAAAAGCAATCAGAGCCTCCACAATTCAAAGATTTTCTATCTTCTCCTTTAGATGACTGACAATTTCTTTTTCCATTTTGTTAGCTGTACACTTATCCTTTAACAGAAATCCCTAATTCCTTTCTTGGAAAGTGGCAGAGAGGACAAATAATCAATCACAACTGATGACCTGTGCGTTTGAAGTCAGCGCAGAGCTTTAGCCTCTTCCGGATGCTGCTTTCTGAATGGAAAGGAAAGGCTTTTTTTATATCTTCCATTCGGATCCACTGTGGCCGATCTTTACTCTTCCAGAAGAGGCGGTAAATAAAAACCTGCCCAATAAACCAAATGTTTTCTATCTGACAAATAATAAAAGCCCTCACCAGGGCCCCTTCCCCTGCTAAGCCCCTGTGTGTTTTGATCTTTCTTGATGTGCCCCCAAATTCATATACCCTTTTATGTGCATCCTGACCTCCTCCTTATCCTCTCATTCTTACCTGCAGAAAGTCTCGAATGTGTGTATTAGCCCTTTTGGAGTTAGGCCTAGGAACTTCAAAACAAGGGGCACTGCTGGCCAACCACAAAAATATCCACTAATTCCCAAATATAGTAACCTTATCTTGTCCAAATGATAAGAAAGTCAGTTTCTGGCATCTTATGAAGGTAAATAGGGGCAAGAAAAAGGTTGTTCTCAAATGCCTAAAACAGATGGAAAAACATCAAATTATATACAGACAAGCCCTAAGAAATTTGGTCAACTAATGAGAAAGGATAATCAAGCTTGTCTGCTCTTGTTCCCATTATGCCACCTAAAATCCATCCAGTAATATAAACAAATTATAACACGGAATATCAAGTGGGATTGGACAGGTTAAGTTTTTATCCACTGGCAATCTTTAAGAGTCAGCAGAGGGGAAACTACAGGATTTGGAGTCATGACACTGGCTCTGCTACTCACTATTATGATGTCAGGTAAGTTATTTAATATCCCTGAGCTTAACTTTCCGCCATCTACAAAGCAGATACTTAAAAAGCTTATACCTCACAGGATTGCTATAAAGATTATATATGGAAGTCATCTGATAAGTACTATACTACTACCCTAGCCCCTGACATAATACAGATGAGATCAGAACATTTGTTAAAGAAATTTAAAAATAAAACAACAAAAGCTAATGAGGTAGAATATATGCTAGAGAAGACAGATAAAACATGGAAGAGAGAAACATTTTGGACTTAAGTAGCAGCCACATGGGAATCAATGTCACAAGAAACTATGCATCTAAGGAAAGACTTCAGAGAAAATCAGAGTTGTGTATAAGAAGAAAGAGGATTTTCAAAATACGACTGTGAAAACAAAATTCTAATTGTGAAATACAGAAACAAAAAGAATTACAGGAGAAGATAAAACAGGATTTTTCAGAAACTACAAAGGTAGCCACAAAAGAAGGAGATGGATTCATAGAACACCTCAAAGTTACAGGAAGAGAGAGGGGCGGAAGATGGCGGCGTGAGTAGAGCAGCGGAAATCTCCCAAAACAACATATATCTATGAAAATATAACAAAGACAACCCTTCCTAGAATAAAGATCAGAGGACACAGGACAATATCCAGACCACATCCACACCTGAGAGAACCCAGCGAGTCGCGAAGGGGGTAAGATACAAGCCCCGGCCCCGCGGGAGCCGAGCGCCCCTCCCCCCAGCTCCCGGCGGGAGAAGAGCAGGCAGAGCGGGAGGGAGACGGAGCCCAGGGCTGCCGAACACCCAGCCCCCGCCATCCGGGCCAGAGTGCAGGGCCCTCGATACTGGGAAAACAGGGCAGCAAGGACAGTGAGCAGGCACTGGAGGCTGGGCGACAGAGGACATAAGAAAAGCGCGCGACCATTTTTTTTTTTTTTTGCTTTTTTGCTGCTTTGTTTTGGCGAGCGCTTTTTGGAAGTCTTAAAGGGACAGGGACCCCAATACAAGGGAAACAGGGCAGAAAGACCAGTGAGCAGAGGCCTGAGGCTGGCACCGGAGAATAAAGAAAAACGAACGACCACCTTTTTTTTTAATTAAAATTTTTTTTTTTTTTAATTAAAAAAATTTTTTTTCCTGTTTTTTTTTGTGGTCGTTGTTTTGTTTTGGCGGGTGCTTTTTGGAAGTCTTAAAGGGGCAGGGCGGGTCACTTAATCCAGAGGTAGGGAATCCGGGATCTCTGGGCACCCTAACCCCTGGGCTGCAGGGAGCAGGGAGGCCCCTTACGGAGATAAATAGCCTCCCAGCAGCTCGTGCTCCAACGCGACTCCACCATTTTGGAGTAGCTGCCCGAGCCAGGCCACGCCCACAGCAACAGCGGAGATTAACTCCATAGCAGCCGGGCAGGAAGCAGAAACCCTGTCTGCGCGCAGCTGCGCAGCACAAGCCACTAGAGGCCGCTGTTCTCCCAGGAGAGGAGGGCCACAAACCAACAAGAAAGGAAGTCCTTCCAGCCGTCACTCGTCCCAGTTCTGCAGACTATTCCTATCACCATGAAAAGGCAAAGCTACAGGCAGACAAAGATCACAGAGACAACACCAGAGAAGGAGACAGACCTAACCAGTCTTCCTGACAAAGAATTCAAAATAAGAATCATAAACATGCTGACAGAGATGCAGAGAAATACGCAAGAGAAATGGAATGAAGTCCGGAAGGAGATCACAGATGCCAGAAAGGAGATCGCAGAAATGAAACAAACTCTGGAAGGGTTTATAAGCAGAATGGATAGAATGCAAGAGGCCATTGATGGAATTGAAATCAGAGAACAGGAACGCATGGAAGCTGACATAGAGAGAGACAAAAGGATCTCCAGGAATGAAACAATATTAAGAGAACTGTGTGACCAATCCAAAAGGAACAATATCCGTATTATAGGGGTCCCAGAAGAAGAAGAGAGAGGAAAAGAGATGGAAAGTATCTTAGAAGAAATAATTGCTGAAAACTTCCCCACACTGAGGGAGGAAGTAATCAAACAGACCACGGAAATACACAGAAACCCCAACAGAAAGGATCCAAGAAGGGCAACATCAAGACACATAATAATTAAAATGGCAAAGATCAAGGACAAGGAAAGAGTGTTAAAGGCAGCTAGAGAGAAAAAGGTCACCTATAAAGGGAAACCCATCAGGCTAACGTCAGATTTCTCAACAGAAACCCTACAGGCCAGAAGAGAATGGCATGATATATTTAATACAATGAAACAGAAGGGCCTTGAACCAAGGATACTGTATCCAGTACGACTATCATTCAAATATGATGGTGGGATTAAACAATTCCCAGACAAACAAAAGCTGAGGGAATTTGCTTTCCACAAACCACCTCTAAAGAACATCTTACAGGGACTGCTCTAGATGGCAGCACTCCTAGAAGGAGCACAGCACAAAACACCCAACATATGAAGAATCGAGGAGGAGGAACAAGAAGGGAGAGAAGAAAAGAATCTCCAGACAGTGTATATAACAGCTCAATAAGCGAGCTAAGTTAGGCAGTAAGATACTAAAGAGGCTAACCTTGAACCTTTGGTAACCACGAATTTAAAGCCTGCAATGGCAATAAGTACATATCTTTCAATAGTCACCCTAAATGTTAATGGGTTGAATGCACCAATCAAAAGACACAGAGTAACAGAATGGATAAAAAAGCAAGACCCATCTACATGCTGCTTACAAGAAACTCACCTCAAACCCAAAGACATGTACAGACTAAAAGTCAAGGGATGGAAAAACATATTTCAAGCAAACAACAGTGAGAAGAAAGCAGGGGTTGCAGTACTAATATCAGACAAAATAGACTTCAAAACAAAGAAAGTAACAAGAGATAAAGAAGGACACTACACAATGATAAAGGGCTCAGTCAAACAAGAGGATATAACCATTCTAAATATATATGCACCCAACACAGGAGGACCAGCATATGTGAAACAAATACTAACAGAACTAAAGGGGGATATAGACTGCAATGCATTCATTCTAGGAGACTTCAACACACCACTCACCCCAAAGGATAGATCCACTGGGCAGAAAATAAGTAAGGACACGGAAGCACTGAACAACACAGTAGAGCAGATGGACCTAATAGACATCTATAGAACTCTACATCCAAAAGCAGCGGGATATACATTCTTCTCAAGTGCACATGGAACATTCTCCAGAATAGACCACATACTAGGCCACAAAAAGAGCCACAGAAAATTCCAAAAGATTGAAATCCTACCAACCAACTTTTCAGACCACAAAGGCATAAAACTAGAAATAAAGTGTACAAAGAAAGCAAAGAGGCTCACGAACACATGGAGGCTTAACAACACGCTCCTAAATAATCAATGGATCAATGACCAAATCAAAATGGAGATCCAGCAATATATGGAAACAAATGACAACAACAACACTAAGCCCCAACTTCTGTGGGACACAGCAAAAGCAGTCTTAAGAGGAAAGTATATAGCAATCCAAGCATATTTAAAAAAGGAAGAGCAATCCCAAATGAATGGTCTAATGTCACAATTATCGAAATTGGAAAAAGAAGAACAGATGAGGCCTAATGTCAGCAGAAGGAGGGACATAATAAAGATCAGAGAAGAAATAAATAAAATTGAGAAGAATAAAACAATAGCAAAAATCAATGAAACCAAGAGCTGGTTCTTCAAGAAAATAAACAAAATAGATAATCCTCTAGCCAGACTTATTAAGAAGAAAAGAGAGTCAACACAAATCAACAGTATCAGAAACGAGAAAGGAAAAATCACGACGGACCCCACGGAAATGCAAAGAATTATTGGAGAATACTATGAAAACCTATATGCTAACAAGCTGAGAAACCTAGGAGAAATGGACAACTTCCTAGAAAAATATAACCTTCCAAGATTGACCCAGGAAGAAACAGAAAATCTAAACAGACCAATTACCAGCAACGAAAATGAAGAGGTAATCAAAAAACTACCAAAGAACAAAACCCCCGGGCTAGATGGATTTACCTTGGAATTTTATCAGACATACAGGGAAGACATAATACCCATTCTCCTTATAGTTTTACAAAAAATAGAGGAGGAGGGGATACTCCCAAACTCATTCTATGAAGCTAACATCACCCTAATACCAAAACCAGGCAAAGACCCCACCAAAAAAGAAAACTACAGACCAATATCCCTGATGAACGTAGATGCAGAAATACTCAACAAAATATTAGCAAACCGAATTCAAAAATACATCAAAAGGATCATACACCAAGACCAAGTGGGATTCATTCCAGGGATGCAAGGATGGTACAACATTCGAAAGTCCATCAACATCATCCACCACATCAACAAAAAGAAAGACAAAAACCACATGATCATCTCCATAGATGCTGAAAAAGAATTTGACAAAGTTCAACATCCATTCATGTTAAAAACTCTCAGCAAAATGGGAATAGAGGGCAAGTACCTCAACATAATAAAGGCCATCTATGATAAACCCACAGCCAACATTATATTGAACAGAGAGAAGCTGAAAGCATTTCCGCTGAGATCGGGAACTAGACAGGGATGCCCACTCTCCCCACTGTTATTCAACATAGTACTGGAGGTCCTAGCTACGGCAATCAGACAAAATAAAGAAATACAAGGAATCCAGATTGGTAAAGAAGAAGTTAAACTGTCACTATTTGCAGATGACATGATACTGTACATAAAAAACCCTAAAGACTCCACCCCAAAACTACTAGAACTGATATCGGAATACAGCAAAGTTGCAGGATACAAAATCAACACACAGAAATCTGTGGCTTTCCTATATACTAACAATGAACCAACAGAAAGAGAAATCAGGAAAACAACTCCATTCACAATTGCATCAAAAAAAATAAAATACCTAGGAATAAACCTAACCAAAGAAGTGAAGGACTTATACTCTGAAAACTACAAGTCACTCTTAAGAGAAATTAAAGGGGACACTAACAGATGGAAACTCATCCCATGCTCGTGGCTAGGAAGAATTAATATCGTCAAAATGGCCATCCTGCCCAAAGCAATATACAGATTTGATGCAATCCCTACGAAACTACCAGCAACATTCTTCAATGAACTGGAACAAATAATTCAAAAATTCATATGGAAACACCAAAGACCCCGAATAGCCAAAGCAATCCTGAGAAAGAAGAATAAAGTAGGGGGGATCTCACTCCCCAACTTCAAGCTCTACTATAAAGCCATAGTAATCAAGACAATTTGGTACTGGCACAAGAGCAGAGCCACAGACCAATGGAACAGACTAGAGAACCCAGACATTAACCCAGACATATATGGTCAATTAATATTTGATAAAGGAGCCATGGACATACAATGGCATAATGACAGTCTCTTCAACAGGTGGTGCTGGCAAAACTGGACAGCTACATGTAGGAGAATGAAACTGGACCATTGTCTAACCCCATATACAAAAGTAAACTCGAAATGGATCAAAGACCTGAATGTAAGCCATGAAACCATTAAACTCTTGGAAGAAAACATAGGCACAAACCTCTTAGACATAAACATGAGTGACCTCTTCTTGAACATATCTCCCCGGGCAAGGAAAACAACAGCAAAAATGAGTAAGTGGGACTATATTAAGCTGAAAAGCTTCTGTACAGCAAAAGACACCATCAATAGAACAAGAAGGATCCCTACAGTATGGGAGAATATATTTGAAAATGACACATCCGATAAAGGCTTGACGTCCAGAATATATAAGGAGCTCTCAGCCTCAACAAACAAAAAACAAATAACCCAATTAAAAAATGGGCAGAGGAACTGAAGAGACAGTTCTCCAAAAAAGAAATACAGATGGCCAACAGACACATGAAAAGATGCTCCACATCGCTAATTATCAGAGAAATTCAAATTAAAACTACAATGAGGTATCACCTCACACCAGTAAGGATGGCTGCTATCCAAAAGACAAACAACAACAAATGTTGGCGAGGCTGTGGAGAAAGGGGAACCCTCCTACACTGCTGGTGGGAATGTAAGTTAGTTCAACCATTGTGGAAAGCAGTATGGAGGTACATCAAAATGCTCAAAACAGACTTACCATTTGACCCAGGAATTCCACTCCTAGGAATTTACCCTAAGAACGCAGCAATCAAGTATGAGAAAGACAGATGCACCCCTATGTTTATTGCAGCACTATTTACAATAGCCAAGAATTGGAAGCAACCTAAATGTCCATCAATAGATGAATGGATAAAGAAGATGTGGTACATATACACAATGGAATACTACTCAGCCATAAGAAAAGGGCAAATCCAATCATTTGCAGCAACATGGATGGAGCTGGAGGGTATTATGCTCAGTGAAACAAGCCAAGCGGAGAAGGAGAAATACCAAATGATTTCACTTATCTGTGGAATATAAGAACAAAGGAAAAACTGAAGGAAAAAAACAGCAGCAGAATCACAGAACTCAAGAATGGACTAACAGGTACCAAAGGGAAAGGGACTGGGGAGGATGGGTGGGTAGGGAGGGATAAGGGGGGGAGAAGTAGGGGGGTATTAAGATCAGCATGCATGGGGGGGTAGGAGAAAAGGGAGGGCTGTACAACACAGAGAAGGCAAGTAGTGATTCTACAACATTTTGCTATGCTGATGGACAGTGACTGTAAAGGGGTTTATAGGGGAGACCTGGTATAGGGGAGAGCCTAGTAAACATAATATTCGTCATGTAAGTGTAGATTAGTGATTCCAAAAAAAAAAAAAAGGGCAGTTCCTGTGTGGTAACCTCCAACGAGTTCTACACAAGGGTATAAAGGGCATATAAAAGTGTAGGCAAAGGGTCTGTTTGTGTTTATACAGAGGATCAAAGCCTAATTGGGCTACCCCGAAAATGAACTAAGATACGATATGAAAAAGAACTTCCAACATCTGCACTCTCTGGAAGACTCATGCCAGAAGATGATCATCAAAAAACCCCAACAAAGATCCACGCACTGCTACAGCTGTAGATGCACTCATCCCACCAGTTCCTGGACTTGCCATGGGAATGAGGAAGGAGATATCTAAGCTGGCCTGTGCATACAGTAAAACAACATAATTGGACTGGATCTATACTGTTGGAACTCAACCAAGAATTTTGAGAAGTGCAAATTGTAGCGCTCCAAAGTCTTACAACTACAAACTATTTACTGTTAAAAGAACATATGGCATGTGAACAGTCCCCAGGAATGGGTTGTTTTAATTTGTCTGATTTCTCTCAGACTGTTCAAGTTCAGTTGGACAATATCCACCATATCATAGATAAGTTTTCACAAATGCCTAAGGTGCCTAACTGGTTTTCGTGGTTTCACTGCAGATGGCTGGTAATTACAGATATGCTTTGGTTATGTAACTATACTCCTATTATTTTAATGTGTGTGTGCAATTTAAGTAGTAGCTTAAAACCTGTACATGCTGAAGTTACTCTACAAGAAGATATATCAAAGAAATAATCAATCTTCCCATGTTTTCTTCCACCTGCTACTTCTATAGCTTTTCTTCTTCCTTCCTAACTACAACCCTTAAATAGAATTCGTGCCTCATATCAAATTTACCGAGTATCATAACTCTTCCAAGTGGTAAAGATACCTCAAGACAAATGCTGGGCATAGAAGCCACAGGGCATAAATATGCAAAGAAGTAAAAAGCTAACTTTTTCAAACAATAAGGCTTCTCTCTCACTTACCAACTTCACATTTCCCTGTATGGCCCCGGAAGATGACTGGTTAGCCAGAGACGGGTAAGATTCCTCAAGGGAGGAACAACCTAAGACAGGCACAGTCGCAGGGGGTCCATCAGGTGAGAAATTGGGGATCAACAGAGGTGAGGCTTAGAACCTCACCCCCCCGTTCTGAGAGAAATCTTCTGCATACGTGGATGTTTTATTGCCCTGGTCTAGCTTGGATTAACACATAGTCTACAGGCACACACCTGATCATCTACATGTGCTCTCTTACAACACTAAACTATGTTTTCTACCTTTATCTTGTATCTACCTACCACTTCAGCATTTTATTAAAAATAATAATAATAAAGAGAGAAATGTGGTATCCACATATAAATCAAGTATAAAAACCAAATGAGCATTCATATTTGAACTGACTGTTTAGAGTTCATAATGCATGAGCAAAACCGAAAGTTTCTGTGATGACTGCCCTTGTACTGTTCACTATGTAACTTATTCATTATGTAAGAATTTGTTCTACATGTGAAAACTTGTTTGTTATGCCTCAGAAGATTGGAGACTGACAAAAATTAGGCTTGGGGTGGATTAATGATTGTGCATTGAGCATTGACTCCCCTATACAGAATTTTATTGTCGTTAACAACCATTTGATCAATAAATATGAGAGATGCCCTCACAAAAAAAAAAAAAAAAAAGGACAGACTTCCAATGGTAAAATAAAAACCGGGATGTAATGTATAGCATAAGGAATATAGTCAAGATATTGTAACAGCCTGGTAGGGTGATAGCTGTAACCTAGAATTATGTATATAAATGTTCTACCACTGTGTTGTACACTTGAAACTCATGTAATGTAATCCTGTGTGTCAACTACCCTTCAATAAAAAATAATTATTTAAAAAAAAAAAAAAAAAGTTACAGGAAGAAAAATGCCAGTAATAGAATAAAGATAATACTCAAAATCTCTTGGAAAATGGACTACAGATGTAAAGGATAAAGAAAAATAGGCTTTGCAGATGCTTTAAGAGAATAAGCAACAATAATAATGGAACTCACAAGGTACAAGAGCAGGGAAAATGGTTAAGATTGCCAAGAGAAATTAAGGGGAGGAAAAACACGGCAGGCAAGTGCTAGAGATTTCCTCACATCATTTGTGGACCTCTTGATTTCCCTGCAACAAAATGTGTGAAAGCTAGGTTTCCAGAGGGCCTTTCTACAGCCATCAAAAAAGGAAGAAAAAACATTTTACTAAGGTTGTGGACTTTAAATAGCACAGTTTAGGTGTGGTTCAATACTCAAAATGACCACAACTAATACAGTCAAAACATACCACTTGGACCCATCCAAATTAAACATTTATAAATTAACTATAATTATTAATCCCAGGTTGACTTCCCTTTGCCACCCAGATGTTTCTGGATTTACCAGTGTGCATTTTCAAAAAACTACTTTAAATTTAGCTTATGAATAACATAATTAGAAGCCAATTTTAATAAAAAGATCAAAAAAATTTTGGATTACCACCACTCTTGGATTATACTGATCTTCCCCACATTTGATGTAAGACTAGTACCTCAATGAACTAAAACTGGTTCTCTCTGGGGGCTGACTAGCTCATCTGTCAATTTCTTTAGCAAAACGTTACAACAGGAAAGAATTCCTCACTTGCAGTAATTGGCCAGGATGGAGAGATCCCAGAAAAGGAGATGTATGGCAGTAAACAGTTTCTCTATATTTACAATCAGGGGCTCCAGGGTCTTTTTCAGGTTTCTATAAGGAACACAGCAGACTCACTTATTATCATGGAATATAATCAATAAACCTACACAAAATATTCCACAAGCATGACTGACACTTTACTAGTATTACTACCTCTAAGATACCATTCCTTTCTTCCAAGAAATCTATAGTATAACAAAGACAAATACACATTTACAGATTATCACTGGACATCTGACTAGCTATATTAACAACAAAGATCTTCTGAATAGACTCACCCGCTTATAGTAATTTTTTATCTTGGTTGCCATTCCAACCTGCATCATTAATGGTCCATTTTCCTCACTGTATTCTGAAGAATAAGATCTCCATCTTTGCCTGTGAGGTCCTGAGGTGTGCGCATAAAAAACATTTCTCCACCATCTGAAGCTTGCCTCTCCTGTTCTCTCATCTGCCCAGAACAAGGAGAATATAGTCCACCTCCTGATAGGGTAACTGAAACTACAGACTGATGCTGTTCATTCTGAGACACTGACACCAAACACTACCTCAACTTGCCTTTTCTTTCATTTCATCATAAAAATTTTGAAACTTTATAATAAAGCTAAAACTATGAACACTTATCATCTCATCTCACCACCTAGATGTAACTATTTATATTTTGCTGTATTTGTTTTATCTATAACAATCTCCTATGGATTCTGCAGAACCATTTCTGAAAATTGCAGTCATCAGAGCACTTCAGCCATGAAGTAATCTTGCTCGCATCTCCTAAAATTAAGGACAGTCTCCTAAATAACCACAGTAACATTCTATGACAACTAGGAAAGTAAATAATTCCCCAATATCACCTAATATCCAGTGCATTTCCCCAATTTGTACTCCAATGTTATTTATGGCTGTTTCTTTCTAACCAGGATTCAATCATACCTTAGCCTTCTTTTTGATGTGCTTTAGCAAGGGCTGGACTGAATGAGGAGCTGGCTCAGATAGTGCCTCAAAGGAATACTTCTTCAGAAGTGGGCGATGGAACTGCTGGATTTTGATGGGCCCCATGTGGGTGGGAAAGAAGGGCTGCTGTAACTCCACAGCTGGATTGAGTGCTAAGGCAAGAGATACAAAAGTTCTAATTAAATACTCACTCTAGCTTAGGCAAGATTAACCCCTATTCTCCAGCAGAACAAAGCAGTGATTCCCATCCACCACAGAAAAAAATGCTTTTACCTGGATAATATTTCCTCCAAAAGTGCCTCTTAGACCCTGTTGCTTGGGGTAGTAATATTCATCATTGGAGAGATTCCATGGATCTTTCACTTCTGGCTGACACATGTTCGAAATGACAGGTCGTCAAACAAGCCTTAGTCAGACTACCCTTCTCCATTACCTTTCTTTGTTCTAAACACTAAGTCCCTTTTCCCTTCACAGACCTGCTGTGGTTCCTCCTTGATGACACCTGTTTTCCTTAAGAGAATTCAACTTTTCTTCAGAGATGATTCCTTCTTATTCTCCTTACAGAAGGAGTTAGAGGTGGCTTCTTCCTTCTCATCAGGAATTTCTAAGGATGAAATAAAAATCACTCTGGAGGTGCTATCCCTAAGATTCACCTTTCCTCCCAGTACCTTTGTACTTCCTAACCAGGTATCTCATCCCACTCCAAACCACTTCTGGTCCATGATTCACTCTCACCAAACACACTCAGGACATCTCAAAGGTACTACTTTCCAACTTTCCTACATTACAAATTTTCCCTAAATGATACACAAATATTAGAAATTAACAGCCACCGTTTATTCTCTCAAACTGCTACAGAGAAGATTCTAGTCATGACCTGCCCATTTTCTCCTGCCTCTTGACATTAACAGCAAGCTGTCAATTATAAAACTGGCCGTACAGTACCACACCCAAAATGAGATTCTCATCATTGGGATCAGGTGTCAAAAAAGGAGGCTCCAAAAGTCAGGGCATGGCCTGGGCATCCCAAATGATATTGACCTCCCAGTGTCCATATATCAGCTCCTCATTGTCAGTGGGGAAAATGGAATACCAAGGCTTGTCATCACCCAGGGTGGCTGCAAAACCTAGTCAAAAAAGGAAGAAAAACTCAGCAATAGACAAAACACTTATGCCCCTTTCAATCATGATTTGAGCAGAGGGAAAAGGAACAAATGTTAGAAGAATTACTTATGTGGCTACTGAAAAGAAACCTACTGGAAACAGTGTATTTCTCACTTTAAAAAATGCTGCAGAAAAATGCTCCTTGCAATAACTTTAATGAGTCAAAATTTAAACAGCCATATATTTAATAAGGAATCAATTAAATTTTGGTAATAAATGATATGGCAAAATATGGTAACAATAAATGGTAGTAAAATATATTAAAAATACAATTATTGTTGTAGTCTATAAAATCATCCATGTAAGAATACTGTGCAACAAATAAAGTGTGTGAGGAAGGAAAAAAATAATTTCTTAGATTTAAAAATTAAGACATTTTTGTTTTTCTTCCAAATTATATATGTAATCCATGTTAACTGAAAATCTGGAAAATACAGAAAGGTATAAAGAAAACTGAAGCTATCTGTGATCTTACAAACCAGAATAACCACTTTGACACCCATAGTGTATTTGCTTTTAGTCAGCTATCTGTGATCTTACAAACCAGAATAACCACTTTGACACCAATACTGTATTTGCTTTTAGTCAGCTTTGTGTGTTTATATAGAGTGCTTTTCTTCCCCACTTACACAAGCAGGGTATCAAGTATGCCACTTCACATGCTTTTTGTTTAAAATGAGTTTCCCATGTCATTAAACATTTATGAAGAACTTAGAACATAGAATACTTAGTTAAAAACTGTATCTGTAGAGATGAGCCCAGCTACTACATACACACACACAAGACAGAAAACTGAAAACAAAGTATATAAAAAAGTTAATAGTCAATACTCTTTGGATGGTAGGATGACCAGGGACTTTTGACAACATATTTTCCAAGTTTTCTACACTAAGTATTAATATACCTTTTTTGGCATGTTTAAAGAGAAAGAAGGCAAATTCTGAATGATAAAGATAAAGGAGTTTTGGAAACAAAGTGAACCATATAAAGGATTATTATAGCTCAGAAAGATCTTTAATTTCAAAATGTTTTTCACATTCTTCTAATGAGAATCTCAGCTCATTAATAACAGTGCAAAAAAAAATTTATTACAGACTAGAATCAGGGCTCAGATCCAAACCATTTCACTGCCCTCACTCAGCAGCAGCAAAGATTACAGCTAAGCCCAATTAGGATGACTGAGATGGAGGGCAGTGTGCTGGACACAGCCAGCATAGAAACAAACCTTGCTTAACGTTATAAGCCATGGCATTCGGCATCATGCTGGAAGAAGCCAGCCTGCCAGGCTTGCACACTGAGGTTTTGTCCCTTTGGGTTTGACATCCTCTCCATCCCAGATGATATCATCCACCCAATGCAGCTGTGTCACCATCAGGAAGTTTTCATCAGCCAGAAGATCAGTGTCATCGCTTTCCTCAAGCTTCCTAAAGTCCTGCATAAGTACAGAAGGGACAACAAATCCCTGAATGGTCACTGGTCAAAGTTTTCACCCCAAATCCCATATTACATACATCACATGTTGTTCTTGACTTGAGAGAACCACTCAATAATGGAGGACCACTCCTAGTATGGCACAGCACTCATTTCACAATTAAAATCCTTACAATGGGACCTAGATGCCAGGGTGATACACCTTAAGAGACAAAAGGCTTAGACACCCACATCTTTCACCAATGAAACCCTGCCCATTATCTTCCTAATTGGAAAGTAAAATAAAACTGATAGGGCCCTGGGCACATTGATTCCATTCTTACATACTAGTGTTGCTTACCTCCATCATTCTATTTTTTATCACAGGTTCATGTTCCATCTTTCTCAGTTTCATGCCATAGTCAAACCCACTGCCATC
The DNA here is from genome assembly GCF_030020395.1 of Manis pentadactyla. Lineage (NCBI taxonomy): Eukaryota > Metazoa > Chordata > Mammalia > Pholidota > Manidae > Manis > Manis pentadactyla. The sequence goes on from NC_080039.1 coordinate 29,692,778, forward strand.
TTCAGGGACACCCAGCATATCATACCACAGTCGGGCAGGCCCGTAACACCACTCAGCCACTTTTGGTTTGATATCTGTCACTTTATCTATATCTCCAGTTGACTGGGAAAATTTGGACTCCACAGGAGCCATCATCGTGATCTGTAACAAAACAAAGTAGTGGAAGGGGAAGAGGATTTCCTGATCCCAGATGTCCTAAGAATATAGGCAGGTGAGCAAGTTAAAAGAGCCATAAGGATGATTCTTGAATAGAACTGGAGTTAGAATATAAACAACAGAGGTATATCATGGCACACCGTGCTTATCATTCAAACTCTCCTATTCTCCAGTTTACATATCACCATCTTCCAGCCCCCAGTACTTTTTTATTACAAAAAGGAAGGAATAGCCACTGGAACTGAACTCATGATTACTTGTAATCACCACAGTACTCTGCCTACTAAGGTGTTATTTCTAATTTAGACATATGCCAGGGGGAACTCATTTGTTCCCCTCCTAGGTCTTAATCGCAGGTCCCTAATGTCTACTTCATCACCAGAGAGACACTGCTTTGTAGGTGGTGGTGGAGCATAGTCATAGTTCCACAAAGACTTCTGGTTGGTTTCTGATTCTACTGAGCACTCCACCTCCTGGATCTGCTCTTCTTGTATCAGATCATGGTGCTTCTTTTTCCTCTTTCTCCGAGCACTCTGCCAAACAGATGGGACGTTCTTCCCTGGCCCAAAAAGACGTAGGAAGCGTAACACCTAGCACACAGAACACATTACTGCATCAGAAACTCAAACGCCAGATACAAAAACAGCAACATCTGGGTCTGGAAACTTTGAGGGGTCTACTCAACTGTAGAGAAGAGATCAAGGAGTGCTAAACTCAGATTTATAACCTCATCCAAAAAATCAAAGAAAGAAGTATTCCTTAGTAATTTGGACTAATTCTTCTAAGACAACAAGAACGATTTCTAATGAGAACTATATAAATCACATGTGCTATCAATGCATGCAACTTAAAAAAAGACTTACTATAATGTCCTCGGATAAGGACACCTTTAGATTTTAAGAATAAGGAAGCCATTCTATATTTAGTACCTTGACAACAGATCTCAGTATTTAGAAGGAGTCAGTGGTTTGCAATGTGGGCATTTTCCACAGAAAGTACCTTTCCAGATCGAAATTCTGGGAAAAGTTCTGTGACACTTGGGAACAGCTTGGTGGCATCATACTGCATAATCCCAGCCAATGGTAGGGTCAGTTTTCTGTTCTCAGATTCTGCCTGTGTTACTTCCTGAGGTCCTATCTCAATTTCTGAGTCAGAGGAACTACTGAAGTCCACTTTCTCTGAGGCCAAAGAGGAAGGGGCAATGATGGAGGGCAAAATGATGCCTTCTCCATCCTCAGACACTGCAACAAGGAAGAGAAACCCCTTTGGCATACAGGTGTGAGCATTATTTCCTCAAATTCAGCCAACAACCCCCAATCTACGCTTATATGCATGGCTCAGTGGCAGGGGATATAGTTCCAAGAACCCAGATTACTAGAATGCAACCCAAAACACTCATTCCAATTCATTATCTTCCACTATCCCCAACTCACCTTGTACCTGGTACCCTAGGGTTGTGATGAAAGAGAACAAACACTATTACTACATTTACTACTTCCTGTAAATATATTAGGTTAAATGAATGTGCCCAAAATTATACATTTTTACATCAGTCAGCCCTTATCATATTTGGTTCAGAGACCCATGAGGTGAAGAATTTTTTTAAGGCCATAGGATAACAATGAAGTTATTTAGCATAAAATAAGATCTATGACATAAAATTATAGCTGCTGTTTAGCCCACAGACTAAAAAGGAAATGGCTTAAAATTCTAATAGAAGTAGCTTAGGTTAACATAAGCATCAAAATACAGGAGATCAAAGACACTGCTCTTCCCCAAATTCTAGCATAGGACAGGGTTACTACTATTGCAGACTGAGGAAGAGGTGAGATGATCAATGAGGACTCCGCCTTTGTAATCTCTGAATCTGGCTATTGGCTCTATATGATTTATACACATTCTAGAGTGCCTTCCCCATTTAATTTATTTTAAAGAGAATCATCTAAACGGGTAGTTTCCAAATACCAGTACCCAAATGAGTTGCATCAGAAATTACTTTGGGATACTGTACTTTTTGAAATTCCTGAGCTCTATCCCACATCTTCTGAATTAAGACTCTCCAGGGATGAAGAGTCAGAAATCCGTATTTTTTTAAAGACCTGGGGTGATTCTGATGGGTAGCCAGATTTGAGTACCACTGACTAGTTTAAACTACCTCTTCTTGAGTGCATGTTAAGATATTGCTGCCACATGTTTTAAAAGTAAATCTTACCTTTAATAGAGAAATTTGTATCCTGTCCTAGCAGCTTAATAGCCCCCTAGGTGCACACCAAAAATCTGGACTTTTGAATCAAACTTGCTCCGTCAATAAAAACAAACTACCTACCACAGGTAATAGCATTTTGGTCTTTATCCTTCTTCATAGGTCCTGAGGGTGGAGGTGGAGGAGGCATCAACTTGCAATCTATGTCTTCACAACCAGCATCATAGTCATCTACATCATAATCTAATAATACCAAAAAGGTAAGCACAGTATTCAGAATGTCACACAACAGTCTGGTGCTCCCTCTTCACTCAAGAATTTAAAGCACCAAATGAAGCTCTATGCAGATCCCTAAGAACACACAGGGAAGATGCACCTTCCACCTTCAGAAGGAAATGACATCAACAAATGCTGTTCCACTATGTATACATCATACAGGAACTTAGGGAGTTCCCAAAAACTGTTTAAAAACCTTTGAACCTTGTCCTGATCAAATCTTGCTTTATTTGTTATTTTGCCCTGCTTAATCTTATAATTGAATTTAACATTCTTCTGTCACTTTCCTTGAGACTGGACTTTTTCTTTTCTCACCTCCCAAGTCTGACACATTTCTTGTCCACTTCCTCCAGTTGGTTGTGCTTTTCACTGTCCTTTAGGCACAGGCATCACTCAAGACTTGGTCTTGAACACTCTTTTATTCCTCTATACTTTCCATTTCCTTTCTCAAAAATCACCAAATCTATATGCCTTGCCCTGACTTATCCCCTCTACAATTGTACCATGTTCTTCTACCAAAATACCTTTTCACTCTACATGAAGACAAATGAAAACAACAACTCAACAGCTCAAAACATGTGGGATGCAGCAAAAGCAGTTCTAAGAGGAAAGTACATAGCAATACAGGCTTACTGCAAGAAACAAGAACAATCCCAAATGAATAGTCTAAACTCACAATTAATGAAACAAAAAAAGAACAAATGAGGCCCAAAGTCAGTAGATGGAGGGACATAAAAATAATCAGAGTAGAAATAAATAGAATTGAGAAGAATAAAACAATAGAAAGAATCAATGAAACCAGGAACTGGTTCTTTGAGAATATTACCAAACAGATAAAACCGTAGCCACATTTATCAAGAAAAAAATAGAGACTGCACACACATAAACCAAATCAGAAATGAGAAACAAAAAATCACTATGGACACCTCATAAATACAACATATTATTAGAGAATACTATGAAAAATTATATGCTAACAAACTGGATAACCTAAAAAATTGGACAACTTTCTAGAAAAATACAACCTTCCAAAGCTGACCCAGAATGAAACAGAAAATCTGAACAGACCAATTACCAGCACAAAATTAAACTGGTAATCAAAAACCTACCTAAGAACAAAACCCCTACACCACTGAATTTTATCAAATGTTTAGAGAAGAACTAATACCCATCGTCCTTAAGGTTTTCCAAAAAGTAGAAGAGGAGGGAATACTTCCAAACTCCATCTGTAAGGCCAGCTTCACTCTAATACCAATACCAGAAGAAGACACCACAAAAAAAGAAAGATATAGACCAATATCCCTGATGAACATAAATGCAAAAATACTCCACAAAGATATCAGCAAACCAAATTCAAAAATACATAAAAAGATCGTCCATCATGAGCAAGCGGGATTTCTTCCAGGGATGCACGGATGGCACAATATAAAAAATTCATTAACATTGTACACATCAACAAAAGAAGGGCAAAATTCACATGATCATTTCAATAGATGCTTAAAAAGCATTCAACATAATTCAACATCCATTCATGATAAAAACTCTCAGCCAAAAGGGTATAGAAAGCAAGTACCTCAACATAATGAAGTCCATATATGACAAACCCATAGCCAATATCATACTTAATAGTGAAGAGCTGAAAGCTTCTCCTCTAAGATCGAGAACAAGACAAGGATGCCCACTCTTCCCACTTTTATTCAACATAGCACTGGAGGTCCTAGCCACAGCAATCAGACAACAAAGAAATAAAAGTCATCTAGATTGGTAAAGAGGAAATTAAACTGTCACTGTATGTAGATGATATGATACTGCACATAAAATCCTAAAGACTCCACCAAAAAACTACTATGACCAATAACTGAATGCAGCAAAGTTGCAGGACACAAAATTAATACACAGAAATCCGTGGCATTCCTATCTACTAACAATGAACTAGTAGAAAGAGAAATCAAGAAAACAACTCTACTTACAATTGTATCAAAAGGAATAATATACCTAGGAATAAACCTAACCAAGGAGATCAAAGACCTATATCCTGAAAACTACAAGACACTCATTGAGAGAAATTAAAGACACCAATAAATGGAAATATATACCATGTGCATGGATAGGAAGAATTAATGTTGTTAAAATGGCCATCCTACCTAAAGGAATCTACAGATTCAACTCAATCCCTACCAAAATACCAATAGTATTCTTCAAAGAAGTAGACCAAATAGTTCTAAAATTCATATGGAAGCACAAAAGAGCCCTAAAAGCCAAAACAATACTGAGAAGGAAGACCAAAGTAGGGGGGATTACGCTCCCTAACTTCAAGCTCTACTACAGAGCCACAATAATCAGGACAATTTGGAACTCACACAAGAACAAACCCATAGCCACACATATATTGCTAATTAATATACAATAAAGGAGCTGCCTATATACAATAGGGAAATGACAGCCTCTTCAACAACTGGTGTTGGCAAAACTGGACAGCTACATTTAAGAGAATGAAACTGGATTACTGTCTAACTCCATATACAAAGATAACCCAAATGGATCAAAGACCTGAATGTAAGACATGAAACCATAAAATTCAGAAGTAAACATAGACAAAATCTCTTGAACATTAACATGAGCAATTTTTTCCTGAACACATCTCTTGAGCAAGAGAAACAAAATCAAAAATGAAAAAGTGGAAGTTCATCAAAACAAAAGCTTCAGTACAGCAAAGGACACCAGCAGCAGAACAACAAGACATCCTACAATACGGGAGAATATATTCATAAATGACTTATCAGACAAGGGGTTAACATAAAAAATATATAAAGAACTCACATGCCTCAACACCCAAAAAAACAAATAACCTGATTAAAAAATGGGCAGAGGATCTGAACAGACACATCTCCATAGAAGAAATTCAAATGGCTAATAGGTACTTGAAAAGAAACTCCAGATGGCTAATCATCAGGGAAACACAAATTAAAACCACAATGAGATATCATCTCACACCAGTTAGGATGGCCAACATCCATAAGACAAAAATAAATACTGGCAAGGGTGCACAGGACAAGCACAGAGTTTTAAAGGCAGCTAGAGAGAGGACAAAGGTCACCTACAAAGGAAAACCCATCAGGCTATCATCAGACTTCTCAACAGAAAACCTTACAGGCCAGAAAAGAATGGCATTGTATATTCAATACAATGAAACAGAAGGGCCTTGAACCAAGGATACCGTATCCAGCACAATTATCCTTTAAATATGAAGGAGGGTTTAACAGTTCCCAAACAAGTAAAAGTTGAGGGAATTTGCCTCCCAAAAAACAACCCTACAGGGTATTTTAGATGGATTGCTCTAGATGGGAGCACTCCTAAGCCTAAACAGATGTCACCAGAGAAAATAAAATCACAGCAAAGAAAGCAGACCAACCAAATACTAACTAAAGGCAAAAATAAAATCAACTACTCACAAAAGCAGTCAAAGGAACACAAAAGGTCACAGAATAAAACACCCAACATAAAAAGAATGGAGAAGGAGGAATAAGAAGGGAGAGAAAAAAATAAACATCAGACAGTGTTTATAACAGCTCAATAAGCAAGGTAAGTTAGACAGTAAGATAGTAAAAAAGCTAACCTTGAACATTTGGTAAACACGAATCTAAAGCCTGCAATGTCAAAAACATATATCTTTCAAAAATTACCCTAAATGTAAATGGACTGAATGCACCAATCAAAAGACAAAGAGTAATAGAATGGATAAAAAAGCAAGACCCATCCATATGCTGTTTACAAGAGTCACCTCAAACCCAAAGACACGCACAGACTAAAAGTCAAGGGATGGAAATGTAGGGGCCGGCCTACGGCCGAGGCTGAGTCCCACTAGAGCTGACCACCGCCCTTCCACTGTAGCTGACCAACGCCCCAAGATGGCGTCCGCTTCCTGGGCGCCACCCTTCCTGGTTTGGTGGCATTAGCATAAGGAAGTTGCTCCTATAGGCTTGCCCCATGCTTCCGCGCTCGTGCTCAACTCATGCAGAAGGCATGCTACCAATCAGCTTAAAGGTCACGCATGATCTTGATCACCATAGGCCAGCTTCCTTTATATAAGGCATAAGCAGGAAAGAGAAGGAGACTGTCTCTCTCCTCTCATTCTTCCTCTCACTCGCTCCCTCCGGCTGTTGCTTCTTCTCACTCACCTTCTACCGACCTTCCGAGCAACAATAAAGAACTGAAGTGAACCAGGTCTGTGTACATATCGCTGTTGTCACCGCCACAAGGAGCAAACGCGATATGGAAAAAAAGATATTCCTTGCAAACAACAGAGAGAAAAACGCAGGTGTTGCAGTACTTGTATCAGACAAAGTCAGACTTCAAAATAAAGAAAGTAACAAGAGATAAAGAAGGACATTACATAAGGATAAACAGGTCTGTCCAATAGGAGGATATAACCATTATAAATATATATATGCACCGAATACAGGAGCATCAGCATATGTGAAACAAATAGTAACAGAATTAAAGGAGGAAATAGAAAGCAATGCATTCATTTTAGGAGACTTCAACACACCATTCACTCCAAAGGACAGATCCACCAGACAGAAAATAAGTAAGGACAAAGAGGCCCTGAGCAACACACTAGAAATGATGGAACTAATAGACATCTACAGAACTCTATATCCAAAAGCAACAGTATAGACATTCTTCTCAAGTGCACATGGAACACTCTCCAAAATAGACCACATACTAGGTCACAAAAAGAGCCTCAGTAAATTCAAAAAGGTTGAAATACTACCAACTAACTTTTCAGACCACAAAGGTATAAAACTAGAAATAAATTGTACAAAGAAAACAAAAAGGATCACTAACATATGGATGCTTAACATGCTCATAAATAATGGATCAATGACCAACTTAAATTGAAGAAAAAGCAATATATGGAAACAAATGACAACAACAACACAAAGCCCCACTTTCTGTGGGACGCAGTGAAAGCAGTCTTAAAAGGAAAGTATATAAAAATCCAGACAAATTTAAAGAAGGAAGATCAAGCCCAAAAGAATAGACTAAAGTCACAATTATCGATATGGGAAAAAGAACAAATGAGGCCTAAAGTCAGCAGACGGAGGGACATAATTAAGATCAGAGAAGAAATAAATAAAATTGAGAATAAAACAATAGCAAAAATCAATGAATACAAGAGCTGGTTCTTTGAGAAAATAAACAAAATAGATAAGCTTCTAGCCAGACTTATTAAGAGAAAAAGAGAATCAGCACACATCTATAGAATCAGAAACGAGAAAGGAAAAATCATGGCAGACAATACAGAAATACAAAGAATTATTAGAGAATACTATGAAAACCTTTATGCTAACAAGCTGGAAAATCAAGAAGAAATGGATAGCTTCTTAGAAAAACACAACCTTCCAAGACAGACCCAGAAAGAAACAGAAAATCTTAACAGACCAATTACCAGCAGCAAAATTGAAGTGGTAATCAGAAAACTACCAAAGAACAAAACCCCCGGGCCAGAAGGATTTACCTCGGAATTTTATCAGACATACAACCCATTCTCCTAAAAGTTTTCCAAAAAATAAAAGAGAGGGAATACTTCCAAACTCATTCTATGAAGCCAGCATCACTCTAAAACCATACCACACAAAGACCCCACCAAAAAAGAAAATTACAGACCAATATTCCTGATGAACAAAAATGCAAAAATACTCAACACAATATAAGCAAACCGAATTAAAAAATATATCAAGAGAATCATATACCATGACCAAGAGGGATTCATCCCATGGATGCAAGGATGTACAACATTAAAAAATCCATCAACATCATCCACCACATCAACAAAAAAAGGACAAAAACCACATGATCATCTCCATAGGTGCTGAAAAAGCATTTGACAAAATTCAACATCCATTCATGATAAAAACTCTCAGCAAAATGGGAATAGAGGGCAAGTACCTCAACATAATACAGGCCATATATGATAAACCCACAGCTAACATCATACTGAACAGCGAGAAGCTGAAAGCTTTTCCTCTGAGATCAGGAACAAGACAGGGATGCCCACTCTCCCCACTGTCATTCAACATAGTACTGGAGGTCCTAGCCACTGCAATCAGACAAAACAAAGAAATACAGGGTATCCAGACTGGTAAAGAAAAGTTAAATTGTCGCTATTTGCAGATGACATGATATTGTACAAAAAAACGCTAAAGATTCCACTCCAAAACCACTAGAACTAATATTGGAATTCAGCAATGTTGCAGGATACAAAATTCACACACAGAAATCTATGGCATTTTTATACACTAACAATGAATTAATAGAGAAATCAGGAAAACAATTGCATTCACAATGGCATCAAAAAGAATAAAATACCTAGGAATAAACCTAACCAAGGAAGTGAAAGACCTATACCCTGAAAACTACAGGACACTCTAACATGAAATGAAAGAAGACACTAACTAACAAATGGAAACTCATCCCATGCTCTTGGATAGGAAGAATTAATAGAGTCAAAAATGGCCGTCTACCCAAAGCAATATACAGAGTTGATGCAATCCCCATCAAATTACCAACAACATTCTTCAATGAACTGGAACAAATAGTTCCAGAATTCATACAGAACCACAAAAGACCCCAAATAGCTTAAGCAACCATGAGAAGGAAGAACAAAGTGGGGGGAATCTCGTTCCCCAACTTCAAGCTCTACTACAAAGCCACAGTAATCAGGACACTTTGGTACTGGCACAAAAACAGAGCCACTAACCTGTGGAACAGAATAGAAACTCCAGACATTAACCCAAACATATATCATCAATTAATATATGATAAAGGTACCATGGATATACAATGGGGAAACGACAGCCTCTTCAACAGTTGGTGCAGGCAAAACTGGACAGCTACATGTAAGAGAATGAAACTGGATCACTGTCTAACCCCATACACAAAAGTAACGTGAAAATGGATCAAAGACATGAATGTATAAGTCATAAAAAAATAAAACTCTTAGAAAAAACATAGGCAAAAATCTCTTAGACACAAACATGAGCAAATTCTTCATGAACATATCTCCCCAGGCAAGGGAAACAAAAGCAAAAATGAACAAGTGGGACCATATCAAGCTGAAAAGCTTCTGTACAGCAAAGGACACCATCAAGAGAACACAAAGGCATCCTACAGTATGGGAGAATATATTCATAAATGACAGATCCGATAAAGGATTGACATCCAAAATATATAAATAGCTCATGCATCTCAACAAACAAAAGGCAAATAATCCAATTAAATATTGGCAAAAGATCTGAACAGACACATCTCCAAAGAAGAAATTCAGATGGCCAACAGACACATGAAAAGGTGCTCCACATTGCTAATCATCACAGAAATGCAAGATAAAACCACAATGAGGTATCACCTCACACCAGTAAAGATAGCCACCACCCAAAATACAAAGAACAACAAATGTTGGCGAGGTTGTAGAGAAAGGGGCACTGCTGGTGGGAATGTAAATTAGTTCAACCACTGTGGAAAGCAATATGGAGGTTCCTCAAAAAGCTCAAAATAGAAATACCATTTGACCCAGAAATTCCACTTCTAAGAATTTACCCTAATACAGTAACCCAGTTTGTAAAAGACAGATGCACCCCTATGTTTATGGCAGCACTATTTACAATAGCTAAGAAATGGAAGTAACCTAAGTGTACATCAGTAGATGACTGGATAAAGAAGATGTGGTATACATACACAATGGAATATTATAGAAAAAATATTCCACATAGAAGAACATTAAGAAGAAAACAAATCCTACCATTTGTAACAACACGAATGGGGCTAGAGGATATTATGCTCAGTGAAATTATCCAAGTGGAAAAACACAAGTACCAAATGATTTCACTCTAATGTGGAGTATAAAAACAGAAAAACTGAAGGAACAAAACAGCAGCAGATTCACAGAATTCAAGAATGGACTAACACTTGCCAAAGGGAAAGGGACTGGGGAGGATGGGTGGGAAGGGAGGGATAAGGGCGGGAAAAAGAAAGGGGGCATTACGATTAACATTAACATGTATAATGTCGAGGGAGGCACAGGGAGGGCTCTGCTACCCAGAGAAGACAAGTAGTTATTCTACAGCATCTTAGTATGCTGATGGACAGTGACTGTAATGGGGTTTTGTTGGGGGGACTTGGTGAAGAGGGAAGCCTAGTAAACATAATGTTCTTCATGTAATTGTAGATTAATGATACTAAAATAAAAAATAATCAAAACAAATAAATAACCTTGTCACTCAGATATGCAATTGCATATCACTGAAATATTCTTTTAAATTACTTTTTCTTACTATCAATACCACTTCTATCCTCATTTTCCCAACCTATGATTTTAATCGCCTGTCTCCTTCATCAATTTCTTACCCCTCAAACACACTTTTCCTATTTCCAAGAAGCTGCTATCAAATTCTTCTACCCTGGGGTCTTGCTATTTGGCAGTATGTTTTCCACTCCTTTCAAGAAAACCCGCTGGTCAATTCCCCCCACACTATTCTATCTCCAAACATTTTAGACAAGCCATGTCTCCAAACCAAACGCTCTGCTGCCTCTTCTCCATCAAACCTTGTCTTTCAATACTTTGGTCAATACTCACCTCCATGAAGCATTTTCTAATAAGTTCCATGCAATTCCAGTTATTCCAAAGAAGCACCCATATAAATCAGGCAATGGGAAGGGGCCAATGCCAGGGAAGGAGGAAGCTAAGGGCAGAGACAAAGGTACCCTCAGAGGTCAAGAGAACTCAGAATAGAGATTTATCAAATTTAGCATTCTCCTTTCCTAGGTGTTCAGCTCATAAAACCCAACAGGAAACCACCACTATGCTCTTCTGTATCATCCCTAGAGAAATAAACCTAAACCTGAAATTAAAACATTCCCTAAAAATCAGAGCTACTACGACCTCCTCCTTAGCCTCAGTCAGGGGGCTCAAAACAATCGTTATGCTACTTTTTACTTAGCTATTCTGGCAGGCTTTCAAAACTAAATATAACACTCCATACAGAACTATGAGCTTTTAGCTGATTTCTGTCTTCTTCTTAGGAGTAATTATGCTTTGCATTGTCTACACCATCTTCCCTAATTTCCCTGTGAAGGTAAGACCTGTATCTTCTATTTTTCTGAGTTACTTCTTGTGTATGTAGTACAATTTATCTCTTTATATAGGAAGCACTCAAATCCATTAACTGACCCTGAAATGTAATTCAAAAAGGTGGACAACAAATAAACAACCTCATATAAAAGTTTCAAGCAGTGACAGGTAGCAAAGGGCAGTGGAAAGAGTGGACTATGGACTATGATGGTAGTTCTAGGTTCCAGACCATGGAACTGAGTTCAGGATCAGAAAATGGATTTTATTATCTTTGTTCCATACTGTCTTTTAGTTACACAGCACATATCATGTATTCCAAAAGTGTCTAATGCACTGAGTTGTTGAATTATTCAAGGTTGCAGCTAGCTGACTATAGAACTTTTAATAAAGTTCCACATTATTAAAGTTCTCTCAAGTTCAAGTTTTCCTTATCTATGATGAGGTGAAAAGAAAATAATCACTAAGACCCCCTCCAGTTCTGACATTCTGATTCTATAATGTAGTACCTTACACCCAGGAGAAAAACCTATGGTGTGTGCATGCATTAACTACACTGTCAGCATAGAGCTGGTGAGTGATTAACAGAAGATGAGCCAATAAATGGGTGTGCTTGTTTATGTGATCATACATATTAATCCTCCTTGAATTACCAATTGCTTGAGGGAAAAGACTGAGTTTAAATTGCATCTACAACAATGCTATGAACACGGTAGGTACTCAAATACTGGACAGTAAGGAAGAAAGCATTATCATCCTTACTTGGCATTCACCACAAGTTTGGAAATAATCAGTATGAGGAATAAAAGCCTGAGTATGGTAACACTGCCTCGGAACACGAGAGGAGAGTAGCTACTTGGAACTGAGCTGACAAAGGGAGAGAAGCAGAGCAAAGGCACAGAGAGCAGGAACAATGGCAGAAAGCACACAAAGAAAGAAACAAACAAACTGGACTATACAGTGGGATAATATACTGGTATGCTCTACAGAGGACACCAAACAATCACCTGAGTTGCAAAGGGGCTGCAAGCTCCCCATTGTCTGCTGACACCTTTGGCTTTCGTCTTCCGCTACCTCATTGATGTCTGAAGAGTTCACAGCATCTTCTGTACTCCTGATCTAGCCTATGAATTAAAAAAAGGCAGGGGGGAGTATATGTCAACAAATAGCAAATAACTCTCACTCCCTAAGGAAAATCCCATTGAAAAGTACATTTACCCTACGTGGCTAGCCTCCTCCCCACCTTACTCCCCATGACCCAGACTTCACCTTCATCATTTACCAGGGCACCGTCAGTCCCAGTCAGTTCTTCATTTGCGGTGAGTTCAGTGATCAGGCTGCCCAGACCAAAAGTCCCCAAGCCTGCCAGGTGCTTCTTACACTCCTGAAAAAGGGACAGCACCAGCGTCAAAGACAACAACTACACCTAAGCTTCCCATACAAGGCGTATTTCCTGGTCCATGACAAAGCTATAAAATCTGCATGAAAAATGACTCTGCAGTGTGCTAAAAGGAGCTTCACATTCAAGAAGTGAAAAGTAATCTTTCATTAAACTCTTTATTCATCAGGTCTTTATTGACATATTGTGTCCAATTTCATCACCCTACTTTAAAGTAATATAAAGAAATATCAAAAAACCACCACTAAGACTAAATGAATGTAACAGTAGTTCTCAGAATAAAGGCTAAAGCAACAGAGGTTGTTTGGACCAGACAAGGCAAGAACTTTACTGCTAGTTTTTGTGTACTTGTGTGTGCTCCACGGGAGAAGGAATATTGATCATTATTCTCTCCTTGAAAAGATGAACCTTAAACGGAAGGTGAGTTTCGCTTGGCCACAGGCAACGATAGCATGAATGAATGCCAGTGAACACTGGGAAAACTACTTAAGGACGCTGGGCCCAGAAGGGGACTGCCTGCCCCAGATAGTTTGAACATTCACTGTTCTAATAACAGGGAGGTGAGCCATATGATTTGTTGCAGCCTCTGTCCAGTTCTCTTGCTCTACAGCCACCTTAAGTCAGCAATGGCAGAAACGCAGTTTCAGGAATCTCCAAGTAGGTTCTGTAAGATAAATTCTGGCTGAAATAAGAAGGCGAAGAGAGGCAACGAAGGGCCAGGTAGTTTATTTGAACGCAAATTCCCAGGTGATGTTCCGTGGTCTGGCTATCACAGGCTGGGGAAGTCACACCAGGTCAGGGAGGTGCTGGCTTATAAGGGGTTAGAAGGGGGAGGAGTGGGCAAGCTATCTTAGGGGGCATGGAGAGGTATATGACTGGCTAAAGGTGACATAATAGACAACTAGAAACTTTTTTCCTTCCAAGAGGGAGAAGGCTGACATCCGGGTCTTAGTTGGCACATCAGAAGGATGGAATTCAGGAAGAGCTGTCCCCTTTCCATATAAGGCACGGACCTTGGGGTCTGGTCTGTTCTCCTTTTAGGGTATCTCTCTGTTCTGTTTGCATGTCCTTGTTTTTCCTTCCTCCAGACTAACAGGTTCCCATTGCAATAGTCCGAAAGCAACCTCCTTAGGTTAAAAGTGCAATAAATATTTCCTACTGCCTGGTCAGGTGGAACGGTCTGTCCAAAGTCACCCACATCGGCGCCCCTGACCTACGGGGGCTGGTCTACCATCCTGTCTCCTTCTCACACTCATCCACAAAGAAGCCGCCTCTCTCTTACTGCAGAGTCTATGAAGGCAGTATCCACTTCTCATTACTGCGCCCTCTCAGAGAGGACCACTTCCGCCCTCGAATTCTAAACATCCTCTACACTACACTCCAGCTGTCTCCTTAGCCACACCACCCCCAGCCCTAACCCCACGCCCACCCCTCACATCGTCCAAGATGCTTTCCCCCTCCAGCTGCCCAGCTTCACTGATGCTGCCAAAGAGGAAAACGATTAAAGAAAATGGGCCACTTCCCGCAGAAACCTCATCACTGTCCATGTCTGACATAATAGCAGCAGCGCCGAGATCAGCGGAAGCCACCAAAAGCAAATCCCAGCCTGATCCCACAGCCCAGAAATAAAAGCATTAGTCTCCCAGAAGTCACTTACGGACCTCCTTGACCCGTACCAAAAGTGGAATAAAGGAAAAACGAACCGGAAAGACCGGCCCGGCCGTTTTATGAGAAAGTAGAATTGCTTTGACTACTTTACAAACGGATTTTGATTCAACCATAGGCGAGCAGGAGACTGGATATTTGTAAAGAGGTTGGCCAAAGAAGCGGCTCGGTCCCACCCCCTCCAGCTGATCGGTGCACGAGCGGAAATGCTAGTGCCGGATGAGAGCCACAGCTCTTCCCCCAATCCAAAGGAGCTGGCTGGGTCACATGGTCTAGTTCCACGGGTCGCTGTGCTCCGGCGGACAAAAGTAGTAAAAATGCAAGGTTCTCACTTTGTGCTTACTGTTGCTTCGCTCATTCATTCCAAAAAGAAACTGGCCATAGACTGCACTATACCAAAGGTACACTGAGGACCGCACAATGTGTTTCTGATCCCATCTACCCCAAGTCTCTTACCAACCCAGGCTTTCTCCCTACATCAGGACACCTGGGTTTACATCCTGGATCTACCATTTCTTAGCTAGATAATCTTGCAATCTACTCAGCTTCCTGAATTCAGACTTCTCATGTGTGCCACAGAGATAACCATGGTCTCAACATGAGCTTTATTTTAAAAATCACATCAACTAACACACTTAAAGTGGCTAGCTCAAGACCTAACACATAACTGGAATTTTAATAAATGATACTTTCGTACCTGATGGATATGCCTATGTTAATATGAGTACTTTCTAAAGCACTGATGTATATTCCTCTTCATGTTTCTCAAACCTTAATGTATGAAAGAACTGATTATGGGCTTTCATGTGGTGAGTCTGTACGGAACTCAGGAACCTGCACTTAAACCACCATTCCAGGTCCTTTTGATGTGTGTGGCCATAGTGTGGGGTCAGGAAGGCACACGGGAAATTTTCTGTTTCACCAAGGAATAAGAGGGCCCTAAAAGGCAATAATGACCACAGACATGGGCAGGAGCTTTTTTATGTACACACCATTGCCTGCCTCCACAGATCAGCAGCTTTCTGCCTGCCCATTCTCATGCACTGTATGAGGCTCAGTTCTAAACACTGAACCCCAGCTGGCTGGGATGTCCCACTGCTGACTGCATCACCCATGCCGTGTTCCCCATGGCCTGCCCCACCCCAGAGCAGGGTCCTGCCTGATGGGCAAGTCCAGCTCCGTCCAGGCTCATCTCCTCACAGAAGCAGGTCCCATGCCCACCAGCCTCATGTACATTTGCCCCACATTAATGGCATCCTTCATGATGGTGATAAGACTATAATGTGCCTCTGTGAGCATAAAGTAGAGAAAGTATCTCATGCCTGTATTTCCAATATTTTATACAACCTCTGGGACCAATAAGTGGAGGACTTGCCTACCTACCCTTTGCCACAAAAATCAATCTGCTTTATTTATGTGAGTTCCATTTATAGCTACCTCTTCCCTTCTCTTGTAGGTGATGGTTTTTTAAATGGGTTATTGAACTTTTTACCCATTCCTATGATTGATGCTCTCTCTCATCTCAGCTGCCAGCTCTGGGCACTTCTGTTGGCCAATATCTTGTCCAGAGTCAGACAACCTACACTCCCTTCCCAGCTCTAGTGCTTATTTTTGTGACATTGAAGAAACGATTGACCTTCTCAGAACATGTGTGTTCTTATGTACATGTCAGAAATAACATACCACAGACTCATCATAAGGACTAAATAGAGATCTAAGTTCCTCACGGATACCTGGAATATAGTAAATGCTTAATAAATGCTCTTCCTCCTTCCTCTGCACTGGATACAGACCCCCGTTTTACACTGCTTTTATTTCCCACCTCTTAGAACTTCGTTTTCCTCTTAGACTATAAGGAAAGACATCTCACGAGTTAAAATGGAGGGGCAGACTCCCTTCACAACTCCTCTACTCATCTTAGCCCATCTGTTCACCTACACACCAAAGGAAAGAGTATCGCTTCCAAGGGTCTGTGGAAAATCTACTTCTTGCAAAGGGCCCAGCCGAGTGTGCAAAGGGCCCAGCCGAGGGCATTCAGAACTACATGCCCCCACCCCAAAGAAAAACATTAAACTTCCCTTTCTGCAGTAGAGGCTGAAGGAGGACTGCCAACAACAATGATCTGGTGAGGCAGATGGTGTCCTGTTATCAGTCACTTTCTTTCACCCTCCCAGTGGTGTTCCCATTGCCAGAAAGAAACTTTTTTGCCCAAAGAAAGCCACCACTGGAGATACAGCCGGTGGCCACAGAGGGGCACTGTGACAGCTTCCTCCAAGGGTCCTGCTTCCTCATCCTCTTCTTCCCCCACATCACACCCTCCAGGTACTCAATTCTGTTCTGGCCTGGGCAGCCCACTCCCCACCCAAAATCAAACTCCATTCTGGGCTTGGGTTCTGGGATCAAGTGATATTCAGGGTCTACTGACTGAGCTGTTCTTGATTCTTGCTTTCCTGGGCAGCTAATCCAAAGAAAAACAAACAGACAAGAACCAAAAAGTAGGAAGGTCAATTCCTTGCCTGAGGGTCAAGAGAAAGCAGGGTGAGGCCCTCCTTCTCAATTGGGCTGGAGTTAGAACACAGTGCCCAGCCCTGCCTAATACCTCTTCCCACTTACTAAATACTTGTCACAGTTTACAGCAGACACTCACGTTCACCCACACACTGTGCGGTTCATGCAAACAGGACTGCCTGCCTAATTGTAAAAAGAAAAGAGCACATGGCTGAACAGCTGATAGTTATCATTTGTTTACAGGCAGCAAAAGTAGAACTGCAGAGCAGGTAGAGAGGAAACAGCCAACGTGAACCTTCCCACAATTTGAAGTTATGTTAATTCTAACAGAGGTTCCCTTACAGATTCCACATATATACATACATACAGATGGATGGATGGATGGATGGATGATGGACAGGAATAGACACAGAGACATAGAGAAACAGAAAGAGACAGGGATTCTCAGACTGAATGACCCAAACCCCTTTGTTCTTTCCAATGATGTTTACCTTGCCTGAAATGCCCTCCTTTACTCCACGACACACACCCTCAACACGCCAGTCCAGGACTGGGAAGCAGCGAGATGAACACTATGCCAACTTAGAAATAGGATGAAATTCCAGCACTTCTTTCTAAATTACATGATTTCCCTAACTAAAGTCCTGCCCCTCCTCTATTGCTGTTACATTAAATGTCACTGTGAGCTCTGGCCACATCACAGCCTCCCTTCCAGGCCTCTCCCTCCTCTGGACTCCCTTCTACCAGGTGAAGTGGCCACTTTGTTCCAAATGTGCCCCATGTGTGCCACCCTCACATGCACAGTGGTAGGGCCCGCAAATGCATGCCCAGGGGAGCTGCTCACATGGGGCAAGGAGCACATTCTGAAGCCAAGGCACCCGAATTCTGGACACTGGCTTCTTGGTCCCCCACCGGAGGACCTCAGGCACATTACTTAATCTCTGTGCATCTCAGGTTCCTTAGAGTTTATAGACAAGGGGGTAGCAAAAGAATGAACTAGTGGTTACCAAAGGGGAGGGGTGTGGGAGGGTGGGTAGGGAGGGCGGGAGAAGGGGACTGAGCATTATTATGTTTAGTACACATGGTGTGGGGGATCACAGGGAGAAAATTGTATCACAGAGAAGGGACATAGTGGATCTCTGGCATCTTGCTGCACTGATGGACAGTGACTGCATTGGGGTATGGGTGGGGACTTGATAATACAGGCAAATTCAGTAACCATTGTTTTTCATGTGAAACCTTCATAAGAGTCTATATCAATCATATCTTAATAACAATTTTTTTTTAAATAAAAGGGGATGGCAAGCTATGGTTTGTGGGGCAAATACAGCCAGCCAGCCATTTTGTGCAGTTTGTGCGCAAAGAAGAATTTCACATTTTTAAATGGTTAACAAAATCAAAAGAACACAGGACAGTTATATGAAATTCCAAAATTCAATGTCAATAAATACGGTCTTCTTACTGTAATACTGCTGTTCTCATTCATTTACATGTTATCTATGGCTGCTTTCACATTGAAGTCAGAGGTGAATAGTTGAACCAGAGACTGAATGGATTGGAGAGTCCAAAATATTTACTCTCTGTTCACTACAGAACAAGTTTACCTGCCCCTGTTTCAAAACATTTATTGCATTCATGCTCCAAAATGTGCCCATAGACCATTCAAAGAGGATTTAAATTCTTTTACTATTTATATACTATATTGTGTTAAGTTTGATTTTCCCACAATCCAAAAAACACAATGATATATTAAAATGGATCCTTAAATTTCTCACATTCCATCCAGGACTTGGACTACTAAAACATGTTATCTGTTAAACATTACTACTCCAGATACCTTCCTCTGCAAATGCTGGAAGGATGTTTGTAATTGGCTACATTATGGTGATAATGTGGAAATCTCAAAAGAGAAATCAAATAGGGAATTGGTAAAATAACAATGATTTATACCTATTATAAAATAATTAACTGAATGACTAAACAATGGCTAGATAACTGGGAGGCACTTTTTATTTCCCAGAAGAAACTAATGTATGCTTAATCTGCATTAACACATAAGATGAGGAATGATGAAAATTGTTCAAAAAATGTAAAATGATAATGTTGACATTTATTGAACATTTATATGTGACGTACTATTAGTATGACTTTATATTTATTGCCTCAATCTACCACATATGAAATAAGTGGACATACTTTTCCCATTTTAAAAATGAGAGAAACTGTAGTCCCAAGGAGGTAAAAAAACTCCACTGAGCTTATAGCACAAATAAGTGGCAGAACTGGCCTTTTAATCCGGATTCTCTGTCTACACAGTAGACCCTAAGGTGCCTTTATTTTGTGGGTGTGGTAGGAACATGCCCAGGACATGAACACACTTTACTTGGGTTGGGTATGGGGCTATAAATAGCTTTTTAAAAGAAAACAGTGGGCATTTGAGGCTGCTTAGCATGCCTTGAAGATAAATTTCTTTTCTCATTTCAATTAATTATTCTCTTCAGCGTATTAGCCATTTCATCAGTGTGTTTTTTCATTCCTATTAGTTTCTTTATAAAACAAATGATGCCTGATATTTTGAGCAAATGAAATACAGACTGAGGTAACCACAATATTTTGCTCTACAATAAATACACAAATAAATAAATAAATTTAAAAGAGAGAGAAATATAATTACAAAACTAAAGAAAACTATTAATGACAAGACAAGAATATAACACGGGAAGAAAGGAACAGAGAGGAGATATGAAAAACAGCAGATAACAATAAAATGGCAGTAAGTACATATCTATCAATAATCATCTTAAATGAAAATGGACTGAATGAATCAATCACAAGACATTGAGTGGAGAATGGATAAAGAAACAAGAACCATCTATATGCTGCCTACAGGAGATTCATTTCAGATCCAAAGACTTAGACTAAAAGTGAGGGGATGGAAAAAGATATTCCATGTAGATAATAGGGAGAAAAAAGCAGGCATAGCAGTACTTATATCAAACTTTCCAGGAGAAAAAAGAATATACACAACATAAGCAGAATCTGAAGGGAAGAAGGAATAATCACAATGTATGCATTGAAATACAAAAATTTATTAGAAAATACTATGAAAAATTATATGGCAATAAATTGGACAACCTAGAAAAAATGGACAAATTCCTAGAAAAATACATCTTTCCAAGACTGACCCAGGAATAAACAAAAGTCTGAATAGGAAAATTACCATCAATGAAATCAAACTGGTAATCAAAAAGGTCCCCAAAACCAAAACAGCAGGTCCAGATGGCTTCACAGCCAATTTCTACCAAACATTTAACAAAGAGTTGATACCTGTCCTCTTAAACTGTTCCAAAAAATGGAAGAGGGAATACTTGCAAACTCACTCTATACAGCCAGCATCACTCTAATATCAAAACCAGACAAAGCCACCAAAAAGAAAGAAAATTACAGACCAATATCCCTGATGAACATATATGCAAAAATCTACAAAAGTAGAATATTAGCAAACTGAATCCAAAAATATATCAAAAAAGTCATCCATCATGACTAAGGGGGATTTATTCCAGGGATGCAAGGATGGTACACTATTCATAAGTCACTCAACATCACACACCACATAAAGAAAAAAGGATAAAAACCAAAAATAGAAGCTGAAAAAGCATTTGACAGAACTTAACATACATTCATGAAAAAAACTCAAAAAAATGAGTAAGTACTTCAACGTAATAAAGGCCACATATGACAAACCCATAGCCAACATCATACTTAGCAGCAAAAAGCTGAAAGCTTTTCCTCTAAGATCAGGAACAAATATGCCTATTTTCACCAATGTTATATAGCAATAGTCCTGGAGATCTTAGCCACGGCAATCAGACAACACAAAGAAATAAAAGGCATCCAAATGGTAAGGAAGAAGTTAAACTTTCGCCATTTACAGATGGCATGACATTCATTGTACATAGAAAACCCTAAAGAATCCATCAAAAAAGTACTAAAACTGATAAGTGAATTCAGAGAAGTTGCAGGATACAGAATTAATATATAGAAAATACATTGCATTACTATATTCTAACAACAAAACAGCAGCAAGACAAATCAGGAAAACAACTCCATTTAAAATTGCATCAAAAATAATAAAATGCTGAATGGATTAAAGATGGTGGTGTGAGAGATGAGACAGTGGCTTCCTCCTAAAACTGCATGTAATACAAAAATATAATTAATACAACCAATCCTGAAAGAGCAACAGGAAAGAAGACTGCACCAGACTGCATACACCTGAGGAAAAGAGCAGACCTCATGGAACAGGGTAACATACAGAAGTTGTGACCAGGCGGAACCCAAGCCCTTCCCCCACTCCAGCTACGCAGAGGGAGGAAGAGAAACTGACTGGGGAGGGAGTGGAGCTCTGGACCTGCTAAATGACTAAATCCAGAGACCTGGTCTGAGAGCACAAACCTACATTTCATGGTGCTTGCATGGTAATCTCGTGATTAGGGGGTTGGAAAGCTAAGAACAGCAGAATTCCTGGAGAGACTGAGATTCTAGCCGCTTGTGGAAAGCAGGGATCCACATCCGGCTGTTCCGGGACAAAAGAAAGGTGGGCAGTCTGAGAGACTTCCTAACAAGGAAACCCTTGGCAAGAGGGTTGCTAAAGGGGCAAGGATTGCACAGAGCTTACTACTCAGGAAAAAGGACAGGTAGACAAAATTGTTTGGGGGCACTCTGCCCAGCAGGTTGGGAGCTTTCACAACCTTCAGGTGCTCCAGCTCCCAGGCTGGCTACACAGCTCTAAGGACCCCCTCTGTGATATGCAGCCTACTGCGCCTTTCTCCCAGCCAGCTGCCACCTGGATTGCAAAACAGCAAATGCTACCATGGCATTACGCCAGCCAGAGGGAAGATCTGTGTACAGCAACTACAGATGCAAAGCATAGAGGCTTATACCTGTATGCTTGGCCCACTGGTTCAGACACTGGAGATAGGCATAGCAGCCAGGAAGCAGGAAACAGCTCTTTCTGCTCCCAGGAACCAATACAACTACCCTGCATCTCCTGATATTACTTCAGGGGCTGAGCAGCTTCAGAGAGTAGAGCTTCTAGGTACTAGACGGCGCCATATACGAATGTGAAAGTTGTAAGATGTTAGGAAAAGTAAGAAATTAGTAAATTTGGAGCCTAGGGTACAGGGAGAGAAGACTTTGGATAAGAAGTTTGGATTTTTCAAGGTATTTATATGCAGTAAGGAACAGTGTAGGGATAAATGAAAAAAGTCTAAGTATATGTTGTTTGCAGTTATTACCTATAAACTGGAAGTAAAATAATGGAAAAAGACATATCAAGCATTAGTCAAAGTAAAGATCTAGTGTATATCAATTAATATAAAAAGAATGACTTAGAAACAAACAGCATTATTAAATAGTGAGAAAAGATTCATCAACCATGTAGACACCTAAGAAAAAAAATGATAAATCCATTATCATAGAGAAAAATTTCAACGTATCTTTATTGATAATTGATACATTATACAGACAAAAGAAATGATGATCTGGGAAACAGAAGCAATGAATTTATGGACAAGCATACAGTTATGCGACTAACAGTTTGTGGATAAACTTTTCAAGCATCCATGGAATATTTACAAAAATTGATTATGTTCCAGGTCATGAAGAAAGCCTCAATGAATGTCAGAGAATATGTATTATGCATATTACATCTCTTACATTAACTAGTGACAAAAATTTACAATACTCCCACCACCATCTGGTAATTTAAAAGAATATATGCTGCTAAACAACTCATGAGGTAAAGAGAAAATTATGATGAAAACTTCTAAAACCTCTGTGAAATGTGAATATGATAATAAAATGTACAAAAACTTGTGAGGTACAACAAAATCAGAGTTTTCAGATAAACTTATTGATTAAAATATATTAGAAAAAATTTAAAGTGCTTTAATGTGCTTAATGCTCATTGTATGAAGTTAGAAAAAGAGCAATATAACAAACCCAAGTTACATGAACAAAAAGAGATAATGAAAATAGGAGCAGATATGCAACAGAGATCTACTACAACTTTGTCATTTAAAGCTTGAGGTAGGGACTATGGGCTTAGGCAGAGTAGGGTGAGGGCCTCTGGAAAAAGCAAGGCAAGATATTTACAATCAAAGCAATGGAACAACATAAAGTCCCTATCAAAACTGTGTTCAGCATTATGCAAAGTCAAGGTCACACTAATTCTCTAGGGTAAAGATACCAGACTAGGAATATAGACATCTTCACTGAGATCAGTTAAAGGTCAAAATGTCAGGAGCAACTTGGCTTGGAACATTTGAGTGTTCCACAAGGGTATCTCAGCATAACCCCGTAACTTCACCATAAACAGCCCTAGAAAACAGACAATAACCCAGCCCACCTTGAGCGCAGGGAAGGTGGTACAAGTCCACACCCTAAGCCCTCAGTTCTCAAAAGTCCTCAACTGCCTATAAATCCCCTAGACAATGCACCACCCTGGGCTCTCTTGTCCCCTCCTGGCATAAAACCAGGAGCTCTGTCTTCTGAGTGTCTCTCTCAGTAAAAGTCTCCCTGGCTCTCCCCTACCTTGTCTGTTTGCTAAGTTCATTCTTAGACTCCACAAATAAGAAACCCGGCATCAGGCTGACGTGAGAAAAAAAACTTGAAAAAGTAAGAGGGATGTAAATCAAGAAAGTCAACTAAAAGGCCATTTCAAAAATTCAGACATTAAATACTCAACACCCAAACTTCTCTCTTATCCTCCAGCCCTCACTATGGTCCACCTGAATATTATTTATTTTCCAAAATTTAGCCCAACTTCACTGATCTATGAAGTCATCCCTGACTTCTTCTCCAACATTAATAGTGGCCTGCCTTTGTACTCACATTATTTCTCATACACACTTCACTTTAACTATTGTCTTTCTCATGGAACTTCGCTCAAGACAGGGACAGGGATTTGGTATCTCTGGAATCTGGCACAGTTCCTGCTAGACCTGCACTCGGTAATGTGTCTTGAATTAAGAAATGAAGGAGTGAATGATGTGGTAAGATCCCTGCATGATTATAATAATATATACTGATTACTTAAAATGTGTGATGTATTGAGTAAAGTGCCTCTCTTGCATTATCTAATTTTATCTTCATAGAAATTCTGAAGTAGATACTATTGTTATCTCTACTATACAGAGAGGAAACTGAACAATGGAAGGATTAAGAAACTTTTCCAAGGTCACATAAACAAGTAAGTAAGAGATCTGGTACTCAGATCGAACATGTCTGATGTTAAAATATATGTTCTAAACCCCTATGAAAAACTTTCATTTGGGATTCTAAAATGTATTTGATCTTAGATTTCTAGCTTCCAGAATTGTTAGAAAATAAATTTGTTTTTTAAGTTACCAAGTCTATGGTGTTGTATTGTGACAGTCCTAGCAAACTAATGAAAACTATATATAAAACCAAATATGTTAAGGTCACATAACCTTTTGCATGACCTATGAAAATCTGGTGAAAGAAACTCTATTTATTGAATAATAATAAATGAAAATAATTATAGGAGATGTCAAAAAACTATCATTACATATTGCATTAACTGTATCGTAAAAATAAAATTTGAGGGGGTCAGCATGGTGCAGTTTTAAGAACTTAGGCTTTTTGCTCAGATTCAATGCTTAATTTCATTCACAACACATAAGCTTCTTAAAAGTCACTTAATAAACTTCCTACTGCTTAACTCCTTCCATCTGTAAAATAGTGCCAACTCCAAATAGGTTTTTTAGATTCAATAGGAAATACTCACTAAAGATTAGATGTCATAATCACCACTAGCAGAACCAGCCCCACAACCACTGTCAACATCACTGTCATAGTCACAGTGACAGCAACAGGGGCAACAAATAAAAACCAAGGTAGCCTTAGAAGGATACAGAATGAATATAGGCAAGCTTATTAAACCTGAAGTATAGACATGAGCTGAATGAGTAGAAAAGAGTGAGAAAGACATTTAAGGAATGGAGAACAAGGTGAACAAAAGCTTATACATGTTATAGCTGCTGTTACCTACCCCAGCTAGACTTCCCTAAAATGTTAGAAGGAACACAGGAATAGCCACGTCAAAAGTAGACTATGAAAAGAGGTTAAACATCAGGGAAAGCATAGGCCATTTCCCAAACCTGGTATCTGCAATCAAAATCAAGAAAAGGTTACTATCTTGAGAACAAATGAGCACTCTATTGCTTTCACCAAACATTGCTACAAAGCCATTTTGTGTGAAACTGCAATAGAAAACAGACTTGTTCACCATATGGTGACTTCCGTGTCACTAGGCAACACATCAGGATGGCTTCATCTGCAGCCAATTACATAGTCTCCAGAAAAAGAAATTTCTTTAGGAAGCAAACCTAAAAGTCCTGTACATTCATGTTTACTTATAAACTCTCCTGTTGATTCTTATGTGCAACTAGAGTGGAAAACCACTGACCTAATTAATATATGCCACGCTCTCAACTGGAATTACAAAAATGAGTTAAGACACACGACCTGCCCCTGAAGAACACAGAAAATAAGAACAACAGGTAAACCTATTAACATTGGTAAATGTAACAAAGGTCATGTACAAACTGCTAAGGGTACAGATATAAGACAGCATACAAAAGAAGAAGAAAGTCTTTGGATCTGGCTACTGAAAGATGAGTAGATTATAATGCATATAAGACTGAGGGAAAACATATACACACTTTTTAGTCCCTGGTAATCTGGCTTCTCTCTCTACTCCCTGCTCCAAACTCTAGTAAAACTGCTCTCTAAAAAGGCCACCAGTAATTTTTAGTCTTCCATTTTAACAGCTAGCCTCACCTGTACCAGTTTTCCCACCTGTAAAGTGGGAATAATCGAAAGGTTACTCTGATAATGGCGATTAATATGGTAGATATTGGCATATAGTAATACAATTTGTTTCTCATCCATTTCTCTTTATCCCAAAGGTTTTCTCAATCCTATACTCCTTAATCTCTGTGCAGTACCAGTAGTGCTCCTTTTTTTTTTTCCTTTGGTAACATTAATCTACAATTACATGAGGAACATTGTTTATTAGACTCCCCCCATCACCAAGTCCCTTCAACCACAAACCCCATTACAGTTATTCTCCATCATAGTAAGATGCTGTAGAATCACTACTTGTCTTCTCTGTGTTGCACAGCCCTCCTGGTGCCCCCTCACACACACATTATACACGCTAAAGGTAATGACCCCTTTCTTCCCCAGCTCCACCTTTATCCATCCCTTCCCATCCATCCTCCCCAGTCCCTTTCCCTTTGGTAACTGTTAGTCCATTCTTGGGTTCTGTGGTTCTGCTGCTGTTCTGTTCCTTCAGTTTTTTCTTTGTTCTTATACTCCACATATGAGTGAAATCATTTGGTACTTGTCTTTCTCTGCCTGGCTTATTTCACTGAGCATAATACCCTCTAGCTCCATTCATGTTGTTGCAAATGGTAGGATTTGTTTTCTTCTTATGGCTGAATAATATTCCATTGTGTGTATGTACCACATCTTCTTTATCCATTCATCTACTGATGAACACTTAGGTTGCTTCCATTTCTTGGCTATTGTAAATAGTGCTGTGATAAACATAGGGGTGCATATGTCTTTTTCAAACTGGGCTGCTGAATTCTTAGGGTAAATTCCTAGAAGTGGAATTCCTGGGTCAAATGGTATTTCTATTTTGAACATTTTGAGGAACCTCCATACTGCTTTCCACAATGGCTGAACTAATTTACATTCTCACCAGCAGTGTAGGAGGGTTCCCCTTTCTCCACAACCTCACCAACATTTATTGCTATTTGTCTTTTGGATGGTGGCAATCCTTACTGGTCTGAGGTGATATCTCACTGTGGTTTTGATTTGCATTTCTCTGATGACTAGTGTTGTGGAGCATCTTTTCGTGTGTCTATTGGAGTACTGCTCCTTTTGATAATTCACTTCAAGTTCTGTGACTTGAGCACCTACTTGTAGTAGGTATATGCTTCTACTTCAAGAGTCACTCCTCACCTCTGTATCTCTTCCCTTCAGCCTTAAATGAAAGTATATTCAAAGGTATGTTCTCTGTCCTGTCTTTTTTGCTATGTCAAAACTTGTTCTCCTAAAAGGCTTATCTTATCTCCACGCTCCAACCGACAATGAGGGAGTTTTCAAAACTATATAAAATCTCTGTGATTTAGGGTGTTCAGGATATTACTTTGATACACTTATATTAATATGATTGCCACTGAAGCAATACATATCACATTATATCATTAAAGTACATTCTGTCTATATTCATCATATTGTGTATTAGATATCAATGGCTTATTTGTACTTGTTCAAGTTTGTACCCATAAACACCACCAATCTTATCCCCCCACCTCCCATCCCCTGGTAACCACCACATCACTGTTTTTGTTTTTTTCCAAACAAATTTGACTTTTTAAGATTATATACATAAATGATATCTAACAGTACTATTATTCTCTAATTGACTTAATCTTGCTTAGTATAATGTGCTAAAGTTCCATCCATGTTGTCACAAATGACATGATATCCTTCTTTCTCGTGGCTGAATAATGTTCCCTTATGCACAGAGCACTTCAAAAAGCCCAAGTTTAACTGAAGTCCTCCAAGAGCCCTCAACACAAAGAGTGAGGAGATGCCACACTAACCACCTCCCACCAATCCCCTGATTGCACTATATCCTTGCTGATTTTAATCCACCATCAAAGTATGGTGCATAATATTATTTACCACTAGAAAAGGAAAAATGCTACCAATTAAATATCATAAGCCTTGTCACAATGAAGCCTAATTTCAGAGATCTTAAACTATGGAAAATTATGAGTTTTATTGATTTCAATAAAATATGTTATTTGGGTAAATGAATGAATGGGATGGTAGTTCTAAGACTGTTTACATTCATCGTCAATCAACAGAAACATTGTAAACTAAAATGTGCAGGAAAAGTTCTCAGCATTAGATTCACAGTGCAGTACGTAAATGTCAACAGAAAGAATGTAGACTGTATAACTAACCTTCAAAATAAAATTTTTGAAATTCATCTTTTTGACAAATACAAGTGGTTCTATGGAACACCTATTTTTTCTTTAATATGCATGAATATATCTCAATAAATTATTACTTCACACAATTAGGCTTCTTGGTCAAAGCACCAAACCACAGGTCAAGTTTTCCTGACATTATTTCCAACTTTAAAAATTACTTTGTACTCTCATCTCTAAGTGTTTTTATATTCCAAGTTCTTACACTAAAATGCAAAATTCTACACATCTACCCTTATTTTATATAGATGGCTCCCAAATGTACTGAAAAAAATACTACAAATTTCCTTTAATGTGCAAAGTCTGAAAAATTCCACTAATGGTACAGCATTTATCAAATTTTTACTTCCTGTATTAATTTTTACATTATATTGCTGCAATGACAGAAGTCATTCACCTACGGAATGAAATTAGAAATGACTATTTTCTACATTAATAGCTTACTGGTTGAATTTACTTTATGATTAATAAGAATAATACGGATTTTACACATGGCAGCTTACCTTGTTTTTACTTGCAAACAAAATTTCTGAAGCCAAATTATGACTGCGTAGTGATGGAGAAATACATAAACTATTTATAAAGAATACTTAGCATGTGTAGGTCGTTTGAACCACAGCTAATTTTACCACCTGTACCTCAAAGAATACCAGGGGTTTCATCTGACTGTATCTTTAAAATCTATAGCACTATTTAGAAATGAAAAGTTTAGGATTTTCCTTCAAAAATTTGCCTTTATATACTTCTACTTTTCATAAAACTTTTACGTTTTCTCTTAATTTTGTGGATTAATGATTCCCTTATTCATTTACTCACTGAACCAATGTACTCATCACATGCAGTCTAGGACAGATGCTAAAGATGACATTACTTCTGTACTTAGGAATTTCAATAAAATAGGGAATAAAGGACAAGTAAGCAAGTAACTATTATGCCAAACTGTGCTGAATACTAATGCTCAGAAGAGAGATTAAACTAGTTTCTGAGCTAAATCTTGAGGGATGAGTTACGATTTTCCCTTTTAAAAATTGGGACATACCAAGGAGCAGTACCAACACTCAAAGTGGATAAGACATGAGCAGAGTTAAGACAGCTATGCTTTATAGTCTGTCTACTACATGTCAGGCAACATTTATGCTTACAGCAATTTAAGTAGAGATACTTCCTTTATATCTCCACATTTCAAAAGATACTGAGGCTGAGAGAGTAAATAATTTACATGAGGTACTAGATTTGGACTAGCATGCAGGTCTCTTTGAATTCAGAGCATCTTAAACAACAGTATATATAGGGGAAGTCAGAACTATTTAGGTTAGAATGGAATACCATTTTCAAGAGCTGGCACTGATGGAGGAGCAAGCAAATGCAAATTTGGAAATATAAAAATGACATATTAAAACATGGCTTAGATACAGGAAATTGGATGTATTAGTCTAGGAATTTTGTAATAAAAGCCTAGCAGAGGCAAATATAACAGAAGGGAAGGACCCAGTATGATACATTCTTCTAACCCTACTCATCCTCCTTTGGATTTATTTCTTCCTTATCTGTGTAGTCACAGAACAGGTACAATTTGTATTCTGTCTCCATAGTAAAATTCTGTTACTAAACAACAGTAGTTAATAACAGAAATAACAACAGTCTGGACAACTAAGAGGCTATAAACCAAATAGTATAAATGAATTAACTTCTCAAATAAATTACTTGTGTATGACAAATTTTGATGACGGAAGTGACAAAGACTTAGAAACTGATTTTAAGGTACAGAGCACAAGGAGAAAAAAAATAAAGTTGAGGTTTAAAACCTCATAGTGGATGACTGGAATAATGGGAATAGAGAAATAAAGAGAAAAATGTGCAGGATGAGACAGATTTTGGCTCCATTTTGTGTAGGTGTAAGGGGAGGGGGTTTATGAACTGACTTTCAGCAGGTTCCATTTGAACACATCTCTTTGTCTCCTGGGAAAGGACCATCAGATAAAAATGTATGACCAGTGCTCAAGATAGAAGTCAGAGTTGAACTATGTACCCGAGACATATATCTACAAAGATACTAGAATTCAAGCTATAGGAGTGGATCACTCTAATCGTTAGGGGAAGTTGGAAGGAGTGACGGGGAAAAACACTCCTTTCCAACCAATAACAAAGAGTCTTTTTCCTGGATCTTGGAGTGATTTCCTGGATTTTTCACCTAGAGAGGGGTCTGGGAATGGTTTTCCTCATTTGAGCCTTATACCACAAGTTTATATAACTTCAAATTCACAAAAAGGCTTTACTATATAATGCAGCTGACCCAGGAATAGAGAACTTGAACTCTGTTTGGCCAAGAGTTTCTGTAACTATGTAAAAAGCTCTGAGGTGTACGCTACAGGAAATGAGTGACTCTAAAGAACTTCATTGTGCTTCTTTAGATAATTTGGTTTCCTATTAACCCAGTGGCCAAAGGTGAAAAGCTTATTAAATTTCATAGTGGTATCCTCAAAAAGCAGTTGTACATACATGATTTTAAAAAGCAAAGATATCTACATTAATTTCTAAAATGTTTTCTAGTTTAGGGCATATATGAAACTATACTAGTTGCATAAAACTTAAATGTGTTAACAGAGAAGGCAAATAGTGAATCTGTGGCATCTTACTACACTGATAGACAGTGACTGCATTGAGGTATGGGTGCTGCCTCAATAATATGTGTAAATGTAGTAACCACATTTTTTTCATGTGAAACCTTAATAAGAGTGCATATAAATAATACCTCAATAAAAAAAACTTAAATGTGTTAAACAATAATAAACTTTGGTCTAAAACAAAACATAAACTAAATTTAGAACCCAACACTATTTAATATTTGGTATTTAAAATTTTTATTAAAAACAAAAGAACTATTGTTTCTTTTTCAAAATAAGCTATCAACAATTTAAAAACAAGCAGATAAACCCAGAGAGTTCCTATCTTCAACTGTTAAGGTAGTTTATTGTCACAGGAGTATCACATAGGAGTCAAACTCGGGTTTAAATACCTCATTTGCCACTTTCTACTTATATGTCTTTGGGTGAATTAAGGCTTTTGAAACCTTATTTTACTTATCCCTCAAATGGTAATAAAACCTACCCCAACTTACAACAAATTGACTTATGTATTGCCTGAGCCAGGCATATATGAAGCATATAGTACTACATAATTCTCAAGCTTCCCCTTCCTTAGATCTGCAATCAATAAGGAAAATTCCAAAAACTTGTAAGTATTAAAAGCTTATTTTTGAAAATTACAAATAAGGTGGGAGAAAGAGTAATATGATTTAAATACTAAATTAATAATGTCACCTTTAAGTCCTTTCTAATCCCATATCTAATGTCCTCCTCCCAAAAGATGAGAAGAACATTTTGATAACTAAGATGACAATATAACCCAAAAGTTTGGTCAGTATTTTTCTTAAATTACTAGACATAGCAATGAAATCTCTAGGTAAATGTCTACAGAAAAGTCTTACAAAAACTCGAACTAAAAACAAAAACATCAAATTCCTTCAAAGTACAATTTTCATTCATCTACCCTTAAAATGTGTTGGGCAAGCTTAGATAGTAAGACACTCACCTCCCCACTTAGAACCCTGGGAGTGCCAGATAATAAGGAATCTTGTCATCTCATTTTGAAAAAACTTTGGTACTTTCGGCCTTTACAAGACATTACAGGTCTATATTAAGGCGAACACTGAGTACTCACTCAACTTGATTTTTAGTCACTTGAGCTACTTAATCACCACTTCAAAATGGTAAAATAAAAACATAACATTCTTTTAAAAACATTTTGGCACCACTTAATTTTGAATGTGCATGTGAGCCTGTGTACATTTTCAGTTACTAACTCATGGTTATTTACCAATATTACACGTGTGAATACTGCACACCAACTTTTGTGTTTACAGGATCTGCCTACCAGGTCCGCGAATTAGGGATCATGGAGCAACCTTACTGCTCTCCCAATTGTGTCATTTTATTATCACCTTCACCCAACAGCAGAGCAAAGGATTTCCAAAATTGAAGATGAGACCCACACATTCACATGAGGAAGGTGACAGAGTATTTCAGTGCAAAGAGACAAAATATAAAGACACTTGGAGCAGAATTCCAACTGAAAATATCCTCAGGCTTACATTAGGATTTCTTAAACACCACAATGTGTTTGTGTTTCACTGTACTGCTTTAGAACTCTTAAAACATGTACGTTGTTAAATTAAGTGTGGACACATCAAAAGCTGTGACTATCTTATTCAGAGTATGTCAGTTACTTCTGAGTCTGAGAAACGTCAAGATTCACTCCAGGAAATACTCAAAATAAGTAGGGTCCCCTCCTCTGTATTGGGGAATGGGGCCTTACACCCAAATGAAAACTGCGATTAAGAGATAAGTAGTTCAATGATCAGGTTTCTTATTTTAAATGCCTGAGAATTTAAGTCGTTCACTTGGTTCCAATGCTGTCACATCATCTAAGATACAGTGAAAGCAGCCACACAATCTCCCTCCTCCGGAAGAAGCCCAAGCAGGACGGCAGGGCGCCACCAAATCGGCCCTCAGGGGGGCTGCTGACAACCTGGGCCGCAAACAAATATGGGGTGGGGGGAGCTTTCTGTGAGCAACTCTGCTACCTCGCACGGAACACGGGAGATGCAAAGCCTACGGCTTAAGCCAAAAAAAAAAGAGAAGAGAGACTTTCACGGGCAAGGAAAAAAGCGCCAACAGGAAAGGAAGCATTCTGCTTCTGGGAGAAGTGAAGGCCTGCTTTCCAAGCGACTTTTGCCCTCTTAACCCCACCCGGCTACACTCCCCAGCCAGGCCGTGGGGCTGAGCCCTGCCCTTGGGCTGCTCGCAGGCCGACCAGAGCGCTTCACAGTCCCCACACTCGGCGCAGGGCCCCGTTGTCAGGCGGAGGGATCGGGTCCCTGGCGGCCGCCACCCTCGCCGCCCCCTGCCCCGCCCGCTGCGCCAGGCGCCGCCGCCCGGCTTCCACTTCCTATTTTCGGAGCACACACGCTACAAGGAGCGGAGCGAGCAGGCCCGGCAGAGCTGCCCCCGCGCGGGGCCTCGGGTGGCTGACAGGGGCAGGCACTAGGGCGCAGCACAGAGGGAGGAAGGGCGGCTGACCGCGCAGACCAGTGCCCTTTGCCGCCCCGCTCCGGGCAGATGCGCCGGGACTCTGCCGGCTCCGGACAGACGGGCTCCGCCACCCCCGCGGCTCTTACCTTCTCCTCATCAGACAACCGCTCCTCCAGATCCGCCATTTTCCTCCTGGCGACAAACGGCGGCAGCGACCTCCTGACTTCCCCCTTACGGTCCTCTGCGCCACGCGCCCCCGGCTCTGGGGGCTGGAGCGCCGCTTTGCGCAGGCGCGGGCGCCTCGTTGGCCCGGGAAGGGGGAGGTGTCGCCTGCTTTCCGCGGCGGGCACGCCAGAATCCTGAGTGTGGGAATCTGCTCTCCGACGACCGTATTGACTGGGTCTGCGACGGAGTACATTCTGAGCCCTCGATTATGTTCCCATCAAGCCTGAACACTACCAGCTAAAATGTGAAAAAGTGTACGAATAGAGGCTCTTTAAACTTTTTAATTACTAGAAAAATATTCAGAATTTCATTAAAATGTAACACAACCAAGTCCCTAAACTGAAAATTGCTCTTGACATATTCATTCTTTCATTAAAGAGATGTTAATTGGTCCTTTATTTTGTGCAGGGTACTGTATTGGTCTTTGATGATGTACAATGTTAAGCAAAAACCAAAGGAACCTCTGTTCTCAAGAGGCCAACTGACTATTCCTTAAATAAACAATACCGAGCAGTTGAGGAAGGCACTCTACTATTGCAGGGGAATTCAAATTTATGTGCGACATAGATCTTACTCTGCGGAGGATTGCCAGATTAAATCACAGAGTCCAGTAAAATTTGAATTTCAGGTAAACAATATATATTTTAAGTTGAAATATGTCCCCTGAAGCATTTGAGATAAACTAAAAAATTATTCATTGTTTTCAAGTTTTATTGGCCATCCATTACTTTTATTTGCAAAATCTTGGAATCTTACTTTTAAAACTTCAAGTTTAGCTAGAAACTAAAGATGTAATCAAAGCTGTGTATATGAATTGGCTAGCAATCTTGTTATGATGCAGTTGCTCATTTAGTAGGTCTGGGATGGGGCTGGAGAATCTGCTTTTCTAAAAGCTCCTAGGTGGCACCAGTACTATGGGTCTGGAGTCCATACTTTGAGTAGTAAGGCCTTAGGGTTTAGATAGGAGTAAAAACTTTAATCACCTAAACGAATACAATGTTATATATCAATTATATATAGCTCAATTTTAAAAAGTTAAGTTTTTATTTAGTATAAAATAAGAAGCTCTTGACAACTTTTGAAACGGTGACATGACATCAGAAATAGCGAGATGAATTTGACACCGGAATGTGTCACATGAGAGTCCCTTAAGAAAAAAAGAAAATAACTATTCATATGCAAAACACTATTACTAACCAATTTAGTGGATGATCACAGTGTGTGAATCATTGTTTCTTCTGGATGAAAAGCACACAGAATCCGTGCTATTGAACAGCTCATAGTCCAGGAAGGGGAAACTTGCTGACACATGCAGTGAAAAAGTAGGTGTCTGTTGAGGATAAATGCTGCAGAGAAGGCATAATAGAGAATAAACCACACAGTTTGGCCAAGGACCTCACTGGATGCAAATAAATAACATGTTTACTGTTTTTCAGTTTATAAGTCCTTGCTTCACTGACTTCTCACTGCAACTTCAAGAAGTAAGGTATTTATAAAACTTATACACATTTTACAGAAGAAAACTGAGGCTAAATATTTGTCCAAGACAGCACTTAAGTGGCTAAGTTGGGTTCAGACCCCAGGCCATCTTATTCTGTATTCCATATTCTTTCCTTTTCAAAATCTCTCTTTGTCTCTCTCTAAAGCCACTCTCCTTCAAATAAAAACAGTACTTTCTCATCCCATCAGTTTTATTCACCACCACCTGCTGCTGTGCATCAGCATTATTTCTGGGTTTTTTTTTTTTCTTCTGCTTTTCAGTTTCTGTTTACGTAGCAACACCTAATATCAATAACTCATACACATTGGGTACTAAGTAAATGCTATTGCTTGACTGATTGGCTGCTCTTTTCCTCTAGAAACCTCACCCAAATCTGGTAATGTTTTGCAATAATTTGAATCAGACTGTTTTATAATAGTGACCTTGGTGATATATACATGTGGCTCCCCATAGTGACACAGCCAGCAATTATGTATAATTTCTGATAAATCCTTTCAAAAACTTCCCAATACCACCTTCTAGATACAGCTAAAAGGAGTTAGAGAATTCATGAAACCTATTAACTCTGGGAAGATTTCAAGCCAGTACACAAAATAGGTATAAAAATTGAATGACCATTATATGACTTCAAGTAGAAATGTACTGGTATTCTTGATAATAAGTTATTTTATGATGTAGAGAAAATGAATAAAATATTCCTCCCCCAAAACAATTCTATCTACTCAGTTAGAATTTCTACCATTTTCTCATTTAACTTCTAAACTCACATTTCCTCTACTTCTTAGTGGTATAATATTGACCTACCTGTTAACTACCCAAACTCTGATTTTTTAAAAAAATCTTCCTTCTGTAGGATTTGTTTTTAAATTACTTGTGGGCTCAGTCTGTTTTCCTTTGGATGTGCTTGTCCTCAACTAATTTTAAACTTGTCAAAATCAGAGGTTTCCTCATTTCAGGAATTTCCTCATTTGAGGAAAGACAGTACAGATCAAAATTTAGAATCCATCTAGTGTAAGCCTCTCATTTCACAGGTTAAGTAGAAACTTAGATAAATTAAATGACTTGAGAAAAATTACACATCTAGTTGATATTACACATTAAGGATCCTGATCAGACTCATGTTCCTTCTTTATATGATTATATGTATGTATATATGCATATACACATATGCATGTATATATATACACCCACACATACTCATATGTAAGATATGTAATATATATCTCAATCATATAATGTATAATAAAATTATAAATATTCACTAAATATTAATGACTGACCACTAAGTAGTTACAGCAGATACAGACTTCTATAACACTGTATTATTTAATCTCTGCACTGGAAAACAAATACCTATAGTTTAAAAGTATGGCTTACCTCACTCCTAAGAAAAACTACCAGTATTAGACAACTAATATTTGGTTGGTTGTTACTCTCTGATGATCAATGAACACAACTGGTTTTTAAAAATGTCCTTTAAGGCAACAGCAAAGTGTCAAGCTTCATGTATGTTTTACAAGTAATTGTCTTTCTAAATCAAATTATTGCCTTAACTTTTGGCTCTTTGTAGTTGAGTGTGTCCTATTAACTCAGCTGTATTTGTAAAGATGCACACAAGTAACCCCCTTATAGAAGCCTGACATTCTAGAGGTACCAAGGAATTCTCGAAGAAACTCATTTGTTAATTCCTCCTCCCTCCTGAATGTGCTGTCTTTCATAATTTGGCTCATACACACCTCACTACACCCACCTCTGCCATTGCCCTAAACGCACAAGTCCCTGAAACACACAAAGCTATTTCATGCTCTCTCATGCCTCTGTTGAAGCCCTTTCTGGAATTTCTTATTTAAAAGACAGGCTTTTAAAATTTGGTACAATTATTCCCTTTTTTTCCCCATGAAGCCCACACTGAATTCTGTAGCTAAAGCTAGTAATTTCTTCTTCTAGATTCCCATAGAAAGTTTTCCATTTATTTGTGCCACGTATTTTAATGGTAAGGTATAGATTTTATAATCAGCAAATCCTGGGTTCTGATCTTAGTTAACTGGGTGACTTAGTCTGGAGGCTTTGGTTTCTTCACCTATACTTTGAGGTTAGTAATTGTACCTCCCTCATTGTGATGCCAGGGTTCTTGTTGGTGGAGCTGAAGAATGAGCTTCACAAACAGCCAAGATAGCAGAGCAACGTACAGGCTTTTATTTAGACATAAAGTGAAAGGACAGATCTTCCGGCTCACACCAGGAATAGATAGGAGAGTCTGTAGTGGTGCATTATCTAGGGGGTTTTATAGGCGGTTGAGGATTTTTTGAGAACATGAAAAAACTTAGGGGTGGGGACTTGTTAAGTGGTTCCTGAATATTAAAAATTAACTTAACTGTAAGGAATTTTCTGCATTGATTTCTCTCTGGGACACTGGCACCTGTGTCCAGGAGCACATCAAAAGGCTGCTTGCCCAACTTCCAAGGTGGGCTGAGGTATTGTCTACTTGCTAAAGAATCTTGCCTCTTGAACTTCCTGGGTGTTAAAATGCAGTATCATAATCAAAGATGGAATTCTTCCTGCCTTTTACTATGCCATTTACTGCTGGATCTGCATGCTAAGTTAGTTGCTCAGTTTGCAAAATCACCTTGTCAGATCTGAAGGAGGAAAGACAGTATATAGGCCTGGGCCTTTTAGAATGCTAAAGTGAATCTTACACATGGTTACAAATGATTAGCATAATAAAACATGTGCTACTCTTCTTTATCTGGGGAACATTAACTGATGTCACTGAAAAATGATTCTAGAGCTTAATGTTTATCATAGAGTTTTAGTAGGGGGGTTTCCTTGTATGTAGTTACATTGCTCTGACTGCAGATATCCCACCCTGCCCCCTCTGGAGGCCATCACACTGCTCTGACTAATCTACGGTCTCTGTCTCAATTGGACTTAATGAGATAGTACAGAGTGCTTAGCACCCAGTGCAGGCATTAGCAAAAGTCTCAATACATGTTAGCCATTATCATCATATTATAATATCAATCCACTCCTTGAGGACACAGCCTTTGTTTTACTGAGTTGTCTGACAAATACAGAGTTTGATACATGGGTGCTTAAAAATCTTTGATGGAATATATATTAACTGAATGTTTCTTTCATCTCATGTACCTAAATGGGAGCTGAAAAATCGGGCTAGCCCCATATGTGTGTGGTTGATAGCATCCCCTAAAGTGTGGTTCTGGAACTCCAGAACAGGAGAGCACTTACCCACAAAACTCCCAAAGCACATAAATACTCCTATTCTTTACTACACCATATTCAGTCATCCCTTAATACTTAGTTGATTCCTGCTTTGAATTTGTCTCTCACAGTAAGTTGAAGCCTGTAGCATCTTCACACAATGTCCCAAATGAAGTACAGGACATGGGGAGTGTCCAAGGTGATCCTTTAGGGTGAGGAAAGTGTTAGGCTGCAGGCATCAGGGGAAGGGGTGAGCCTGATGGACAAGCTCAGGCCTCACCAAACGAGGGGAAGAGACCAACCGGTTCCGGTCTGACAACATTCCAGAGCCTGATCTGATAACACTCCCAACTAGACCCCTTCCCAAAAGCTAAAGGATTAGTGGTAACTTCCCAGTACCTGGCTAAAGGCCAATGAGAGACCCCCACATACCCTAGATGAGCCAATCCTCATGCAACAGTATACCTCTGCTCTCCCTCCCCCTGCCTTCTTTATAAACTTGCTGCCTGCCCTGCTGGGGGTGACTTCCCTGGCCTGTCTTTCAGACCATGGAACATCACCCGGGGGTGGCATTCAAATAAACTACCTGGCCCTTTGTTGCCTCTCTTCACCTGCTTACTTCAGTCAAAATTTATTGGAATTTATCTTATATATGGTGCCTAAAAACCCGGGAATGAGTGTGAACGCGGGGACCCGACTGGCCACTGGTGGCTCTGCCCCCTCTTTCCCAGACCCAGGACCTCAGACTGCTCTCTGCTGCGTGTACTATTTTCTGATGATTCCCTCAGTTACCTCCAGTCTGTTTACTTCCCTAACTCCGTTTCACCTGGTCTGTTAGAAATCGTATGTATGTCCAGGTGGCCCACCCTCTGCAGGCATCCAGCCTGCCCCTGGCCCTGCTGTATGGAAGACATCCCTACCCCAGGCCCCATGACATCTGTGGGCATCCAGGATACCTGCCCCTGGCCCTGTGGTGGGGGAGATGTCCCTACCCCAGCCCCCAGGACGTCTGCAGGCATCCAACCCACCCCTGGCCCTGCGGTATGGGAGACATCCCTACCCCAGGCCCCAGGACGTCTCCCCTGACTTGGCATGCTTTGGACACTGAGGACTCCTCTCAGCGGGATTAATTGGGAGTGATGCAGACATGGGGAACGAGCCCTCAAAAGCAGAGACTCAGAACCCACTGTGGTGTCTCATTTCTAATTTGGCTACTCTATATTTGTCCTGGATTTGGGCACCATATATAAGATAAATTTCAATAAATTTCGACTGAAGTAAACAGACGAAGAGAGGCAACAAAGGGCCAGGTAGTTTATTTGAATGTCACCCCCAGGTGATGTTCCATGGCCTGAAACACAGGCCAGGGAAGTCACACCCAGCAGGGCAGGCAGCAAGTTTATAAAGAAGGCAGGGGGAGGGAGAGCAAAGGTGTACATTGGCATGAGGATTGGCTCATCTAGAGTATGTGGGGGTCGCTCATTGGCCTTTAACCAGGCACTGGAAAGTTACCACTAATCCTTTAGCTTGGGGGAAGGGCTCTAGTTGGGAGGATTATCTGATCAGGCTCTGGAATGTTGTCAGACTAGAACCTGTTGGTCTCTTCACCTTGTTTGGTGAGGCCTGAGCTTGTCCATCAGGCTCACCCCTTCCCCTGATGCCTGCAGCCTGACATTTCCTCCAGGATTTAAAAAAACTCAGTGACTATTTTTATATTTCATAGCAGTGTGTTTATTT
Source organism: Manis pentadactyla (assembly GCF_030020395.1). Lineage (NCBI taxonomy): Eukaryota > Metazoa > Chordata > Mammalia > Pholidota > Manidae > Manis > Manis pentadactyla. Next base: position 29,732,983 of record NC_080039.1, read on the forward strand.
GCACAAGTTCAATAAGAATCTGCTTTCCTTGTAAGAAGACCAATTAAAAACACTGGTTATATTACCAAGGCTTTGAATGGAACATCATACCTGAGAGACATGTGTATAAACTCAGATATGAACAGACAGCTTTAAGGAACTAAGATTGACTTTATAAAGCCAACACAGCCCCTTAGAAGAACTGGCCTGGCACCTTGCTTACAGGGTTCCCAGCAGCCTTACCAGGTGAGTAAGGAAGGTCACTTCCTGGCAGGTGCAGGAACCTCAAGAAGAGAGGAATTCACCCAAAATATACAGGTACTGCAGGCACAAGCTGAGGGCAAGTCTAGCATGGCTTTCTGGCCTCAAGAAGCCTTTAAAAGTCTAATCTGAAATTCCTTATAAAAAGTTCCAGCAAAGCATATTTAAAAGAGCCTATGTAATCAATTGCTCTTCTTGCTGCACTTATGCAAATAATCAAGCCAACCTTTAATTATTTTCTTAATCTGGCTACTTCTAATATAAAAGAGGGTGATTTTAAAGAAAAGTGTTGTTTCAATAATGCAATCTTATCTATACTAAATCCCAGTACTAGTCATTGAGATATAAACTCAATCCAGAATTCCAGTCTCCCATAATGTCCTGGCTAATGCCCCTACTAAGCCCCTTAATAACAGCTCGTGGTTTACTCTTAGTTACCCGTTGTTTCCCCAAGTTACTCCAACAGTGGCTAACCCACATAACCCGGGTCGCCACCAACCAGATGTTACTTCACCATTACACACCTCTTCCCACTGAGCCCCCTCCTTTGGCCTAATACCAGCCTCAAACCCCCATGACGCCCCTTGTCAGCCAGAAGTAGCCAGATTGAGTCATTGCCCATTATGACCAAAAGGCTGGAATGTCAGGCTACCGGCATCAGGGGAAGGGGTGAGCCTGATGGACAAGCTCAGACCTCACCAAATGAGGTGAAGAGACCAACAGGTTCTGGTCTGATGACAGTCCAGAGCCTGATCTGATAACACTCCCAACTAGAGAGAGCCCTTCCCCCAAGATAAAGGATTAGTGGTAACTTCCCAGTGCCTGGCTAAAGGCAATGAGAGACCCCCACATACCCTAGACTAGACGATCCTTGTGCCAATGTACACCTTTGCTCTCCCTCCCCCTGCCTTCTTTATAAACTTGCTGCCTGCCCTGCTGGGTGTGACTTTCCTGGCCTGTATTTCAGGCCACGGAACATCACCCAGGGGTGGCATTCAAATAAACTACCTGGCCCCTTGTTGCCTCTCTTTGCCTGCTTACTTCGTTCAAAATTTATTGGAATTTATCTTACAGCAAGGAAATACTAAAGCTTCCGTTTATTTGTATTTACTTATTTGGATTATTATTACAAAAAAAGATATATAAAAAATATAGTTCACTCCTTACAAATCCCATTCCCTTTCATTTCTCCCACAGGTAACCACTAACCTGAATCTGATGTTTATCATTCCTACGCATGTTGGTACTTTTTCAACAAAGGACTATTTCCTTTTCATTTTTTTTACCCACTTAATGTGGTATCCAAATCAAAAAGTGTTTATGGAATGAATTCATGGATATGATTTCTTTCCATAGTCTTGGAAACAATGTGGACAGGGAACATTAGTCTAAGTTATCACTTTTAAAAAATCTCCCTATATGGCAAACATAAGTGTGAGGAATGAGTGAAAAATTAAGTTGGACTCTTGATCTGGAAAGGTGAAGCAACAAAATGAACAGCTTTGCTGATAATAAATGAAAAGATTTTTTTTACCCTTAATGTCTGATAATACCTTTAACTCTTTTTGGACTAGGTAACAGCAGAAGAGCAGCAGAACAGATCAAGAAATTTGTCATTTGTGTTTCCCCAAGCCGCACCCACCTCGTCAACTGTTTTTCTAAATCAAGTCTAATCCAAAGAATTGCAGGAGTACCTGCCCAGATTCCTCCCTCCCAGCTCTGGGGAGGCCCCACAGTAATTCATGCGCATTCAGAAAAGCTTACCCCCACTCTTCCTCTGTCTTTTGGCCCTTGGGAATTATCACCTGGGCTGCTCCCTATATCATCAGACCTCTTCTAGGGCTGTAGTTCTGATATCTTTCCTCCCTTCGTCGTGCTCCCCTCAAGGACATACAGCTCAGGGCTCATGCCACCACCTCTTATTCTTATGACTTTAGCTGCGTCCATTGCGGGGAGATGCTGGATTATCTCCAGTCACTGTCCCGGGCTGTTGGTGGAGGGAACCTCTGTTTTCTCCTGTGAGTTGCCTCTGGTATGGAAAGCCCTGGCAGACACTGTTAAGTGCTCTGACCAGATGTCCTCACATAACTTTGACTATTTCTATGGTGCTGAGCTTCTCGCATCTGCTTCACAGAGTCAGAAATTCTCCTTTGGAGGCTCTCTAAGGCCACTGGGGCTGCTTTGCCAGCAAGCAGAGAGCTGGGAGTTTAGGTCTGGTGGAGAAGCTCCTTAGCTAACAGCTGGCAGATGACGGAGCACAAAAACCCAGCTCTGTAGCCTCAGGTCAGAACAACTCTGAGGTGTAATTTACATTTCCCATTTTCCCCAAGAAAGCCAAGCTCAGTTTGCCTCTTTCCCCTTTCCTTGGAGTTGACTGAAGGATTCTGAAAAATTCTCACATTGGGAACACAACAACAGCACTAGAAAAGAAGGTAAGGTTTGGCACATGAGGGTGCTCTGGTGCTCCAGATTGGGGGTGGGAGGCCAGCACCTCATCGGGGTTGGTGTAGCCTTGAGGATGAGCTCTAAAATACTGATTTGGAAAGACTTTACTCTTGCCTTGGTAAGATTCTCCCTGGGAACAGAGTAGGACTAATTTTGCAAATGTGGAGAGAAATAGAACACCAGGATCTCACCTGAATTGAATCTGATACTGCAGTGCAGAGAGGTGAATTAGAGAGAATTTTAAACTACAGGACATGATCCATATCTTAAAGTAACATATCCTGGTTGTGAAAGGCTAGAATTTAATATATAAAAAGATCAGCCTACAAAGCAGTAGATGACAGCTTCAAAATAAATGGTAAAAATGAGAAATGTTTTCTTTATATATATGAGATTGGATGCAAGTCATACTGAAAAAAATGGATGAAAGGATGAAATATAGACATAAATTCTGCTCCTCTAATGTAGTTTTTTATCTGCTACACTGCCTGTCTCATGACAATGGTGTGAATTTAAAGCACATTACAAAGCTAAATTATTAATATTTACTTTTACTCTAAATCTCAATACTCCCAGAGAAAATCAAGATTCTGAAGATAATGTGATTGCTTCTATGAATTTATATACCAACTGCTTCTTAGATGAATTGGCTTAGTTTGGGAAATAGTTTCCTGATTTCACAATATTTGACATAATGAGCCAAAGTAAGAAATTAGTGTAGAGCAGAACATACTAGAATAGAACATTGTGAGTGGTATTGAAGAAAAGGATTCTGCATCTTGGGAAAGTAATTTCCTTTATAAGAAAGCCTCATATTTTCAGTCTAACATTTCTATATTTTAATTGAAGGGAAAAATAGGTGTATGATTCCACTGATTTCACTAGGCTCAATTTTCTTATCTGTTAAGGAAACACAAATAATATATACCTCACTGTATTCTGTAAGGATAAAATGATGTATAAATGTTGCATAGTTTATCAATATATAAAGCATTGCTGTTTGTAATTCATAGTCTGATGGAAATTGAATTCTAATCATTCATCTTCACTGTGATACCTTTAGTGAATATATGAAATACTTGCCCAAATGTTTAACTTTTCATTTACATGAAACATTGAAAAGATATTTCTCCTAGTTTGCTTTGACATTGTCATACCTTATAATTGTCATGGATAAAAAATGGTCTTATCCAAGATAGGAAAGAGTATTGGCTTAGAATAAGGTTTCAGACTTGTTTTTTTTTTTTTCCACTTAAAATGTGCATTGATCTGAGACAGGTTTCTCAACATCTTCATCCAACTCAAGATTTATTATGAAGCTTGGATGAAATAATGTACAAAAGGTGATTCATAAAATAAAAAGTGCTGGATGAATGTAAAGAATTATCATTAAAGAAATTTTTGCCTTGTGACATCAGCAACCAGTCATTCACCTTTCTTCTGGTTATGCCTCTAGTGTACTCAAGTCTAATAACGCATGAGCAGTTCTTCAAAAACCCTTTACTGTGCTTCTTTTACACATCAGCACACTTCTAGTAACTGGAGACGTAGCCATGAACAAAACAGAAAAGGTCCCTGCCCTCATAGGGCTGATTATTTAGAGAAGAAATGGATGGTAAACAAATAATCACTCAAATCACTATGTTATTATAATTGTGATAAGTGTAGTGAAGGGAATACACAGGGTGATTTGAGTGTATAAACTGGGATATAATACTCAATGGGCCTCTCATGCTGCTGCACATCTCGGAAACAGACGATTATTCTGGACTATCATTTTAAAAGAAACCTGCATAGCCCTCAACCTTAGAAGATACTGACTACCTCTACAGAAAAACAGAAGCATGCTTACTTCCCATTGATAAAGACTCTGATTCTCTAAGCTCAGGGTTCCTCTTATGCAATATACCCTATGACACATGCTGCCTTCCATCTGAATTTGTATGTGCTGCCAAATGAGACTTAGGGACAAGAGAAATTAATGCAAATAATGATGATGCTTTTGTGACTTGATGTGCCATGAGCAATAAAGCCCTTTGTCTTCTGCAAGGGGTCTCATGTTTTCTGCCAGCATCCATATATCTGTAGTAGACTAAATTGTTTGCTTAGAAGCAGGGCAGAATCACAGACCCATTTAAAAAAGGATCGATTCTAGACAGTCATTTAAGCCTCTAAATCTAACCTCTCTCCAATTCACTTTTAAAATACATTCTATTGCACAGTGCAGTGTTTCAAATATGCAGGCAAGAATAGAGATTAATATCATAAACATCTGCATGTTCACAGTCCAGCTTTATCAGATGTTAACTAACTAGCCTCATGTCATATGTCTTTTACTAGATGTTTATGAATAAAGGATTGTTCACAAAGTTGAGGTCCCTGGATCTTCCTCTCTCATCTCATTCTCCTGTCTATCCCTACCTCGCTGAGGTAAACACTGTCTGGATTCAATGTGTATCATTCTGTGCTGCTTATTTTCTCCACATAATATTTTATTATTTTATGAACTGTTTACATGTAAATGGAAACACAAGATGATTAAGAAACTTACTGCTCAAGCACTATTTTATTGTGTAAGGACAGGACAATATTGCTAAGCATAAAGGAAGGCTTCTGGGAGATCAACAAAATGATCTTTGTGCTACACAACCTGGTTGAGCATTTCTGTGAATTTACAAATGCTTTGCAGAAAAAAATCAGGGGCATGGCTGTGAGCGAGTTCCAGGCAACACTATGGCACCAGTCAGTAGTAGAACATGATTTGAGACATCTGCCAGGAATGACGGGGGTGTGGGTGTCTCTGTATCCTGATCCCAGGCTCGCCAGAGCCATCCTCCCACTCTCAGGTTTAGGTTGAAGCAGTGTAGTTCTGGGGTGAGACCAAGGTCCGAAGATGGTCTTAGCAGGTGATTCTTGTCCTGGGCGTGGAGGAGGGAGCAGGCACTTCAGCACATGGTCAAAGTAAGCCCACTACAGACACAGACCTGAGCCAGGCTCACCTCAGCCCTCGGCCTTCAGATCACAGTAGGCATTACTGTCCTGACAGCCCATGAGAAGTCCTTATTCCCGAGGCACGCTGTGCTCCAAGCTGGAACATGTCCCCTCCAGTGTCTCCCTGTCTCATTCTCTTGGAGATTCCTTTAGTCCTCTGCATCGACTCTATCTGGGATCCCCTATTGTCATGTCAAATCTCCTCTTCTCTGTTTCTAGGGACTTTCTCTTTATTTACTCTTGTATTTGTAGGACATATTGTCCAGAACCTTCCTGAGAAAAGGTAAGTAAGGAGTAGATTTTTGCAATGGTACATATCTGAAAACATCATGCTCTTGTAGTTGACTGATAGTTTGGATGTATATGGAATTCTACAGTGGAATCATTTCATTCAGAATTTTAATGGCATTTTTCCATTTCTCCAGAATTTTTTATTTTTTAATCAGTGACATTTGTCCTGAGAGTTCTGAAATGTCACAATGGAATGGCTTTTCATCCATTTTAGTGGGTCCTTTGGATCTTTCCAACCCAGAAAAGCACATCCTTCAGTTCTGAGAAACTTTAAAATTACTTCATTGATGATTTCCATTCTTCTACTATCTAAATCTTCCTGCATTTCTTGTTATTGACATATTCTGTCTCGTGGGTTGGTGCTTGATTTTTTTAAAATCTATTCCTTCCTATATTTGCATGTCTTTTATTTCTGTTCAACATTTTTTGTGGTATCATTAATCTAGAATTACATGAAGAACATTAGGTTTACTAGGCCCCCCACTCCACCAAGTCTACCCCATATACCCCTACAAAGTCACTGTCCATCAGTGTAGGAGGATGCTGTAACATCATTATTAATCTTCTCTGTGTCGTAGAGCACACACCATACCCCGCACCACATTATACATGCTAATTGTAATGCCCCTTTTCTTTTTCCCGCCCTTATCCCTCCCTTCCGACCCATCCTCCCCAGTCCCTTTCCCTTTGGTAACTTTTAGTCCATTCGTGGGTTCTGTGATTCTGCTGATGTTTTGTTCCTTCAGTTTTTATTTGCTCTTATACTCCACAGATGAGTGAAATCATTTGGTATTGGTCTTTCCCTGCTTGGCTTATTTCACTGAGCATAAAACCCTCTAGCTCCATCCATGTTGTTGCAAATGGTAGGATTTGTTTTCTTCTTATGACTGAATAATATTCCATTGTGTATATGTATGACATCTCTTTATCTATTCATCTGATGGACACTTAGGTTGCTTCCATTTCTTGGCTATTGTAAATAGTTCTGCGATAAACATAGGGGTGCATCTGTCTTTTTCAAACTGGGCTGCTGCATTCTTAGGGTAAATTGCTAGAAGTGGAATTCCTGGGTCAAATGGTATTTCCATTATGAGCATATTGAGGAACTTCCATATTGCTTTCCACAATGGTTTAACTCAGATTCCCACCAACAGTGTAGGATGATTCCCCTTTCTCCACAACCACACGAACATTTTTTTGTTGTTTGTGTTTTGGATGGTGGCAATCCTCACTAGTGTGGGGTGATATCTCATTGTGGTTTTAATTTGCATTTTCTGATGACAAGCAATGTGGAATATATTTTCATGTGTCTGTTGGCCATCTGGGTTTCTTCTTTAGAGAACTGTCTATTCAGCTCCTTTGCCCATTTTTTAATTGGATTATTTGCTATTTGCTGAGATGTGTGAGCTCTTTAAATATTTTGGATGTCAACCCTCTATCAGATGTCATTTATAAATATATTCTCCCATACTGTAGGATAACTTTTTGTTCTATTGATGGTGTTCTTTGCTGTACAGAAGCTTTTTAGCATGATACAGTTCCACCTGTTCATTTTTGCTTTTGTTTCCCTTGTCCAGGGAGATACATTCATGAAGAAGTCACTAATGTTAATGTACAAGAGATTTTTGCCTATGTTTTTTTCTAAGAGTTTTATGGTTTCATGACTTACATTCAGGTTTTTGATCCATTTTGACTTTACTTTTGTATATGGGGTTAGACAGTGATACAGTTTCATTCTCCTACATGTAGCTGTCCGGTTTTGCCAGCACCATCTGTTGAAGAGACTGTCATTTCCCCATTGTATGTCCATGGCTCCTTTATTGAATATTAATTGACCATATATGTTTGGGTTAATGTCTGGAGTCTCTATTCTGTTCCACTGGTCTGTGGCTCTGTTCTTGTGCCAGTACCAAATTGTCTTGATTACTGTGGCTTTGTAGTAGAGCTTGAAGTTGGGGAGTGAGAACCCCCCCCCCACTTTATTCTTCCTTCTCAGGATTGCTTAGGCTATTTGGGGTCTCTGGTCTGTCCATATGAATTTTTGAACTATTTGTTCCAGTTCATTGAAGAATGCTGTTGGTAATTTGATAGGGATTGCATTGAATCTGTATATTGCTTTGGGCAGGATGGCCATTTTGACGATATTAATTGTTCCTAGCCAGGAGCATGGGATGAGTTTCCATTTGTTAGTGTACTCTTTAATTTCTCTTAAGAGTGTCCTGTAGTTTTCAGGGTATAGGTCTTTCACTTCCTTGGTTAGGTTTATTCCTAGGTATTTTATTCTTTTTGATGCTATTGTGAATAGAGTTGTTTTCACTATTTCTCTTTCTATTAGTTCATTGTTAGTGTAAAGTAAAGCCACAGATTTCTGTGTGTGAATTTTGTATCCTTCAACTTTATTGAATTCGGATATTTGTTCTAGTAGTTTTGGAGTGGACTCTTCAGGGTTTTTTATGTACAATATCATGTCATCTGCAAATAGTGACAGTTTGACTTCTTTACCAATCTGGATTCCTTGTATTTCTTTGTTTTGTTTAATTGCCGTGGCTAGGCCCTCCAGTACTATGTTGAATAACAGTGGGGAGAGTGGGCATCCCTGTCTTGTTCCCGAACCCTAAGGAAAAAATTTCAGCTTCTCGCTCTTCAGTATGATGTTAGCTGTGGGTTTATTATATATTACCTTTATTATGTTGAGGTTCTTGCCCTCTATGCCCATTTTGTTGAGAGTTTTTATCATAAATGGATATTGAATTTTTTCAAATTGCTTTTCAGCAATTCAGTCAAATGCTTTTCGGCATCTATGGAGATGATCATGTGATTTTTGTCCTTTTTGTTGATGTGGTGGATGACATTGATGGATTTTCGAATGTTGTACCATCCTTGCATCCCTGGGATGAATCCCTCTTGGTCATGGTGTATGAGTCTTTTGGTGTCTTTTAAAATTCATTTTGCTAATATTTTGTTCAGTATTTTTGCATCTATATTCATCAGGGATATTGGTTTGTAATTTTCTTTTTTGGTGGGGTCTTTGCCTGGTGGGGTATTAGGATGACGTTGGCTTCATACAATGAGTTTGGGAGTATTTCCTCCTCTTCTATTTTTTGGAAAGCTTTAAGGAGAATGGGTATTATGTCTTCTCTGTATGTCTGATAAAATTACGAGGTAAATCCATCTGGCTTGAGGATTTATTTCTTGGGTAGTTTTTTAATTACCACTTCAATTTTGTTGCTGGTAATTGGTGTGTTTACATTTTGTGTTTTCTTTCTGGGTCAATCTTGGAAGGTTGTATTTTTCTAGGAAGTTGTCCATTTCTCCTAGGTTTTCCAGCTTGTTAGCATATAGGTTTTCATAGTATTCTCTAATAATTCTTTGTATTTCTGTGGGGTCCCTCATGATTTTTCCTCTCTTGTTTCTGATTCTGTTGATGGGTGTTGATTCTATTTTTCTCTTAATAAGTCTGTCTAGAGGCTTATGTATTTTGTTTATTTTCTTGAAGAACCAGGTCTTGGTTTCATTGATTTTTTTCTATTGTTTTATTCTTCTCTATTTTATTTCTTCTCTGATCTTTATTATCTCTTTCTTTCTGCTGACCTTTGGCCTCATTTGTTATTTTTCCAATTTTTATAATTGTGACTTTAGACTATTCATTTGGGATTGTTCTTCCTTCATTAAATATGCCTGGATTGCTATATACTTTCCTCTTAAGACTGCTTTCGCTGCATCCCACAGTAATTAGGGCTTTGTGTTGTTGTTGTTTGTTTCCATATATTGCTGGATCTCCATTTTAATTTGGTCTGTGATCCATTGATTATTTAGGAGCATGTTGTTAAGCCTCCATGTTTTGTGGGCCGTTTTCCTTTCTTTGTACAATTCAGTTCTACTTTTATTCCTTTGTTGTCTAAAAAGTTGATTGGTAGTATTTCAATCTTTTGAAATTTACTGAGGCTCTTTTTGTGGCCTAGTATGTG